>NC_057862.1:272232917-272545774 GCF_019393635.1 Dromiciops gliroides
TTGATAGTAGTCAGTGATTATGGGATATTTTATTTAGACCTGGAAAAGTCATCTGGTCCAACCTCCTTTTTTTTTTTTTAACAGATGAGAAAACTAAGACTGAGAGGTTGCAACTTGCTCAGTTATCATGTAGAGAGCAAGTAACAGGGCCAGGATTCAAACATAGGTCATCTGCCCCAAATCCATGTTCTTTCTATGGCACAACACTTTTACAAGGTCCAAAAATTGTCAGCAAATGCTTGTTGAGTGGGGGAAGTCAGTATTAATCTAGCTTCACGGGAGTCTGGATGTAATCATTTGAGCAATAACAAATGCTACAATTGAGATTACGCTCATTTGTATGCCCTTATTTTTATTGAGACAATTTTGACTCTTGCTTTCTAAACTTTTAGGAAATTTAATTTTCTTTGCTCAGTTATAGGACATTACAGCTCCATGGTGATTATGTTATGAGATATTAAGAAGTTACATGATTTACAATGTTTGAGGAGTCAAAGAAAATGCCAAGTATTCATTTGCATATATTTTCCCCCTCCAGTCAGAGGAAATTGAAAGAACAACTGAAGATGAGCTAAGTCCTCTACTACCTGAGTATGAACCTGAGGTGGAAGAGCCACAAACTGAACGAGAAAATGTAGAACTTCTTCAGACTGTTTTAGATACCAAGATTTTGAGTGAACTACCTACATTGTTGGATACTACACAGAACAAATTGCCAAAACGGACACCTGGTCCTTTTCAGGTAAAAATCAATTTATTGTTGCTGAAACAAAAGATGAGCCTGTGGAAGATGAAGATAAATTTCAAACAGCTGAATTGTTTTCTCCAGAGGTAAAATTTTAAAATTCTACCTCTAGAGAAAAGCTGAATTTAAAATTCTCCATTTACTCCCAATGTCCTTAACTACAGAAAAGAGAACATTAAACATTTTCTGTCCTCTGAGGCAAAAATGCATGATGTGCATGCACTTAAAATGTATAATATGCTTATTTATACCTTAGTTTACTCCAATTACCATGAAAGTTTTTTCTTTTTAAAAAATTGGAGCTTTTAACCCGCAGTTACATATTGCTGACATTTCTTTCCTCTAGGCACATTTGAAGGGACAGATAATCTGAAGTTTTAGTTTCAGTCCCATTGTATCCCAATTTTTATATTGGGTGTCAGATACACAGCCTAGTGCTTCATTCTGTGCACAGAATTTCCTCTGCCTGCTTCCAGTCTACAGTACATAGAATTGTGTTTATTGTGCCTGTCACTACAGCATAATTTTACCAAACTATGAATTTTCTTCTTACTTTTACAAAGTAAATGGTACTGTACAAATAATCTCCTTTATTTCTATCAGCAGAATTTTTAAGTTCTCTCCCAAGATCCAGTCCCCAATTTCTAACTGCCTGTTGTTCACTATTTCTAATTATAACTTCCACATGTATGTTCCATTACCATCTCAAATTAACCATATATAAAACTCAAACTTGTCACCTCTTCTTTCCTGTCCAACAATGGCTTCCATTTTCAACTTCTCCTTTCTTGTTAATTCACCACATTTTTTCCGCTCTAGAAACCTCGTGATCTCCCTTACTGGAGCTCTTCATATCTAGCCTGGATAATTCCTTGTTGGGCATCTTCTAGAGAGAAATCTTGTTTATCTCCAAGTTGGACTGGAACACTTCTGAGCGTCCTTCCACTGATGAAGATCTGTCATTTTATACTTCTATGCCCCTCCCCCAACAAATACAATTAGTCCCCATTTCCTGTTGACTCTACCTTCTAAAAGCCTCTCAGATTAGTCCTCCCCCTCTTTTTAAAAATAATAATTTTTATTTTGACAAGCCCAAAACAAAAACACAAATGACTAATGCAGGATAGTCCCTGAATACCCTGAAAACATTTAGGCAAAGCAGCATAAAGAGGTGATTATAGTGGATGCAACATTTTTTGGTTTTGCTATCAATTATTAAAAGAGGTGTTAAACACACTCCACCATTCTGTAACCATTTCTGTAGAATCATAGGAAGGAGGGTGGTTTTGTATTTTCCCTTTTTCATAGATTACTAGGGCTGAAGAATATATTATCGCTGGTGATGATCCTATCTGTACTTAGTTACACTGGTCTTTTGAAGGTAGACACAGAATAACTGAGCCTATCAGAGCTTGCTGGCCACTGGACTTTAAGAACCTAGACTTGAGAATGGATATCATGAATACTTTCTTCAAGAAGGGAGTGTAGACACCATAAGCACCAAATATTACAAAATGTGAAATTTCCTATATCTTAACAAACAAGAAATGATTGGAATGGGAGTCTTCAAAATCACCTATGTGAGCATGGTTAAACCATCAGCTTGTTTGAGGAAAGATGAAATTCAACAGGATATTAGAGGAAAAAGTAAAGGTACCAGTGATATCACAGACCCAGTCTAAAAAAATAGGGGTAGGGGAAGAACTGACACAAATCTACCAGAAAAAAAGCCATTTCCAAACAGATTATTATATGTACAATCAGAAGATGAAACAAACTATCCCTAACCCTTTCAAAAAAGAATTCGGTCACTAATGATCAGAAAAATGACACTAAGACAATTGTGAAGTATCATTTTTTGCATTGTTTCTTCAATATGACATCCCTTGAAATATTTAACCCTTCCCACAACCCTCTTCACTAAACTATTTCATCCTCAATTCCTTAAATGAATCTTCATATAGCACTAAGTCAAGGTGCAGTGGATAAAGTGCTAGGTTTGGAGTCAAGGAGCCTCATCTGGTCAAAAGAATTCTATGGCCTTAGTTTTTTTTTTTTCCTGAAAGGAATGGAAACCTAAGTATTTGCATTTTTTTTCTCATTAACAAATTGCACACAATTTTGCAAGAAGAGGTGATTTGGGAGTTAGAGCTGTTTATTTCTGTAGGAAATATTGCATTCATTGTACTTGTATCTCTAGTACCAGGCTTTTAATGTTTTTGGATCAATTTGATTTCATTATTTTCCATTCTTCCTGGATGCTTATCTGATATTGAAATTTTGTGTTTTAATAATAACTTTTCTGGATTGGTTAAATTTTCTGCTACTCTTTGATGGCTTTCTATAACATATTTTCTCTGAACTTTGCCCTTTGTTTTTAATATTTCCAGACAGTTTTCTTGTTAGATTTCCTGAAATATAACATTCAGGGGCTTTGTTCTTTTAGATTTTTCTTGAATACCAATAATCTTCATTTTGCTGAGCTCTGTCTTCTAGTTTTGTTGTTTTACTTTGTAGAGATCCCATTATACAATATCACAGAACCACACATTCAGAACTGGAAAGGACAATAGAGACAATTTAGATCAATTCCTTCATATTACATATGAAGAAACTAAGGCTAAGTGAGGTTACGTGATTTACCAAGGTTACCAAGATAGTAGTGATAGAGGAAGGATTTGAACCCAGGTCCTCTGACTCCAAACCTAGTGCTCTTTCCATTCTACTTAGTTTTAAAAATGAAACAAGACTGAATTTCTCCCCATTTCAGGCCCCACCTAGAGGCAGCTAGGTGGAGTAATGGATTAAAATTCCCACCTCTCCCATTTCTGAGCTTTAAGAGCTTGGGGGGGGGCGAAATCACTAGATGTCCATGAGCTGCAGGTTGTTAATCTGAAAAAAAAGTGGGAAAAATACTACTTATACTATGGATGTAAAGCACTTTACAAACTTTGAAATTTGACCCCACTCCTGGCCCTGGTGGTTTGGGCAGTTGCTTGAAGGACAGTCCTGTGAGGCATGCTGCCTTGATATTTTGCTTGAGGGTCTCAGAGTCCATGACACTGTGGACGGTATACATGAAGGAGATGTGACTTGGTATTGGGTGGAGAGACTTCAGAGACATTAGAGAAGTTTGAAATAGAAGGGTGAGGGGGCAGCTAGGTGGCCCAATGGATAAAGCGCCGGCCCTGGAATTAGGACTACCTGAGTTCAAATCTGGTCTCAGACACTTAATGCTTACTAGCTGTGTGACCCTGGGCAAGTCACTTAACCCCAATTGCCTCACCAAAAAAACCCCCAAACAAACAAACAAACAAAAAGAAATAGAGGAGTGAGAGAGAAGGCTTGAACTTTGAATGGCAGATGAGAAAACTCCATATAGCCACAGGCATATGGGGAAAATCATCCCCCCTCCCCAACATGTCTCTTAATTCCAACTGCCTGTACCCAAGAGACTTCCAAGAATGAGTTTCTCCTGTGAGATTCTCTCCTTAGTTGAGCTGAAATTTTTATCTCACTCCTATGTTGAATAGCCCATTTCTCCTGGTGTGTTCTGTTGTCTAATTCAATATGTTTATTTGCTACCCATGATTATCTTATATGGGTATGAGGAATTTGATGGGAGAGAACTTGGCTGGACAAGAGTAAGCTCAATTTGCCTTCCCCTTTTGAGTGACCAGGTAATGTGCCTTTTATTCTGAAAACCTAAAAGAACATTGTACCCCTAGACTATAAATATCTGATGTGTAGCAACTAGATATAATTGCAGACCCAATACCCTTCTTGGAGTCAGGAGAGCTGAATAATTGCCTAGACATAGCTAGCTTGGATCTTGCCTGTCTCTTCCTCTGTTAAATTACTAGCAGGACAGACACAATCCTCCTCCTCCTCTTCACAGAATTGGAAATCAAAGTTTTCCCAGAGATGGGATGAGCTATATTATCTGGGGATTATATTTATCTTAAAAGAGCCCTGATCCATGGGTCACCTGATTCCTTATGCCCTGGTTTAAATCCTGTGACCCAAGTTGATGTATATTATGGAAGCACTATAAAAGTGTTCATTAATATTTTTGTTGTTTTGCCCCTTTTTTTCCTCCTGGAGATTTTACCCCCCCCCCTTTTTTAAAAAAAAAACTCATACATATTCACTATATTAGAAAATCTCTTTTGCTTAACCATTTCTTCAGTCTCTCTTTTAGTATTAATGTGAGATTTTTTCCTGTGAGGATTTCTGCCCTTCCTCTGCTTTGCAAAAAGATCTGATACTTTTGCTATTGCTTTGGGAAGAAAAGGGGAGTGCAAAGGAGTAAAATGTGTGCACAAGAGAGCTGGACTTAATCCTGATTAATTGAGTCATCTTGTCAGATTTTTTCTATTTCCTTCCTCTCTTTTTATTTCTCCATTACGCTTATTTAATTCGTTTTCATTTTATTTTAGGATAGCTACAGTTACTAGTATTACTGGTTCTACTACAGAAAGCCCCTCTTTCCTTCAATCCATTTTGAATGTCATTATCATATCACACTTCCTAAAAATACAAGTTTGTTGTGCTACTCCCCTGCTCAAGAGCCTACCATGGCTATTTCATCAAGTTATAGACTTTCGGATCTAGAAAAGAACTTAATATAACATTTTGAAGTTTATGAAGTCCTTCTTTCATAACTACCCTGTGAGGTACATAGTTTAAATATAATGATCCCCATTTTACTGATAAGGAAGCCCTAACTCTAAAAGGTAATAAGTGGCTTGCCATAATTAAACATATAGTATCAGAGTTATTATTCAAACACTGATCATTTGGGGATATCAGGATCATTGGGGATCATAGATTTATAGCTGTAATGGATTTTAGAGATAATCTAGTCGAATTCTTGTATAATCAAATCATCAAATCTTAGACTTAGAAGGGATCTCAGAAGGTATAGTCTACATTTTCATTTTACAGATGAGAAAGTTGAATGCTATAGATATTAAGTGATTTGCCCCAGGTCCCATGGAGAGGAGTCCAACTATTTCTATGCTTCCCAAGTCTATATATTCACCTTTAATCTTTCTGGTGAGTTGGCATTCCAACTATATATCAACAAGTACTTATTAAGCACCTACTATGTGTTAAACAGCACTAGAAATACAAAGAAAGGTGGGAGGAAAACCAGTTCCATATCACTCACTGCCTACTGGACTTGTCCTTATGAGCATCCTGTAGGTATCTCAAATTCAACATGTCTAAAATTTAAAAAAATGTCTATCTAAAATTAAACTCAGTGTCCTCCCCCTAAATCTAGTCATCTAGGTCAACAACCTTGGAGTAATTCTCAACTCCTCTACTCTCTCACTCTCTCTTCCTGACAATTTAGTTAGCTTCGAAGTCTTTGTCGGTTTTACATCCTTTACATTTCTCAAATCTGTCCAATCACTTCACTTACACAACCACTACCTTACTTCAGGTTTTTATCATGTCAATCCTATTATTGCAACTGACTCTTACCTAGTCTCTCTGATTCTAGGCTCTCCCCTCTCCATCTGTCCTCTACAGTTGTCAAAATAATCTTCCTAAAACACAGGTCTATTTCACTCTTCCACTCGGGATACCTCTAAGACAGCTTAGTGACACCATGAAAAAATAATAACACATCAGCTTGACATATAAAGCTGAACTCTTGTGTTTTCTTCCTCATTTCATATTACTCACTACCCTCCCATGGTAGGTTCTTGAGCAGAGGAGTAACACAACAAAGTAGTAATTTTAGGAAGTGTGATATGATAATGACATTCAGAATGGATTAAAAGAAAGGGACTTGCTGTAGTAGAACAAGTAATCCTAGTAACTGTAGTTACTAGTAGCTTATTTGACATTCCTAGAACTTGGCTTTGCAGCTTCTTCCTTCATGCATCTGCATAGTCTCTATCCTTCATATATCCAATACACTCCCTCTTCACCATCACCTCTTAGAGCTCTTAGTTTTCCCTAAAATTCAGCCCAAATTTCACTTCCAGCATATTCTTTTCACTTTCTAGCCTTTCTGGATCCTTCTAGTTGCTAATGTTCAACAAATTATCTTGTATTTACTTTTATCTGTTACATGTTGAATTCCCCCTTCCACTTATCCCCCAGTCCTGTTTAATCTTAGTGCTTTCCCTCTGAGATGATCTCCGGTTTGCCCTGTATATGTTAGCACATAACTGTTTGCAAGTTGTCTTCCCAACTCCTATGAGCTTCCCACCCTTAGCCTATGACCTTTTTGAAAGCAGGGACTTGCTTTTGCCTTTCCTTGTATCCCCTCAGCTGAGCAGAATGCCTGGCACATAATAGGCACTTAATAAATGCCAGTTGACTGACTAGATCATAAGGACTTTGAAGGCAGCAATGGTTCCTCTTTATAACCCTGGACCCTAGCATAGTTGGACATAATAGTTACTCATAAAATGCTTGCTGAATTGAATCAGTGATGAAGCTGGAATTAGACTCTACTAACTGTACTCCTTTATACTTCATCGTTTCTGACCTCATCAAGTCTGTTTTGATTAGCCTTCAGGGTCATCTATAATCTGGCCCCACTCTTTGAAGTCAAAACAGTGTAGTGCAAAAAGCAGTTGGATTAGCTTTAGGAAACCTGGGTCCAAATTCCTGTTCTTACATTACCCAGCTGTGTCATCATGGGCAAATTAGTTGTCTCTTAGAGAGACTTAGTTTCTTCACCTGTAAAATATAATAATATGTGCTTTCCCATCCTTGGATTATATCCCCCTTCCACCTTCTTCATTCTTATTTACTCACTGCTGAATGAAGTTAGGAGAAATCACAGAAACATGCTGATTGCACACTGATATTACATAAACTGGATACTTTTGGCATCGAGTTAATCCTTTCATTCTGTCCCCCCACCCAAAAATTGCTTAGCTATTTCCTTCACCACATTGACTATTCAAAACCTTTTCATCCTTCCTCAAACTTTTCCCAGCAAACCCTCCCTTAGTTGAGGACTTTAATTTATAACTTATCTGAAAAAAAAATTGAGGCCACTCCTCAAAAGCTCACTCTTCTTCCAACCTCTTCTTACATCACTCAGAATCTTCTTCCTCTATTTCCTCTTTTACTCCATCTTACTTGAAGAGATGGCCATCCTCCTTGCCAAGGCCCACCTTGGATTTGCACTTAGATCCTATCTTCTTTTGCTTTCTCCAGAAGATTACCCCCATTATGATTCCCAATTTTTCTCTAATCTTTCCTATCTAGTCCATGTCTCCTCCATCCTTAAAAAAACTCTCACTTGATCTATCATCTTTGCTAACTTATCTTATATCTCCCCTCTCCTTCTTGGCTAAACTACTAGAGAAAGCCATTTAATATATTAGGTGCCTTCATTTCCTATCCTCTCATTCCTTACAAACCCCATGCAGTTTGGCTTCTGATTTCATCATCAACTGAAATTCTGAATAATCCCTTAATTGCTAAATCTGATGGCTATTTCTCAATACTCTTCCTTTGTGACATCTCTGTAGCCTTTGACACCATTGATCTCCTAGATACTTTCTCCTCTTTAGGTTTTCATGATACCACCTGTCAGACTGCTCCTCAGTTTCCTATGCTGGATTTTCATCCAGGTCGCACTCACTAAATGTATGTATTCCCCAAGGCTCTTTCCTCTTCTCCTCCTATATTATCAAACTTGGCTCATCAGCTCCCATGGATTCAATTACGATCTCTATTCCCAGATTTATATATCAGCTCTATATGCCTTTTGGACATTCTAAACTGGATGCATCTCAAATTCAACATGTCCAAAACAGAACTCACTACTTCCTCTCCAGTTTTCCCCTCTTCCCACCATTTCTATTATTACATGGGACACTTGTCCTCTAGAACCTCTGCATCATCCTTCATTCCTCATACAACCTACATAGCCAATCTATTGTCAGATTTTGTCATCCCCCCCTTTATAACACCTGTTATACATACCCCATTTTCTCTACTCATTCAGCCACCACTCTTTTAAAAGCTCTTGTCACTTTTGTCCCATTGCAATAGTCTTCTAATTGTTCTCCCTGTCTTGGGTCTCTCTTCACTCCAATCTTACCTCCAGCTCATCTGCCAAGGTGACTTTTCTAGTGTGTAGATCTGACCACATCAGATCTCTGGCTCATTGAGCCTCAGGGACTCCATATTATATTCAGGATCAAATATAACCTCCTCTTTAGCATCTAAAGGTCTCCATGAACTGGCCCTTCCTACCTTTCCACTCTTATACTTTATTCTCTCTTTCACATATTCTTTGAATCCTACTATACTGGTCTACTTGCACTTCCTCACACAAGATATTCCATCTCACTACTCAATCAGTCAGTCAGTAAGCTTTTATTATGGTCCTACTCTGCATATGCTTTTGTACAACTATCTTCATGCTTGGAATGGTTTCTCTTCTTAATACTGACTGATATTTTTTTCTGATTTCCCTCAAGACTAGGCTAAAATCTCACCTGCAGGAGGCCTTTCCTTTCTCTCCCTCATTCAGACCCTTTCTGCTAAAATTATTTTCCACTTGTACTGGGTACATATAGTTATTTGCTTGTTGTCTCCCCTATTAGAATGTAAGTTTCTTGAGGATGGAAACCATGTTTTTGCCTTTCTTTTTATATCCCTAGCATTTAGCACAATACTTGGCAGAAACTAACTGCTTAATAAATGTTTGTTGACTGGCTGCTTCACATAGTTATTGTGAAAGGAAAGTGCTTTATAAATCTAAAAAGTACTGCATAAACATGAGTTGTTATTGTTACTTCTGCAAAGACATCATTCACTTACCCCTTTGCTACAATCTGGTCCCCAAAATGATGAGAAACAGGAAAACCTCTTCAAAATGGACTTCATCTGCATTAGTACCTAACCATACCTATGACTATAAAAAAGGCAATGTCATTACTAATGAAAGCCATATCAGACAGACAGATTACTTACTTTATCCCCTGGTAAGTAATAACCCTATAAATCATAAAAATTTGTGTTACCCAAATTTGCATTAAAGTGCTAAACATCCTGCTTTGAGATTTGAAAGAAATACTTTTACCAGTTTTTCAGAGATTTCAGAATAATTTTAAATTTTAAAGGAGTTTTTAAAGTTTTTTGTTTTTCCTCTTCAAAATATTTTTTAAGGAATATAGGTAAGGATGGATTTTTTTTGTACCTGTGATTTTATCCATGTTGGAGATCTCAGTGAGGAACTTTATCTATGCATTTAGCAACTACATTGCAACTTATAGTTTTCTAGAGGTGACAGGGGCATTGACTTATTCAGGTTCATGGATGGTGAAAGGGACAGGACTTGAACCCAGAGTTTCCTGATGTAAAGACCAGTTCTATACACCATGCCATGGTTCTTCTCCAGGGTGAAAATATGTGAATCAATATGGTTTAATGCTTTTACTTGGTAAAAGCTATGGTTATGATAGTCTAATGTGTTTCATGAGAAAGAACCCTAGACAGAGACAGGAGACCTGAATTCCTGTCCTGACTCCAAAATCATATGCTCTGTATACCGAAAGTGTGACTCTATATGACCATTGGCAAGTCATTTCAAAATGAGACCCTCATTGGGTCTTACTTTCCTCCTCTGTACAATGAGGAGGTTGGAATAATAATTTCTGAGGTCTCTTTCAGCTTTAACATTTCTGATTTTCATGATTTCAAATTCATGATTCCATAAGATTTGATAGTCTAAGAGTCTGGCTAAATATTCACTACAAAGGAAAATTTTAGTCCCCCTAAAGGTTTTGCATAAAAATGGAAATAAAATTGAAGACTGATTATGCACAGTTTTTCTCCTTTTAAAAATCATTTTCATAGCAGTCCTTTTTTTTTTTTAGGTTTCGAATTTAGAATTCTTGCAAATAACAGGAAAGACAGCTACAACATCCCCAAGAGCCAAACCAAAATGTCAAATAAGAAGATTCCATGCTGAGGCCCCACAGACTCCCAAAACAACTTCAAAGTAACTTAAATTTTAAATTCTCTATTAAGGAAAAGTCTTTTAAAAAATAGAAAATGGAGGTGCATAAGGAGCCTTCTTATAGAAAAATAAAGCAAGTCATTTAGAAACTATATACACATTAAATTGACAAGGATGCTAGGATCATTTAGAATATTTCTTGTAGAAAAGGGCTAATGATGGCTTTACCTGGCAGTTCTTCTCCAGCCCCACTACTAGCTCCGTTCTAATGTCCTAGACCTACTTCTGTTTTATCCACACATTTTACTTTGCAAAGGTAAAAGTACCCAGAGGCTATCTTACAGACTAAAGAAATAGTCATAGATTAGCAATATAATCAGCCATTGTGATGTGATTTTGCTTTGTTTTTTTAGAAACTTGGTTGTTACTATGGTAGAAAAAAGAAGTTGGCTCTGCTGCAATGTTTGGTAATTTTGTATTGTTGAGGCCTTTGTGTCTCAAAATGTCATTTCAGTATATCGTAAGCTAAAGACTTAATATAATAATAATGTAATAAGTATATATTTACATGTGTAGGCTTTGTCTTCTGCCAGTCATTTTGTGGAAACTCTGATTTACTTGGTTTTGTCAATGTGCTTTTTATGACAATGTTTATCTTAGATTCTTCTTCATTTCACTCTTTATGAGGGCTTAAAGAAGCTTTAATTATTAGCTTTTGTTGTTGCTGAGGGCCCTGAAAGGTGTACTGGATCTGGAAGAGAGCCTTTTTATGGCAGACCTAAAGTTTGTAAACGGATATTGCTCACAATTAACTAGCCGAGAGTGTATTCATGGTAAAAGAATTCCAAAGTTTATGAAACAAATTGGCATCTAAGTGACCCCATACATGCCAATGCTTATCTACATTGCTTTAGGTTCATTTAGTTAACAAGATTATATATTAAAACAAATAGTGACAGTAGACAAAGAGTATTTTTCCTTCAATAAATAGTTACTGTCAGATTATCAATGGTGCAGAAACTTCATGATAAAAAAATAAAACCACACACCTGCACTTAGTGAATTAAGTAGTGTGACCACACACAGAACTGTTTTGTGTGTATGTGTGTGTGTGTTTGTCTTAGTTTTTCAAGGAATGATAAATAGTCTATGTAAAGAGATTGTGTTGTAAAAACATATAGCTTTTCTTGGAGCATGCCAAAAATATTTGTAGAGTTTATTGATGTGCGGTACTATTTTCATTTTCAAATTAATTCAGTTCTCCCCATGCAGGAAAAGGATGAGATCTGGAGAAATGTCTTTCTTTTTTATTAGTATTCCAGATAACTGCTTCCACTTTTTCTTTAACCAAAGGAAGACTTTTGCTAGCAGAATGGGTGGATGAGAACAATTTGTTCCAATGGCTGTGGAGGGCTTAGAGCTAGGTCGGGAATCAATGATGCCAAGGTTATCCACTGCATCTCGGACCATTGAGAGTTTTCTTGACTTTTGTCCTGCCACTGGACTTCAGTGACTCAGGAAGAGAAAGTGAGACTGTCAATGTTATTCAACTCTTCCTTACTTATATCCAATTCATGTGAGTGTGAATCATCACTCTGATGTCACTGGTCCTTTTCAAAAATGAAGGACAAACAACAATAATAGCCTATTGAAATGGATAAGAAGGCATGAATCTGAAAGATATTGTGAAAAAATACAGAGAAATTCAATTAACTCTTTCAATATGAGGAATGAAAGAGAAGGAATTCTGCTAAGCTCTGAGTCTGGAGAATGAGAGTTGGAATATTATCTTCTAACAGCCCATGCTAAACATGTTAGGGTAGTTAAAGGCATTGAAACTATCCTTGAGATTTGATTGTTTCAGGTGATTAAAACTTAGGTATTGACATGACTTCCCAGTGATACAAGGGTATAAAAGAGGGTCATCCATGTGGAGTGGTGGCTTTCAGACCTGAGAGATGTCCCAAGAATAATGGATTCACAAAATCCTTTCTTGCTAACCAGAAATTTTTCTCATGAAGGCAATGTGAGTTGAGGTGAGGAGCTGCATCTACTCAAGCTATCTTATTGTCGAATATTTTTGTAGAGGCAGCTAGGTAGAATAGTGGATAAAGTGCTGGGTCTGGAGTCTGGAAGACTTGAGTTCAAATATGGCCTTAGACAGTTACTAGCTATTTGACCCTGGGCAAGTCACTTAACTTCAGTTGGCCTCATGGTAAAACAATTCCAAAGTTTATGAAAGGAATTGGCATCTAAGTGACCCTATACATGATAATGCTTACTGCAAAATGGGTTTAGTAATAGCATCTACCTCACAAGGTTGTTGTGAGGATCAAATGATATATTCATATAGCACTTAACAGTGCTTCACACATAGTATATGCTTCACAAATGCTTGTTTCCTTCTGTTCTATAGCTGAGCAAATCCTCCAAAACGGATATATACAAATATCTGCATTGGGTTTAAGACAATTCTACTGCTGAGAATAGCTAAGTCATTCATAGTTCTTTACCATACAATATTGCTGTTACTGTGTACAGTGTTCTGGTTTTTATTTACTTCACTATGCATCAGTTAATGTAAGCCTTTCCAGGTTTTTTTCTGAAATTATCCTTGTAATTCCTTATAGCACAATAATATTCCATCACCATCATATACCACAGCTTATTTAAACATTCAACAATTGATGGGCATCCCTTTGATTTCCAATTCTTAGCCACCACAAAAGAACTGAATTGCATAGTTTTTAAAATAAATTTTTAATAATTATTGCCAAATACTAGAAAAGAACTTAGATCTCTAAGGTCCTTTTAGTGTTGCCAAATTAAGTGCTTTTATTTTTTTCTGGTGCTCAACCTTGTTGAGATACAATGATCCACATACTTGACAGAGGCTCTAAAAAACCCTGGTATTTATCCATAGAGAATTTTAGGCACTTTCCTCTAGCCAATTCAACATTTTCATCAGTTTTTCTGCTTGTTTTTCCTTTTGGAATGATATCCTCAAGGTGTTCATATTTACAACTACTTTCTTCCTCAATCTCTAGAAAGTGACAAGTATCCCTATGATACCTTGGGTTAAGATCCAGCTGGACAGATAAAATAGTCATCTTTTGCTTTCATCTTTCATATTAATGTGGTAGTATCCACTCCAAGCTGCTCTGAAAATCACTTCTACCTTGGCCCAGCTCTTTATTCTGAAGAATCACTCCAACTCTTAAATTCATGCATTGGAAGTACTTTCCACCCATGTGGACCCTCCCTCTGTTTGGATGGTTCTGCCTAGAACTTACATTTAAAGAAGGTGCTCAGGGTAGCCATAGCCTCTCCAAGCCTTTAGATTTATTCTACCATACTCTTCTCCCTTGGTATCTTTGTTCCCTATTCCTTACCCTTTGGGGTTTCTTCTTGTGTTTTGTCTTCCCTCCTGAAGCCAGAGCCTGTCTTTATTTCTCCTTATATTTGTATTCCCAGTGTTTAGTAGGTGCTTGGCCCATGTCAAGTACTTAATAAATACTTATTAACAAACTCACTGAATACTAAAGACCCCTGGCTGACAATCCAGGGCATCTTGAACTCTTGGCTTGGCATATTGGTTCAGTTTTGTTCTTTTTAATCTCACTTAGAGATACAAATACAAAAGAGAAAAACAATTTCTACTACTATACAAAGAGCTTACAAGTACATAAAAACATATACAACATAAATATAAAGCTATACAAAATAGTTAAATACAAGGTAGGTGTCAGAGCACTAAAAACTGGGAGAATCAGGAAAGGTTTCATACAGAAAATGGTGCTTGAGCTGCATATTAAAGGAAGAGAGGGACTTTATGAAGCTGAGGTAAAGGAAGACATGCATGGCAGGTGTAGTAAGATGGCCAGTACAAGATTCAAATGAATGTAGATGTAAAAAGTAAAATAATTAACAAATTAAAAGAACAAGAAAAACATTACCTTTTAGGACTGAGGATAGAGAAAGAGTTGATGACTAAAAAGTGGACAGAAAGAATCTCAAAGGATAAATAGGAAAAATTATAATGACAAAATTAAAAAGTTTTTTCACAGACAAAACCAAAAAAGCTAAATATAGAGGGGAAACAATTTACTGGCATTATATCTCTGAAACAGTCTTCTTTGAAAAATATCTCATTTCCAAGATGTTTGAGGAACTGATTCCAATATATAAGCAAAGTATATGAATAGGCAGGCTTTAGAGGAAGAAATCCTAGCTATCAACAACCATGTGAAAAATATTTCAAATCATTAACAATTAATTATCAAAATAATCTGGTACTGGCTAAGAAACAGAGAAGTGGATCAGCAGAATAGAACTGGTACAAATTACACTATAGTAAATGACTATAAGTAATCTCGTATATGATAAACCCAAAGATCCAAGCTTTTGGAACAAAAACTCATTATTTGACAAAAACTGCTAGGAAAACTAGAAAACAGTATGACAGAAATTGGTTATGGACCAACATCTCACACCATGGGTACATGATTTGGGTATATCTCAAAATGGGTACATGATTTACACATAAAGGATGATACCTTAAACAAATTCAGAGAGCATGGAATCATTTATCTGTCAGATCTATGAGAAGAGGAAGAATTTAGGAGCAAAGAAGATATAGAGAGTAAAACAAAATGTAAAATAGATCATTTTAATTATATAAAATTAAAGAGCGTTTGCACAAACAAAACTAATATAACCAAGATTACAAGGGAAGCAGAAAACTGGGAAAGCATTTTTTAAATAAATATCTCTGATAAAGGCCTCATTTCTCAATTATATAGAGAACTGAGTCAAATTTATAAAAATACAAGTTATTCCTCAATTGATAAATGGTCAAAGGATATGAACAGGTGGTTTCCAGACAAAGAAATTAAAGCTATCTATAATCATATGAAAAAATGCTCTAGATCACTATTGATCAGAGAAATGCAAATTAAAACAACTTTGACACACCTATCAGAGTGGCAAATATAACAAAAAAGGAAATATTGGATGTTGGAGGGGATATGGGAAAGCTGGGATGCTAATCCACTGTTGGTGGAATTGTGAACTGATCCAACTATTCTGGATTTTATTTTATTTTATTGCAGGGCAATGGGGGTTAAGTGACTTGCCCAAGGTCACACAGCTATTAAGTGTCAAGTGTCTGAAGCTGGATTTGAACTCAGGTCCTCCTAAATCCAGTGCTGATGCTTTATCCACTGCACTACCTAGCTGCCCCCGATCCAACTATTCTGGAACTATGTTTGGACTATGCCCAAAGGGCTATAGAACTGTGCATACCCTTTGATCCAGCAATACCACTGCTAGGTTTATATTCCAAAGATATCCACAAAAGGAGAAAAAGACCTGTGTGTACAAAAATATAGCAGCACATTTTGTTGTAGCTGAGAATTGTAAATCAAAGGAATGCCCATCAATTGGGTTATGGTTAAACAAACTGTGGTATATTATGGTGATGGAATATTATTGTGCTCTAAGAAATGACAAGCAGGATGATTTCAGAAAAGCCTGGAAAGCCTTGTATGAACTGATGTATAGTGAAGTGAGTAGAATCAAAAGAACATTGTGCACAGATACAGCAATATTGTTTGATGAGGAACTATGAATGACTTAACTATTCTCAACAATACAATGATCCAAGACAATCCCAAAGGAAAATTGATGAAGCATACTATCCACCTTCAAAGAAAGAACTGATATTGATTGAACACAAACTAAAGCATATTTTAAACTTTCTTTCATTTTTAATTTTTTTGAAATTTTCTTGTACAAAATGAATAATATGGTAATGTTTTATATAACTGCACATGCATAACCCATATCTGATTGCTTACCACCTCAGGGAGGGGAAAGGAGAAGGAGGGAAGGAGGGATAAAATTTGGAACTCAAAACTATAAATAAAAATGTGTTTTTTTTAAAAAAAACATGAATCACTGACAATTAGGGAAATGAAAATTAAAGCAACTCTAGTATTCTACCTCATGTCATCAGATTAGCAAAGATGACAAAAAGGGAAAATGAAAATATATTGGAAAGACTATAGAAAAAAGTAACACATTAATCCACTGTTGGTAAGGCTGTTAATTGGTCCAACAATTCTGGAAAACAATTTGAAGTATCCTCCAAAAGACACAAAAGGGCTCAAACTCTTTGATCCAGCCATACAGTTACCAGACCTATATTCCAAAGAGATCAAAGAAATAGAGACAAGATCTAAATGTACAAAAGATACTTAACTTTTTGTGGTAGTAGCAAAGTTCTGGAAACTAATGGGTTGCCCCATAATTGAGAAATGGCTGAACAAAATACTATATATGAATTGGATGCAATATTGAGCTATAAGAAATGATAAAAGATATGGTTTCAGAGAATCCCAGGAGCACTTGTATAAACTGATACAGATCAAAATGAGAAGAAATAGTGGAATGGCTAATATAAGAACACCAACATTGTAAAGATTACAACTTTGAAATCAGACTAATGAACTCTGATCAATGTAATGACCAATGTAATAACCATGATTCTATAGGACTAATGATGAGGTGAATGAATGAAACAGTGGCCAAAATATTGAAGAAGAATTGGGGGATAATGAACAAAAGTGAAATTGATTATATTTTGATAGAAAGGAGATTATAATAATGACACTTTTGAAGTTAGGGCTGTGTTTTATAGCAGTTAAGATTCAACCTCATTTTCCTGATCCAAGGTCAAATACTCTGTTGACCTAGATACCTAAAAATGTCTCATTAGTAATATGAGAATAATTACTGAGTCATCAACTGTCTTTGTGTAGGCAAATCGCTAATTCATAAAAAGAAAAATACAAATTTTTATGAAGTTAGAAGTAAGAAAAAGATAGGCTTACATTTGAAATAACCCTATCCTCACCTATTTTGTTGTTATTGATAATGAAAAAATTTATATGCACAGAAAAAAGGATATAAACACAAGCTATAATGATATACAGGAATTTAACAGATGAAAATAAATCACCATAATGAAGAGATCAAAGAAATGTAAAAAGTTTCTTAGCAAACCATTGATTTACTTGTTTAAATGGAAAGATAGTTACCCAGGCCAACACTGGTTTAGAATTTAAAAAAAAATCTTTACTGTAAAATATTATAGATTATCAAAGTCTTTGAGCAGTATTGCCTCATAAAACAGGAACAATAAAAGAGAAAAACAAGTTTAAAGAAATTTTAGTGAAAGACACAACTAAGACTCATCCCGAGGGCATCTAAGGATGAAAATAGGATGAACAGAAGAAAAAAAATATTATCATCAAGAATAGTGGAGGCACCATACTTGGAAACTATCATAATTCTGCATGTATTTTCAAATGGTAGAAGTGTATTCAAGGGAATCAGGATGGAAAAAGTACCTGCATTGGGCTGAGTATGTATAGAAGGGTTCCCGGTTGGAAGTGACATAATTTTCTGAGAATCTTAAGGGATAAATTCACAAAGTATAGGAAGTAGGGGAAGATACAATAGTCATGACAAAAGTTGTGGACTTTATTGACCTTGGACTGAAAAAGATGACTGGGATAGCATCAGAAACTGTTGACCTATAGGCTCTTTTTCCATTCTGTAGGAAAATTATATGACATTAAATTTACACACAGAGAGCATCCTTTATTATAGCATTAGTAAAAAATAGACAGGGTTGGCAAGCAACACAGATGACTACATCTTTATCATCAGACATTTGACTAAAAGTTGTAGTGAGTGAAAGATCTTGTTGTACTCATTGTTTGTTGGTTATTTTTTAAAAAGCATTTCATTTGGTAGATCAAGATGCCTTTTTAGATGGTCTCTTCCAATATATGCACATAATCATAGCTGACAATTATATATTTTTTAAAGTTTTCAGGTTGTTTCGAATTCATTATCTCTCTTCTCACAACAATTCGAAGCTGGTACTTTAAGTGTTATTCCTATTTTTAAAGATTAGGAATGGGAGGCCTAGCTAGTAGGTGTCAGAGATAGATTTGCAACCCAGATCTCCTTGACTCTATGTCAGAGGAGTTGCCACTACACCATGGTGCTTCCATATTGTATAACTATTAAATGATGCCATTGGCCCATCTTATAGCACTTTGAAAAACAGTTAACTACAGTATAAAATATAGGGAAAAAGTATAAATGGAAATACACTTAGTTCAAAATTCCCTTTTCTTACACTATAAAAATATTGGTTATAATGATCTTATTTGCATGTATAAAATGTATCACCCTGTTTAAAACATAATTTAAACTCAGCAATTTTGTATAATTTTCATTGCTTAAAAAAAGCAACAAATAGCCTTTTAGATGATGTCTACAAAATCATTGAAAAAGAAAGTTATCTAACTTTCTGATCCCTTGGGAACGATCTAAAAAGAATAATCAGGGTGTTTTAACCAAAAGCTATACATTTAGATTGTTTTACTTTTTAGATTGCCTTGAATTAACTTCCACATAGCACTCAACTTTGCTTTAGTGGAATAAGCCCTCCTCGCTGTGATATTATGTATATTCAGTATTTTTACTGACATTTAAAATCTGATCTCCTTCATTTCTGAATCCCTTTTCACTGCAAACTATATTAGTAATATAAGTATTTTATTTTTGTATATGGTAAAATGTCAAAATAGACTGACATATTTTCTTTTTCTTTTTTAGGATTCCACATCAGCAGTCTACTCACACCCTTCATAAGCTATGTACCGCTGCCCCAGAATTTGTGTTGCCTACTGATTTACGACTAGCTTCTAGAATATATCACACTATAGACAAAAGGGGCCATGATGCTTTTCTTAGAAGTGATAAAAGAGACTCTGTGGATTATTATATTAGGAATGAAAAAGAAAAAAACAGGTATGAATTTCTCATATTCTAATGTACTATGTTTAAAAATACTGTCAATATAAGTCAATCTTCTTTGGAAGTCAGATTGAGTGGGTCTAGCATCTCAAAGAGGCTCATTTTTTGCTCCAAATTTTATTTCATCTATAGGGTTCATGAAGATCAGACTCCCTATTCTTCACCATTATTACCGTGAGCTATAGATGACTATGTAGAAAACTGGGGAAGAAGATATGGTCTTGTATAAGGCATATCATCAAAGTCTGGGCACCTCATAGAAAGATCAGTATCTATTGACCTGCATTCCAGTTGTAGTGGATAATTTTCTAATTTTGCCTATAGGAAAAGAGCATAGGACTGAGCATTTATTAAGCACCTACTATGTGCCAAGCACTATGCTAAGCACATATTCTTTTGTTTGATCTACACTACAACCCTGGGAATAAGTGTTATTATCATCCCTATTTTTTTTTTGGCAGGGCAATGAGGATTAAATGACTTGCCCAGGGTCACACAGCTTGTAAGTGTCTGAGGTCTCTGTCCACCATACCCACCTAACTTCCTAGGGATCTGTTTGCATTTCTAGTGATTTGTCTATGGGAATAGGAATGATGATAAGCTAAAACTTTGAAAACAACAACAAAATGAATTCAGAGATAAGGTAGCTCAATGGACTTTTAAAAGGAGATGAAGATGATCTACATAAAACTGATATTTCTGTTTCCTGATTCACAGTAGTTTTAAACACCAGAATTCACATTATTTATTAACGTTTTGGGGAGAATATTTAATAAAGAATACAGTTAAAATTGAATGTAAATTAAAGGGAAAACAAATATTTGAGCTCTGGAAGTGTTTTAAAAGAGTAAAACAATATAGTGCCACCAGATGTCACTGTTAGCATGTGATAATTGAGTTAATGTTAAGCTAAAAAAATTACATTTAAAAACAAAAAACAAAAAACAGCTGACTTCTACACACCCACTGAATACCTCCATCATGTATATATTATCAAATCTCCACTTTGAGGCAATATGACCTTTTAAAATCATTTCTGGCACTATAATTCCAAGCTATATTCCTTTTAAGCTAAACACATTGCCTAAAATATGCTTGAATAGGTAAGCACAGGCAAGTGGACAAGTTGACTGGAGGAGAGTGAAGAGGATTTTTTTCATTTGTGATCAGGCAGAAGTTTCTTGGGGGTAAGCTTTTGGTCCCATGGAGAAGCAATGCCTTTGTATGTGTAAGGCTCATATAGTAGGATGAGGGAACTTAGTTACTTGGGTCCTTAGGTAGGATGGAGGGTGGGTCTCTTTCTCAAAATTAGATTCCACATTGGCTGAGAAATTCCATCAGGCCCCTTTAGCTTTGGTCTTTTGGTGTTTTTTTAATCTATCGAAGAAGAAGAAGCAGTAGAGCTAGCTCTGGGCAGTCTAGATGGTTTGCAGTTGATGTCTGATACCACCCCTGTCCAGGCATGTAATGTCCTTTTGCTGCCCTCTGATTAATTAAAGCTTCTACATTGTAATATTCTACCAATGGCTTTTCTCTCTCAGCAACGTCCTGTGCTCCAAGGTCACCATGCTCCTTCCCCTTCCTGTTCTTAGCTCACAAAACTTGGCACAATTCAGGCATTACCCTAAATAAATGCTTGTTGGGTGATGAGCTGCTGATCTGCATCAGCAGAAGTAATTTTCAGACCAGGAGTACTTTAACCTAAAAAAGTTAAAAGGTTTGACCAAAACAACAATACTAACAAAAACAACATTCAATTTTTGGTCTGTCCAACTGCTATCCTTCACCCTTATTACACAATCGCCACATTGGGTTTTCTGGTCTGGTCTTTCCTGATGTTTTTATGCCACTTTTTGCACATGCCATTTTTGGCAATGTGCCTCAGCCTGCCACCATATATACATATATACATATATACACTTTTAGCCACCATATATCTTTTGGCTAAGGTCACTAGGTTTTGATTCAGTCATTCAATGGTAACAACCTCCTTAAATATTTGGGAGGTGGAGATTCTGCCTCTCTAGGAGGGGAGAAGGTCATAAATGCTCCATGAAACAGCAGCAATCCCCCCTAAGCCACTGGCCCAGCTGCCTAGAACCATCATCCGGAGGAGCAAACCCTTTGGAGAAGGTACCCACCATTCTTGGCCACCACCAACACCGATGGCTAACCAAGTACCACTGATGAGAAAGTAAACCCAAGACATTAGGAGCAACAGTGCTCCCTAGACCACTGGGCCTGTTTCAAGACTAGCCTATGCAGTCATCATCCAGGGAAGCAACCCCGGTAGAGATATAAGATGACAACTGACAGCTCCCACTTCCTCAGCAGCCATAGCTACTAAAGACCTGGGGGGGGCGGCAGAGAAGGACTGACCCCCAAAATCCTTGTCATTGTAGAATGCTTCAACATCATAAAAACATAGGTTTTGTTAATGGAAATTAAATTTTAAAAGGAGCCTTGGACCTTGCAACTGCAACCCTCTATGTGTGTCATTGTCCTTATTAGAGCATGGTTTCCTCTAGAGTCTAGAGGAAGGGACTGTCTTTTTTTCTCTTTGTGTCTGCCACTGATTAGCATAGTATGTTTTTTGTTTTTGTTTTTGTCTTGTTTTGTTTTGTTTGCAGGGCAGTGGTAATTAAGTGACTTGCCCAGGGTCACACAGCTAGTAAGTGTCAAGTGTCTGAGGCTGGATTTAAACTCGGGTCCTCCTGAATCCAGGGCCAGTGCTTTATCCACTGTGCCACATAGCTGCCCCATAGTGTGTTTTTTTCAAATATTTTACTTTTTTCCAATTATATGCAAAAAATTTGTAGCATTTGTTTTTTTAAAATTTGGAGTTCCAAATTCTCTCTCTCCCTTTCTCCTCTCACCCCTCATTGAGAAGCAATTTAATATGTTATATGCATGCAGTCATAATAACAGTGTCTTGATAAATGCTTAATGTTTTTTTTTCATTCATTATATGAGTCACTGCCATAACTAGGAAAATATCGCATGTTAAGATGGGCTTTTCTGGCAGTAAACACTTTGGGATCACCAAAAACACTTTGTCTCCCAAATGCATCCTAATCTTTTTTCTTTTATTTAATATGAGCATGGTTCATTTTTCATCTGATTCTTTCAAATGTGTTCTAACTCAATGGATTGCCCACTGTCATAATCTGGGCAATATACATTCTCTACATCATTTTTCCCCTGAGTGAATAGTATATTATTGTTTATACTGCTTAATTGATTTGGGTGACTTTATTGTTTAGTTTGAGGTATTTAGTAGATAGTGTTACCTCTATACCTCCAGGCCTCTTTAATTTGATGTATTCTATAATGATATTCAAATATAACTTAAAATGTATCTTCATTCCATTCAAGAGTATGACTGCATTTAATTTTGCATAAATTTGAAATAGTAATGCATTTTATTCATATTGTCAGATTAACAATTATTTTTAAAACTAGCTAAATTTCTGAATATCCATTACAGAATACTTTATGGAGTTCCTACTTCAAAAGTTAAAGACAAAAATGAAATTATTTCTCCAGAAACATCAACAACTTTAGTTAAGGGGGAAAAAACAGATGAAAAAACATCTCTTCAACTCTCAGGAGAAGAAGTAAGAACAGCTTTTGATAACTTTTTGTAATGCTCCATTTAACTCATTCATGCCTTCTTAGTCTATGTAATTTGCATGTCCTCCTAAAGATCCTCCATAGAGTATCTATGCAATGTGCTGAAAGTCTTCCTCTTAAGTTTTTATTATTATTATTATTATATGGGTCATATTTTTAGTGCCCATGGATTATCTGTCTTTTTTTTCCTTTTTTTTTTTTTTTGTTGTGGGGTAATGAGGGTTAAGTGACTTGCCCAGGGTCACATAGCTAGTAAGTGTCAAGTGTCTGAGGCCAGATTTGAACTCAGGTCTTCCTGAATCTGGGGCTGGTGCTTTATCTACCATGTCACCTAGCTACCCCTCACCTCCTTTTTCAATTATACATTTCCTGTGTAATGTCCTGTATTCATTTCTTGTTCATAGGCCATCATCAGAAATGTATGTCAGCCTACTTATTCTAATCGCGTGTGTTTCCATTTCCCTTTGGGCCACATGCAAATTAGATTCTTCACTTATTGTGATGTTACATGATTTGCAGCTATACAGAAAAATTAGAAGAACATAGGTTTTTTTTTTTAAAAGATGGGGTTTTGTTTTAGGAAGCAACTTGGGATCATTAAAAGTGCTCTGTATTTTCTCAAATGCAAGTTCTGGGCCCAGATAGGGTCTATCCTAAATATATGAACTTAAGTAGCAATTCAATGGACTTACTCTACTATGTTGTAGTTTGGATATTACATGCTTTCCATCCATTTGTTTTCACTGGTATGGATAATCAATTAGGCCTCAGAATTAGAGAATCACTATTTTGGAATTGGAAGACCTCAGTTATCCATCTAGTCCAATCCATACTTGAAAAGAAATTTCTTCTACATCATATCCAACAAGTGTAAAACACTTCCAAAGAGAGGGAACATTCTACTTTCTTTTTTTTTTCTTTTTTTCTTTTTTTTTGGTGGGGCAGTGAGGGTTAAGTGACTTGCTCAGGGTCAAACAGCTAGTGTCAAGTGTTTGAGGCTGGATTTGAACTCAGGTCCTCCTGAATCCAGGGCCACAGCTTTATCCACTGCACCACCTAACTGCTCCTGGGAACACTCTACTTTTTTTTTTTCTTTCTTTTTTTAATTTTGAAATTTTATTTATTTATTTTAATTTTTCTCAGTTACATGTAAAGATATTTTTTGAATTACAAATTTTTCTCTCACCCTCCCTATACTTCTCCTTCCAGAACCCAATAAGCAATTTGATAAAGGTTATACATTACAATCATATTAAACATTCTAATAGTCTTCCTATTGTCCCCATCTTTCATCTTTTGTTGTTGTTAATTTATTTAGAATTTCCCCCAAGTTACATGTAAAGAAAAAAAAACAAATTTTTTCACGTTGATTTATTTTTATTTTTATTTTTATTATTTTTTTGTTTGTTTGTTTAATTTTTTTATTTTTTTATTTTTTTTTGAGATATTTTATTTTTTCCGTTACATGTAAAGATAGTTCTCAACTTTTGTTTATACACGCTTTACAATTTCAGATTTTTCTCCCTCCCTCCCTCCCCTCCCTCCCCCCCTCCCCTAGACAGCAGGTAATCTGATATAGGTTATATCTATATATATCTATACATATACATATAGATATATATATACACACACATATATATACACATAATAACATTAATCCTATTTCTGCATTAATCCTGTTACAAGAGAAAGAATCAGAGCAGTGATGCAAAACCTCAAAATAGAAAAAAAAAACAACAGCACCCAAAACAAAAGAAATAATATGGTTCAATCAGCATCTATACTCCACAGTTCTTTCTTTCTTTTTTTTTCTTGGATTTGGAGATCCTCTTCTATCATGAGTTCCCTGGAACTCTTCTGTACCATTGCATTGGTGAGAAGAATATAGTCCATCACAGTAGGTCAACACTCAATGTTGATGATACTGTGTACAATGTTCTTCTGGTTCTGCTCATCTCACTCATCATCAGCTCACGTAAGACCCTCCAGGTTTCTCTGAACTCTTCCTGCTCATCATTTCTTACAGCACAATAGTATTCCATTGTATTCATATACCACAACTTGTCCAGCCATTCCCCAATTGATGGGCACCCCCTCAACTTCCAATTCCTTGCTACCATCACGTTGATTTTTAAAAACTTTGTGTTCCAAATTTTCTTCCTCCCTCCTCACCTCTCACTAAGAAATCAAGCAATTCAGTATGTCACACATGTGCAGTCATTCAAAATATCTTGTCAGGTTGTGAAAGAAAACAGACCAAAGTACTTTAGAAAGAGGAACTAAGAAAATTATACTTCAATCTGTATTCAGATATCATCAGTTCTTTTTCTGTTGATGGTTTTCATTTTTCATACATCCTTCTGATAGCATCCTGCTCATAATTCCTTTCACAATTATGATTGCTAACTGTATTACCCTCCATCCTATTCCCTCTACTTGCTATTTACTCTTTTTTCTATCTTCTTTCCCCTATCCTTCCTCAAAAGTGTTTTGCTTTTTACTGTCCCCTTCCTCAATCTGCCTTCCCTTCTTTCACCTCTCCCCCCTTATCCCCTTCCCATCCCACTTTCCCTCAGGGAAAAATATATTACTATACCCACTTGAAGGTGTATGTTATTCCCTCTTTGAGCCAATTTTGGTGAGAGTAAAGCTCACTCACTCCCCCCGCTGCTTCCCCATCTTCCCCTCTACTCCATAAACTTTTTCTTGTTTCTTTTATGTGAGCTCCTTTACCACTTTCCACCTCTCCCTTTCCCTTTCTCCTAGTGCATTATTCCCACCCCTTAATTTTATTTTAAAGATGTAATTATGGGGCAGCTAGGTGACACAGTGGATAAAGCACCAGCCCTGGACCCAGGAGGCCCTGAGCCCAAATCTAGCCCCAGACATAAGCCACCCCACCCTGCCTGCCCCACAAAAGAACAAGGATAAACAAAAATGCTTTACAGATATCATTCCTTCATATTCAATTCACACCTTGTCCTCTGTCTAAATATATTCCTTTCACCTGCCCTAATACTGAGAAAGTTCTTACGAGTTAGAAGTATTGTCTTCCCATGTAGGAATGTAAAGTTTAACCTTTTAATATCCCATATGATTTCTTTTTCTTGTTTACATTTTTATGCTTCCCTAGGGTCTTGTATTTGAAAGTCAAATTTTCTATTCAGCTTAGGTTTTTTCATCATGATCGCCTGAAAGTCCTCTTTTTCATTGAAGTCCCATTTTTCTCCTCAAAGATTATACACAGTTTTTCTGGGTAGGTTATTCTTGGCTGTAGTCCCAGTTCCTTTGCCCTCTGGAATATCATATTCCATGCCCTCCAATCTTTTAATGTAGAAGCTTCTAGGTCTTGTGTTATCCTGACTGTAACTCCACAGTATTTGAATTCCTTTTTTCTAGTTGCTTGCAATTTTTCCTCCTTGACCTGGGATCTCTGGAATAATATTCCTGGAAGTTTTCCTTTTGGGATCTCTTTCAGGAGGTGATCAGTGGATTCTTTCAATTTCTATTTTACCTTCTGCTTCTAGAATATCAGGGCAATTTTCCCTGACAATTTCTTAGAAGATGATGTCCAAGCTCTTCTTTTGATCATGGTTTTCAGGTAGTCCAATAATTTTCAAATTGTCTGTCCTGGATCTATTTTCCAGGTCAGTTGTTTTTCCAAGGAGATATTTCGCATCGCGTTCTATTTTTTTTTATTCATTTGGATTTGCTTTATTGTGTCTTGATTTCTCATAAAGTCATTAGCTTCTATTTTCTCTATCCTAATTCTTAAGCAATGATTTTCTTCAAAGAGTTTATGTACCTCCTTTTCCATTTGGCCAATTTGACTTTTCAAGCTGTTGCCTTTTTTCATGGCCCTCCTGCATCACTCTCATTTCTCTTTCCATTTTTTCCTCTACCTCTCTAACTTTTCCCTCTACTTCTCGTACTTTCTCTTCAAAGTCCCTTTTGAGGCCTTCCATGCCCTGAGACCAATTCACATTTTTCTTGGAAGCTTTGGATGTAGGAGCTTTGACTTTGTTATTATCTTCTTCTGAGGGTATATTTTGATCTACCTTGCCACCAAAGAAGTTTTCAATGGTCTGCTGCTTTCTCTATCTGCTCATCTTGCCAGGCTATTTCTTGGCTTTTAACTTCTTTTTGACGTGGAGCTCTGCTTTTAGGACACACTGACCCAAGCTTCAGGGGGTCCCAGGTGGTATGATTCAAGGAAAGGCTAGTTTTCAGCCTACCCAGCCTGTAAGTAACCACAGGCCCACTTGCTCTTTAACCTGGAAGCAGAAGTCTGATTGAAATCTGATTCTCTGTGGTCTGCAAGCTTGGATTCATGTGCCCCTCCCCCATGGAGCCACTGCTACTCAAGTTCATTTCCTGAGGAACACAGCAGTGCTCCTGCCTCTGCTCCAGCAGAGACCCCCACTATTTTCCCCTGGTCACCCACTGGACCCCCTCACTGGTCAGTGTGCCAAGTTTCAGGCCACTGATGCTGAAGATTCTAAGGCACTGGAGGTGCAGCCTGCCTGGGGCTAGATCTACACCATGTGCTGATCTCCTCTCTCACCCCATATAGCAGATAATCCCTGACACCCATTTAAGCAGTCTTTGGCTGGAAAATAGTCTCACTCTGTTCTTTTGTGGGTTTTTCTGTTCCTAGAGTTGTCTTATGGCATATTTTTTGGAAGTATGTGGACAGATCTGTTGGGAGATCACAGCCTTTCCTCCTCCATCTAACACTCTACTTTCTTTTTTTTTTGGTGATGAAATTGGGTTTAAGTGACTTGCCCAGGGTCACACAACTAGTAAGTGTTAAGTGTCTGAGGCCAGATTTGAACTCAGGTCCTCCTGGCTCCAGGGCCGGTGCTCTATCCACCGTGCCACCTAGCTGCCCCTAACACTCTACTTTCTAAGACAGTTCATTCCATTTTTGGCTAACTCTAACTAGAAAGCTTTTCCAAGCATCAAGCCCAAATTTTATCTTCTACCAAATATTCCTACTTTAGGACCAAATAGAATAATCTAATCTCTTTTCAATGGGTCAGCTCTTTAAATACCAGAAGACAGATAGATAAAATGTTTCCTTTAAGTTTTCCATTCTCCAGTTTTGATATTACGTAGGAATAATCTAGGGTTATACCTCATTTCTTTCCATCAGCTCCCAAAGAATAGGAAGCTTCTCACCACACTGCTTGCCATCCTCTGTATGCTTTCCAGCTAATCAATGTCCTTCTGAAAAGGTGATTCCCAGAAGTGAATATACTATGTAGGGCAGAAGATAGCAGTACTCCTGTCTTTCTAGGTTGCTAAATCAAACTGTGGACTCATGGTTGAGCTTGCAAATTTGCTAAAATCCTCACATCTTTCCCAGATATTTTAAAGACTTTTTATATGTTTCATATGTCACATAATCTCAAATCTCAGTGATCTTTAAGATGATTGTCATCTATGGAAGACTGAATTAGAACTCTTCTTCCAAATAATAATTCATTGACTGGGTTGTATGACATAAAGTGGAAAAGAAATTTGGTATTTATCTAGCTAATTTAAGCAAAGTTGGTAGCCAAGCAGTATGTCAGGTAAAACATTACCTTTGCCTGTCTCTTGATCTGATTAAGGTAGTTAAATTTTAGTTCTTCACTTAAATAAATATTTGATATACATAAGATGTGTTCTATGGGGAGTTTTTTAGGGATGAGAGAGTATCTGTATGAGATCATTTAGGTATGCTTGTTACCCAGAAACACAGAAACAGCTTGGATAAAAATTTTTAGGTTATGTCTTAGATCATAATTTGTAATTTTTTAAATTTTTGCCTGAAACTCTGTATAGTTGTGGCATACCAGGCGATGCCCACTGTTAGTATTCACCTGTTAAAGTAAAAGTAATGTATGTAGAACTAAATAGTCTGCTCTAAAAATTGCTAAACTATTTTAGGAGAGGAAACATTTCAGGTGGATGGCTACATTTGCTTAATATTGAAAATGCCTAATATTATTTTTTATAAAACTATTCTATAACACAGTGTCCTCCTTTAAAAAATCAATGATGGTAGTACATTTATGAAAATGTTCTGTTCTGCTCAGACATTGGAATTTTAAATGTTTTACATTTATGTTTTAAATGCTTTGTATTTAATAAGCCTTTCTGTCAAAATGCTGGTAAAACCATATTATATCTACAGGATATTAAATATTCCAGTGAAAATTTTAAAATTCAACCAAATATCCAAGAGTTTGTATACATTCACTGTATATTTTGTGTGGATACTTGACTAAACAGTCTTCATCTGGATTTTAGATGATAATGACCTTAATGTTTTAAAGCTGGTAGATGTTAGTGATTGAGAAGAGGTAGCAGGCAGCACTCTGGTGACCCCTGTGCTTAACCCAGAATCAAGGGAATAGGGATATGGTTTACAAAGGCAGAAGAAGCCCACAGAGCTTATGGAGAAGAGAGTGGAGTTCTTTTTTTAAATTTAATGTTTTATTTCCCCCCTAAAGAGACTGGAGTCCTTACAGAATGGAAGAATACACAACTGTAATCTCAGCAGCAGTGCAGTGGGTAGAGAGTAGGAGGTCCACTACTGGGTGGAAACTGCTCCTCTCTGCAGTAATATAAGGAAAGGTTTGAAACACCCCCACATGTACAGAGATAAAATTCTGGGATGAAGGTGTAATAATGAACCATAGCCAGACATTCTGAATTACTCATCATTGCTTCTTAGGAGTCAGGCTATTTAAGGCCAAGCAAGGGTCAGGTTGGATGTTAGTGAATATTATCCTATTATAATTACTCTATTGGGACAGCTTGATGGAACCTCCTGTAAGTGGCAATGGTCTTGTAACTCTGTCCTTCTTGGTTCTTGTATGTAAGTGAATTTTAACTCCTTGGGATTTTCCATGAGGTTTGAAGCATGTGGCATTTGGCTTATTGACTTGTGGAAGCAAACTGGGGAATACTTTGCCCTTGTTGGGTCACAGAAAGAACCAATCTGTGGTGTGAAACCACCGCAATCTCTATACCTGGGTACTTGGATCTGATAAACTCAAAGCCTTTGTAACCTGACCAACAGAAACAAGCGAATTGCTACTTGGTGTTCTCACAGAGGATTTTGAGTCCTTAAAAAGGCCCTCCATAGGTCATGTGATCAGTCAAATCTGGCTTCCTTTCCTCTTTGTGACTTGGAGAAATTGTGACAAAAATATTTGACTATATGTAGTTATTTTTTAGATATACTTTTTAACTGTATTTTTTTTTTATTTCAAAGGTGTCCATTTACCCAGGATCTGTGAAAATGTTTTGGACTCCAGCTCCCCCCAAATTCTCTGCTCCAGTATCTCTCATAAGGCAAACCTTATATCCACAATATGAGGTAGTATATTAAATACATTCTCTTCTTTGGAAAGTGTATCCCACATGAATGAATGGAATGAAAGGCATTTGTATACCCCATATGTATTAAAACATCATAGTTGATTGTGAACTTTGTATTGTTTCTAGATGTTTTTAGTGTAAATCAACAAATAAGAAACAACAATCACAATTAAGAAGTATAAGCTGGGGAGCTGTGACAATTGAATAATTTTTTAAAAGTCTATATCTCTTGAATGTTGATATCTCATCTGTTTTTACTTTATCTAAACTGCCAGGGTAAAGATGTTGGAGATTTCTGGACAGAATGCTTTTTTGGAGTGTCATTCAAAAATATTCGATCATTTTAGGTGGTTTTCCTAAGCTATCCTAATATGGTCTTCATAAAATCCTGTGCATTTTAAAACTTTAATTATTTCATTTGTACATATAGTGGAGACAACCTATAAACTGCATCCAAAAGGAAATGATTAAAATTTAGGTTAGCTACTATTCAGTAAATTCTGTAATAAATTAAAAATTACTGCTATAGAAAAAAATTAAAATTGTAGCCTCTGGTTAGTCAAATTGAAGTCCTAATCAGCTATGAGGAGAAAATTCAGTTTGCCTTTAAATGCCATTTGGGGATTATTTCTATTTCTTATAATCGGGGCTTATGAGAAAATTGCATATTCATTCATGTTATGTAGTAATATTTTGCTCCTGAGACATATCAATGTCATGTTATGTAGTAATATTTTGCTCCTGAGAAAGCAATGGAAACTGATGAAATTCACATCTCTATTTAATTGATTTGTAATCCCTTTGTTACTGAAGAAAATGTATTTTGAGATATTTTACATGATTATATCACATATAAATGAGTGGACATAATCTGGCCAGTCCATTTACTCATAATCTTATCAATGGATTATTGCAATATGATCATTAATCAACATTCAACTGATAATTAATATTCAACATAAATTCAACTGACATTGATCATGAATGTAGCAGAAATTATAGGCATAGTCATTACTGAATAATTGATTCAGTACTCTCCATTTCTTACCTAATCAAGATGTTTATTACTTGGGCAATGGAAGAACAAAATCATAGATCGGTAAGACAAGTTGCATGGTCTTCAGGGCTAAGTATATTCTCTAACTATATACTCTAATATGAGTGTATTCTATAACTATCCAGTAATGCATACTGGATTGAGAAGACAAAGGACAAGTTGAAGGGTGATCAAAAATCTAAAGCAAAGAATAGTTACAATTCTTGGAGAAAATGGCACAAAATTAGGAAATTAATGGGAATTTCGGAAACAAGTACTGCAAGTTGAGAAGGGGCTTTTCATTGATCTACCTAGAGATGACATACTCTTCCATAAAAACCTATTTCACTCTAATTTCTTCAGGTTAGTGATAGCTAGTCTGCCTTTGAAGTAATGACAACTCTCTAAAAGTAAACAAAATAAGACAGGCTTAGATTCCTAATACCATTCCTTTTTTTTTTTTTTAGTGTGCTTTGGAAGAGACAAAAATCCAACTCCCAAATACCCTTAACTTTTGTTATCTTCAGTTGATTTTTAAAATCAGTTTAAATTTAGATTTCCTATCTTGTATCAGGCAAGGTTTTAACTGGTGTTACATCTAAATCCATTAAGCAAGTACTTTAATGAAAATTAAGTATATAATCAGCAAGTATATCTTATTATTTTGGGCGGGGGTTTTATGTCTTAAAGTTTTAAAGTAGTGAATTGAAAAAGATGCTATTAAAAGCATCCTTGACTCTAAACACTGACAATCTTCATAATCAACTCTACTTAAGGAATTGCTTTGTGGTAATTATTTTATGATTATCTAACAGATAAAATTATTAAAATAACTTGTAAGAAAAATTTAAAAATAGAAAACCATGTTCATATTGGTTATACATATCTGGTCTTTATTAACTTATCCTAAAAAGGTGTTTCATGTTTTATTTTAGAAAGTAATAAGGAAGATATTAATACCTCACAGGTTCATTAATTCAGCAAACATTTATTCAGCAAACATTCCTGGGGATTAAAAAGAAATACATAGAGGAGATCATATCTTCTGGCTGTGACAGGCAGAGATTGGGGGAGACTCAAATTTGGAGTTCTATTTGTTTCCCACAGTTAAAACTATTAATAAACTAGAGAAATATAAAAGGAAAAAATTATTTGGAACTATATAGCTCCTATCTCCTCTTAGTTATTTTTCTTTCATGTTTTTATAGCTTGTCTCCTCTTTAAGAGAGGGAAGAGAAGCATGTGGAAGTTTGAATTATCTTTGAAAACAGGAAATTGCAGCTTTTGATGAAGTCAAAGGAAACACCAGTATCAAAGCTTAAGTATAGTTATAAGGAGACACTTAAAAATGAGTTTGGAATTTGAAAGACAACTAAATTCAAAATCATTCTTTTTTTTTTTTTTTTTTTTACTGAGGCAAGTGGGGTTAAGTGACTTGCCCAGGGTCACACAGCTAGTGAGTGTTAAGTGTCTGAGGTCAGATTTGAATTCAGGTACTCCTGACTCCAGGGCTGGTGCTCTATCCACTGCGCCACCTAGCTGCCCCATTAAAAATCATTCTAAAAGGGAAGCCACAGGTAGAAAATTATGTATCAATACAGTAGGCAAATTTAGGAGACCTCCCTACCCAACTATTATAAATAAAACTCCTTTCAAAGAGAACTTTTTTTCCTTCCTATAAAAATAATTTAGATGTATTATTCTAAGGTAATTTTTTATTTAGAAAATGTCATTTTGTTATTTACACATGTAACACCACATCCTTTTTTACCCTATTCCATTTCTTCCTCCCAAACCCATAAAACCTTTGCCATTTTAGCTCATTCATTTATATTCTTTCTAGTCCTTCACTTTTGATTGCAATTGTGTCCTGTTAAGCTAGAGGCCATGTTTTTCCTGACAATTTTGAGTTATTAAAATTCAAAAAAATTATAACTAAAGTGATTATTAAAGTGATACTAGCTGGAATAGTATTATAGTGAAAAATAAAATAATTACCTTTTCTCTTTAACACAGAGTAGCTGTACATTTAAATATGTGGTGGAAAAGCCATTTCCTGAGAGTCAAGAGAGTTTTCTATCAAAGCAAAAAGAGAAAAAGATTGAAGTGGTATGTATAATATGTGGAAGAAAATTGTGCAAATAATTTGTAGAAATATTTCACATAAAATTTAATTCTTGTTATTCAAAATAGATTATCTACATTTTCCAGAAACTGCTGGTTAGTGCTGTTTGAGCTTAGCTATTTAAGTGACAGTATATTATTATTATTGTTATTATTATTAACATTGCCATTATTAGCACTATCTTCTTCTCATCTTTTTAAATGTTCAGATAGAAAAGGTACAAGGATGAATCACTATCCTGTTATTCCTTTACATTTAACATTTTGTGAATTATTATGTAGATGTATAAAATAATTAGTTGAGTGTTGGCATATAGGCCTATATTCAGGAGATTTACTTAAATCATCCTCAGGATAATTTCAGTAGTAGAGAGGATCACAGAGATTACCTTATTCTATTCCCATATGTTTTGTTTTGTTTTGGTTTGGTTTTTTTTGGTGAGGCAATTGAGGTTAAGTGACTTGCCCAGGGTCACACAGCTAGTAAGAGTTAAGTGTCTGAGGCCGGATTTGAACTCAGGTACTCCTGACTCCAGGGCCGGTACTCTATCCCCTGCACCACCTAGCTGCCCTCCCATATGGTTTTAATTTAGTCTAGTATTTCTATGTATTTTGAAAACTTCTTACTCCTTGTATTTTCTAGATTGAGAATTTATTATGGCAACATCTATCAAAAACATTATTCTTTATCTTTCAGTTAATACGGCAATATTATAGATCATACAGTAGTCCAGATTCTTCATAGAAACTCCACAAAACTGGAAAAAAAAACAGAAGTAAATTATTCTTTTTTCTCCAAAATTGCAAAAGAAGTTGGACAGAAGTCAGCAGAGTAAGGGTGGTGTATTAGAGAAGCTAGTGAGAGCTCAGGTAAACTAAGAAGCTGGCAGAGGTCAAGCTAGGAAAGTCAACATGATCTCTCATTTCACCTCTGCCAGCTTCTTTGATTACCTGAGCTATAAGGCTGTTGTGTCGAATTCGAACAGGCCCACATTAACTTAGAAAACCATAAATTAACATGATCTATGTTGTATTTTTATTATTTTGTTAAACATTTCCCAATCATATTTTAATCTAGTTCAGACCACACTGGGAAGTTTTGCAGGCCACAAGATACCTCTGATTACGGGTAAATTGTCCAGAAGCCAACAGAGGGGGAGAGAGGAACTATATTGGAGAAGCCAGCACATATCCCTACAAATGCACCTGTAGTTATCTAAGGCACTGAAGAAGGGAATCACAAGCTGTCATAAACTCCAGTAATCAGGGACCTGTACTCACACATAGATCTGGCTAGTAGAATGGAAGCAGGGATAAAACTGGTTCCACTGCTAAGGGTCTGGATATAACACAACAAGAAGGACAAGGTAAACATAGAGCCTGAGAAACAGTCCCAGGCAGGTTATACCAAAGGCCTGAGATTAGCATGATCAAGAACATCCTACTGGAGGCCACGATAAGAGACTGAACTGACTATCAATTGAGGATTATGTGAGGAGAAGAAGACGGTCTGTCTGAGACTAGAACCTGCAGTAGAATACCAGGAGACTGGAGCAGAAGCCAGGATTGAGGTAGGGGGGGTGCAACATAACACCAGCTACCTTATCCATATTAGCAGTGTCCTAATGACTACAGAGGGTACAGAATCAAAGACTATTCAATGCATCCAAGAATACTTACAGGGGACTGTTCAGAGGCCAAAATTAGAAACCAAGAACTGAAATTGAAAATATGAATAAACAATGAAATACCAAACACAATGAAGAAATAGTATAAGATAAGAGAAGCCAAAGAGAAAAGTATGGCTCCACAACAATCACAAGTAGAGGCCCAGAGGTAAAAAAAATGGCTTCACTCATAAAGACTAAAAGAGTAGTTAAAATAAATGAAGAGAGACAAAAAATGAAATAAGTTGGGGAGGAAAATTGAAATGCTATATTATAGCTTATACCAGAAGGTGGAAAACCTTACTCAAATATTGAACTCCATAAAAAGTAAAGTAGGGGCAAATAGAACTCAATGACTCTATGAGACAAGAAATATTAAAACAATTAAAATTAAAATTAAAAAGACTGAAAAATAGAACAACATATCTTATATTTACTTTTTTTCCCCACCTCCATTCCTAACTCTCTAGACTTTCCCATCTCCTAACAACCTTCTTAACCTGGAGATGCTTCTATGATCTATGATCAGTGAGCTTCTTTCAACCCAGGACCATTATTTCATAACGTGCCCAAGGCTATGAACGCTCACTTCTCTCCTGGACACTTTTTTTTTTTTTTATCAAACAACCATTAAAAAAAACTACTCAAGAACCATGGGGCAAAAACAAAAATTGAATCACTTCCTTAAAGACAGCCCAAACTAAAAACACCAAGGAGTATCATAGCCAAAATCCAGAGCTTCCAAGTTAGAGGAAAACCATATCCTCTAAAGGACAGAAAACCTTGGAATGTGACATTCTAAAAGGTAAAATAATAAAACTTTAAGAACCAGGAATAACTTATCTTGTGAAACTGAATCCAAGGGGGGTAGAGGGTGTGTGTGAGGTGAATGGACATCTAATAGAATGGAGGATTTTCAGGCATACCTGAGCTGAGTAAAAAAAGACTAAGTACTTACATTCTAATAGGAAGAGAAGAGAGAAGTTACTCTTTCAGACTCCTATTATCTTCGAGGGTCAGAAAGACTTAAATAAGACAAACACAGGACCTGGGTATGATTTTATTCAGGTTTGTTGTTTTTTTAAAAAAATAAAGGTATGAATAAAGGAAAACACTAGAAAAGAAATAAGAAAGAAGGTTGAAGAAGTTACTATTTAAAATAAATGAGGTGTTTGTAATAAAGAGTATACAAACATGGAGGAAAGGATAGGAGAGTGGGCATTTAAGTACCTCACTCCTATCTAAGCCAGCTAAAGGAAGCTCTCTCTCTCTCTCTCTCTCTCTCTCTCTCTCTCTCTCTCTCTCTCTCTCTCTCTCTCTCTCTCTCTCTCTTGAACACATACACACACACACATTGTGATATAGAAATACATTAAATTCATCAGGTAGGGACAGGGAAGGGGAAGGAGGGAGGTATAAGAGAGGGCAGTGTAAGAGTCATAGAGCAAATATGCACAATCAAAATAAACAAAATTCAGAGACTTAATCATAAAAGGGGGATAACAAAGAGAAAAAGCAAAAGAACCAGAGGTTGTGGTCTTGACAAGTTAGGGCAAAGGAATAGGAAGAAGGGAAGGGAATAAGCATTTATATAGAAGAGACTTCCAGAGTAGAGCCAAGATGGTGGGGGAAAGGCAGTAAGCTCTCAAACTCATGACATGATTGATCAAAAAAACATCCAAATAATGCCATAGGGCAATTCATGGAACAGCAAAATCCACAGAAGAATGTGCTGAAATCATCTTCCAACCAAGGAAAGCTTGGAAGGTTGGAAGGAGGGAGCTGCTGTGCTGAGACAGGAGTGGAGCCCAACCCCACAGTCACCCTGACATAGATCCAATCCCAAGAAGGCCTCACCAGAGAAAGAGACCCCCACCCCCACCCCAAGAGCCTCTGAATCAGCTGAAGCACCAGTGTCATCTGGAACTAAGCTCACAGTCTGGTGAGAGGGCTGAGCCCTTAGCAGGGGGGAGATTACAGGGGTCACTGATAGTGCTGAAACAGAGCTTTGGGTTTATTCAGTGACAAGGAAGATTGAGGTACAGCCTCAGAGGAAGATTTCAAAGTCAGGGCCCCTATATCTAAAGCTTCCAAGAAAAATATGAATTGGTCTCAGGCCATAGAGGAGATCAAAAAGGACTTTGAAGATAAAGTTAGAGAGGTAGAGGAAAAATGGAAAGAGAAATGAGGGTGATGCAGGAAAGACATGAGAAAAAAGTTAACAGCTTGAAAAGTCAAATTGGCCAAATGGAAAAGGAGGTACAAAAGCTCTCTGATGAAAATAATTGCCTAAGAATTAGGATTGAACAAATGGAAGCTAGTGACTTTATAAGAAACCAAGACACAATAAAGCAAATCCAAATGAATAAAAAATTAGAGGACACTGTGAAATATCATCTTGGAAAATCTGCTGACCTGGAAAATAGGTCTGGGAGAAATAATTTGAAAATGATTGGTCTGCCTGAAAACCATGATCAAGGAAAGAGCTTAGACATCATTTTCCAAGAAATTGTCAGGGAAAATTACCCTGATTTCTAGAAGCAGAATGTAAAATAGAAATTGAAAGAATCCACCAATCACCTCCTGAAAGAGAATCCCAAAAGGAAAACTCCTAGGAATATTATAGCCAAATGCCAGAGCTCTCAGGTCAAGGAAAAAATATTGCAAGCTGCTAGAAAGAAAGGATTCAAGTACTGCAGTTCCCCAGTCAGTATAGCACAAGATCTAGCAGCTTCTACATTAAAGGAGTGGAGGGCATGGAATATGATATTCCAGAGAGCAAAGGAATTGGGATTACAACCAAGAATCATGTATCCAGTAAAACTGATCGTAATCTTTCAGAGGAAAAAGTGGAACTTCAATGAAAAAGAGGAATTTCAGGTATTTGTTTTTTGTTTATTTTTTGTGAGGCAATTGGGGTTAAGTGACTTGCCCAGGGTCACACAGCTAGTAAGTGTCAAGTGTCTGAGGCTGGATTTGAACTCAGGTACTCCTGAATGCAGGGCCAGTGCTTTATCCACTGCACCACCTAGCTGCCCCCTGCTTTCAGGTATTTGTGATGAAAAGACCTGAAATGAATGACAAATTTGACTTTCAAATACAAGACCCTAGAGAACCATAAAAAATTGGAGTCAGGGGACATACCTGGGGTTGTGCAGTGAGTGACTGTCTTGTGTCTGAGGCCAGGTTTTGACTGGGATCCCCCTGGGTCCAGGGTGGATGCTCTGTCCACTTATCACCTAGCTGCCCCATGATGACATCTTTAGGGTTAAATTGAGGGCTTAGGGGATTGCACTGGGGGAGGGGGGAGGGCAGAGTTAGCATGGGGTAAAATCCCACAAGAAAGAAACAGGAAAGGGTTTATGGAGTGGGGAAGAAATGGGGGAGGAATAGGGCAGTAAGTGAATTTTACACATCAGAATAAGCTCAAAAACCTTAAACTCATCAGAATTGGCTTAAGGAGGGAATAACATACACACCCAATTGGGTGGAATAATCTTTTTAATCAGGGCAGTAAATGAACCTAACACTAATCAGAATTGGCTCAAAGACCTCAATCTCATCAGAATTGGCTCAAAAGAGGGAATGACATACATACTCAATTGGATGGAGTAATCTATTTAACTCTGCAGGAAATTAGGAGGGGAAAGGGATAAAGAGAGAGAGGCAAAAGAAGGGAGGGCAGATTGGGGAAGGGGACAGACATGTGCAAATCCCTTTTGAAGAGGAATAGGGTGAAAGAAGATAGATAATAGAGTAAATATCATGGGGAATGGAATAGGATGGAGGGAAACTGTTAACAATAGTAATCATAAAAAAGAGAAAAGGGGGAAACATTGTACAAAAAATATAGCAACTCTTTGTGGTGGCTAAGAATTGGGAATAAAGGGAATGTCCATCAATTGAGGAATGACAGAAGAAGCTATGGTATATGATTGTAGTGGAATGGTATTGTGCTATAGGAAATGACAAACAGGATGACACAAGAAAAACCTGGAAAGACTCATATGAACTGATGTATAGTGAAATGAGCAGAACTGGAAGTTCATTGTGCATAGTGACAGCAGTATTGTTCAGTGAGCAATTATGAATGACTTAACTACTCTCAGCAATACAATAATTTAAGACAATCCCAAGGGACTAATGATGAAGCATACTGTCCACCCCCATAGAAAAAATTCATAAAAAGAGCACTTGTGGATTGTACATATATAACCTATATCAGGTTGGTTGATGTCTTGTGGAGGGGGGGGCGAGGAAAGGGAGGGATGGAGAAAATTTGGGGACTCTAAATCTTATGAAAATGAATGTTGAAAACTACCCTTACATGTAACTGGAAAAAATAAAATAAATTTTTGTTGCAAAAGAAATTTTTTTTATAAAAAGCCTTTATATGGCACCTACTATGTGCCATGCACTATGCTAAGTGCCTTACAAAAAATATTATTTCATTTCACCTTCACAACAACCTTTCAAGATAGTGCTATTATTAGCACCATTTTACAGCTGAGGAAAGAAAGGCAAAGAGAGGTTAAGTGACTTGTCCAGAGCTAATCAACTAATAAGTATCTGAGGATATATTTGAACTTTGGTCTTCCTAACTCCAGGTTCAGTGTTCTATTCACACTTCAATTATATATTACTAGTGTTGATCAGATTCCTTCTGTTTCTCTTTTTTCTTCTCTTCAATATGTTTATCAGAAATGCACTTGAAACAGATTTTAAAAGAATTAGAATGAGAGACTAGAATGAAATCTATTCCACTTTAGGCAAAGTGGGGGAAAGAGGTGAAGCAATCATGATCTGACAAAACAACTGTAAAAATAGATATTGTTAAAAAGCATAATAGGTAACAAAATTAAATCTGTGTTTAACATATTTTCACCAAATAGAAATCTCAGAAAAGGGTAATTAAACCGTAAAAATTTACCAGTGAAAATTATCCTGGGACCAGATAAGTGACCTCTATCAAATATTCAAAGTAAAATTACTTATAATATTACATAAATTGCTTACAAAAATGGAGAAAGAAAGGATTCTATAAAACTATGAATCAGAGATAATATTGATCTCTAAACCAGGAAAAGCCAAAGTAGAGAAGGAAAACTATAGACCAATATCTCTAGAGATAATAAATAATACAATAATGTTTGACAAAATATCAGCCAAAGGATTACCTCCCCATATTTAAAAATTATTCATTATTACTAGGTTAATTATTTATTGAGCATGCAGAATTGGTTCAATATTGGTAATACTATAAACATTATAGGACATATTAATAAAAACAAAAATAATCTTTAACAGTTGACTTAAATTTAAATCAGTAATTGTAGAAAAAGTTTTTAAAGAAAATACAACACACTTTTAATGCTTAAAAACCATTTAAAACATAGGAATAAGTATAATAAGAATGTATATCATCTTCATTGAAGAAACTTTAGAAGACTTTCAGTAAGATCAGGGGTAAAGCAAGGATGTCCCTTTTAACCACCATAATTTAATGTACTTTTAGAATTCTAGCCATAGCAATAAAAAAGGAAAAAGAAATTGGGCAAATAAGCACAGACACAGCACAGGCACAATTACCTTTTTTTTTTTTTAACAGATGATCAGATGATTTAACTAGAGAAACCTAGAAACTCACCTAAAAAAACTAATAAAAAACAATGACTTGAGAAAGTAGCAGAATTTAAAATAAACCCACAAAACCATAAGGGTTTTTCTATATATTACCTACAAACCCCAAAAGTCAGAGGTTTGAAAAAGCAATTCCATTTTAAATAACAAGAGAATCTATGTAATATTTGGAAATCTAGCTACTAACATGGAAATTATACAAATATAACTACAAAATACATTAAAAGAGGGCTGCCCCTAAATAATTGGAGAGATATTAGTTGCACATGTTTGAGGCATTCCAATGTAATAAAAATGGATATATTACCAATATAAAAATCATACCATGAACAAATTTTAAAAGCATGGAGGGAGATAACTTTTATAACTACAGCTAGGGAAAGAGTTCTTGATCAAAGGATGGAAAGGCTTCATGTGACATAAAACGGACAATGTTGATTAAAAAATGGAAAAGTTTTTATAACCAAAACAATGAAGGGGACCAAATGGAAGGGAAAGTAAAGGGACAGTAAACTAGAAAACATCTTTATTGCAAACTTTGAACATTTGTGCTCAGTATCTATCTATCTGTCTATCTATCTATCTATCTATCTATCTAGTGAATTGATACAAATATGTAAGAATAAGAATCTATACCTTAAAAGATAAATGCTCAAGGGATATGAGTAGGTTGTTTTCAAAAGAAGAAAGGCAAGCTTTCTACAGCTGTATGAAAAAAATCTGCAAATCACTAATAAGAGGAATGCAAATTAAAACTCTGAGGTTCCACATCATACTCATAAGATTGTCAAAAATGACTAAAACATGAAAATGGTTGAAAGGGCTGGCACACTAATGCCCTTATAAAATGTGTACTGACTATTCAAATTATATATCTATATGTATATCTATCTATCTATCTATCTATCTCCACATATGGCCACATCTAAATGGAGCTCATAGAATTAATTGATAAATTTTTCTGGCATTCTTGTCTGCCCCTCTCAAAGGGAAACTATGATTCCTGACTTGAATGGAATAGGAAAAAAAAATCTTTATTTGAGCCACTCTTTTCTCCAGTCTCTGAAAGTGCCACTGTATTGGAATTATATCTATTTACTCCTACTAAATATTACTGGACCAGGGCACAATTCATAACAAAAAGCTAATCCCTTGATCACTCTAATGGTTACCTCAATCTTACAGTCTCTGTTCCTTCCCACCAAATGAAGTTATACAAAATACCATCATAAATAACAAAAGTGAGTAAACCCATTTATCCAAGCAAATAACGAATAGAAATTAGAGAATTTATAAAGATTAGAATATATCAGAAAACACACAGAGTGAATAAACTCTTTAGCTCAAAAAGAGATGAGCTATCAGCTCAACCAAGAAAGGGTTCTTGATCTCAGAAGGAAATTCCTTGAAGTGTCTAAGAAGACAAACTAGAAATCAGAGACTTGTTAAAGATCAGGCTTCCACTACATGTCTGCCACATATAGTCTGTGTCTCTCTCCATGTGTTTGGGTGTAATTCCTGAGAGAATCTGAAATCATAAATATGTCTCTCAAAGAAGGAATGAAGAATGTTTCTTCTTTCCAAAGCTCTCATACCAATTCAATCCCTTACAGATAATGTAACTCAGCATTCTTTCCACCAATCTGGAGTCATGCATATGCAGCCTGAAAAATGCTCTAAGATTTGCTTGAAACCCAGGTTACACATTGTTGGATCTGTGTAGTGGGCAGAGCCAGTAGGACAATTTATAAATTGACTACAAAACTGATTCATACATTGACTACAAAAAAAAAATTGTGAAAGACTTAAGAACTTTAATCAAGACAATGATCAATTACAACTCCAGAATACTACAGCTTAGTGGCTTAATGGATAGCAGGTTGAACTTGGAGTTATGAAGATCTAATTTCTTTGTGGCCCTGGGCAAATTACTTAACCCTTCAGCCTTATTTTTCTCATCTGTAAAACTAGGATAGTTCTATATAAAACACAGTTTGTTGAATTCTCAAAGAAATCTAGTAGTTTGAATTGGCAGTATGGAAATTTATCATCTATTAGTTCAGAAAGAATAGCTTTGTTTCAGATCCTACCTTTGACACATACTATCTGTGGGACCACTGGATGTCTCAAACCTCAAATCAATTCTCTTATCTTTTTACACTATTGAAATCAACAAATTTCAACAAAACAGCAACGACAACACAAAGAACTTACAACATATAAAAACAAAGCAAAACAAAAGTTGTTAGAATTTTTTGTGTTAATATTATGTTCAGACAATTGTGAAAAATAATTCCTACTATAATGATGCTCTAATTTTGCCACAGTTTTAGGGGGTTGTATTGGTAGTATGGGAATTTACCATCTGCAAGTTCTGAAAGAATAGCTTATGTTGTATAATTCTAGCCACCTGACAGTGTCTTTCTAAATATTCAGTAAATGCTAACATTTTGTAGCCTTTAGTGTTATTTTGTATAGTTCTTATATTTTCTTTGCATAATCTGTACCAATCAGTAAATCTGGGCTCCTTAGGAATAATCTTTCTCAAATTTTTAATGGCAGTGACTTGATCCAGAAGTACTATTATAAACTAACCTCTCACTTCAATTCTGTATAACTTCTCACTTCCCTCCCCTTTTACTTACATTACCAGAATTTAAAAACAACTCTTTTGGGGGCAGCTAGGTGGCACAGTGGATAAAACACCAGCCCTGGAGTCAGGAGGACCTGAGTTCAAATCTGACCTCAGACACGTTGACACTTACTAGCTGTGTGACTGTGGACAAGTCACTTACCCTCATTGCCCAGAAAAAAAAAGAACAGAAGAAAAAAATAAAAACAATTCTTTTCATATAAATTAAGAACTTTGTTTGAATAATTTAATGTGCATATCTGAATTACAGTTAAATTTTATATCTTAATTTTTAAATTCTGTATCTCAATTTGGATTAGTGGTACCCTTATTGATCTAATACCTTTACACTATGAAAAAAGATCCTCCTATAGGATCTAGAAATTAACAATAGCTGACTAAAGTAAGTGAAGTATTTTCTTCCTTTTAGCAGGTATTTTTCTGAATAAGCTAAAGTCATTTTAAAAGCTATAAATATTATTTCATAATGCCATTTGAGATCAATCCCAAGAATTATATTCTGGCAAACACTACTTGAAATAACATTTTCAGAGTGCTTAGTGTAGTGCCTGGAACATAGTAGGTCCTATAAAAATGTTAGGTATTATAAAATATATCAACAATGGGAGGAAATATCTTAATAAGGAAATTGGAAACATTGTATTTTAGCTCCTTCTGAAATAATGGAGAGAGAAAAAGAGGAAAACCTGACAGCTTTCCCAGATTTGCAGGGAAAGACCATTCAGTTTCATTCAAGATCAATATCTCTCTTTCCATTCATTCACTTGTTCTGTCTTCTTGTCCACACATCAGGCACTGGGAATGTGAAATATTTCTGAAATGCTTCTATCTCATGCTGTGCTGTTGCTACTAGTGAGGGAAAACCTGACACTTGCCCCTTCTCTCTCTGTCTCTCCTCTCTGTCTCTCTCCTCTGTTTCTCTCTGTCTCTCTCTCTCTCTCTCTGTGTCTCTCTCTGTCTCTCAATTCTGTGTTTTCCTGGGTTTTGTGCTCCAATCTTAAATAATACAAATGTATACAATATTTCCTTAGTCAAAAAGATTAGCCCAAACTATAAAGCCTATAATTCTCATGGAGAAAACAGAATCTATCCCTGAGAGGACTGTTTACAACAGAATCAAAGACTACTGTTATGCTGTGAAATAATAACAGAGAATAACATTTCAAAATTTATTGTAAAGGAGAAGAATTAACAAAGTAATAAAGCAAAGAACAACTTTTAAGAAAAAGAATGTAGTAAAAAATAAACAAGAAATTTCAAGGGCAGAAATGAGGGACAATTTTGAATCAATTTCATAACTAAGAAAGCACAGGTGAAGGAAGGGAGGAAGGAAGAAGAGAAGAAGGGCAATTAATCATTTTTAAGCAAATCTCAAGATTAGAGAGAAGGTAGACAAAAACCAGAATTAGGATAGGTGGGAAGGAAGAGAATCTATGAAGAGTCACAACAAGTAGCCTAAGCAAAACTATCAAGGGGCCAAAGCATTGACTTAAAAGAGGAAGATAATTTTTTTAAGTTGAAAAAAATACTAAAGATATAAATGGAAAAAATGGACTAAATTTGCTGACTTTATATTACAAGGTCAATGAAACAAAGCATGTATTACATGCTCAATGATACCAAAGAAAGAAAAAAAAAGAATCATATATAAAAATATTTATAAAGCTCTTTTTGAGGTGGTTAAGAACTAGAAACTAATACGTTTTGGCAACTTTCTAAAACTTTAAGTTATAGAGAGGACGTTAAACTGCTTTAGTAGAGGGAATTTCTTTACTAGGGGTTTCCTGATATCAATGAAGTCACAGTTCCAGTTCTTGTTAAGTATCAAGTTACATGTGAGATTCAGCTTTACCAATCAGCTTATGTTTTTCATATTATATTTTTACAGCCAAAGTTAAGAGTCAGAAGAAGCAAATCTCTGTCAGATTTACAGAAGACTACTGACACAAGTGATCAGGTACAGTACTTTTTATTAACAGTTTCATAATTTTTAGATGTGTTTTAAAGTTTAATTTATTTTTTTCAATGAACAAAAGATGGTTTTTCTCTCCATTTCACTTCTTCCCTCCAACCCTCTCCTTCCCAGTAAGAGAATGAAAGAATGAAAGGGAAAAAAAAGAAAAGCAAAATCATTGTAACTTATGTGAGGGACTAAGTAAGACAAATTCTTGCATTGGCCATATCGAAAAAGTATATGCTTCATTTTATACTCTCAGTCGCCTCTCTGTCTTTGGTCTTTGTATTGATAAGAATTATTAAGTCATTGCAAGTTGTTTATCTTTACAATGTTGTTATTGTGTATATTGTTCTCTTAATTCTTCTCACTTCTCTCTGCACCAGTTCATATAAGTCCTCCCAGGTTTTTTTCAAATCTCCCCTTTCATCATGTCTTGTATGACAATAATATTCTAATGCAATCATGTACCACTTTTTTTATCCACCCCTCAATTGATGAGAACTCTTTTAGTTTCTAGTGTCGCCCTTCAGGAGCTCACATTCTAATGTAAGCAATCATGTAGAAACAAGAGATTAAGAGATAAATTGCAGATAATCTCAGAGGGAAGAAATTAAGTGGGAGGGTGGGAGGAGTGTTGGGTGGTTGGGATTGGGAAGGAACTCTTAAAGGAGAAAAGTTGGGACCTAAATCTTGAAGAAAACCAGGGAAGTCAGGAGGCAAAGTGAAGAGAGAGAGCATTCCACACATGGGATGTGACCAGTGAAGTGGCGCAATGACTGGTTACAAAGGATCATGTGGGAGGAAAAACAAGAATAGCATTGTTGCAGCAGTCCCTCAAATGTTTCTCTTTTGTTGAATGTTCATCTTTTTTTCACTGGTTATTAGGATCAATTTTGTATGACAGTTGGGGTAACAAGTTGAGCATCTTTGCTTTTGTCAGTGGAACTGTAAATTCCACTCCTTCCTGTGAGTTTTCATTGCTGTGGAACTATTTTGTGTTATTTTTTCCTTTCCTTTATAATTAGTTAAACGTCTTTTTCCTAGCCTCTTTCAGAATTTGTTGCCATTGAAACTATTAACTTTGAACCACCATGGATAGAGTTTGAAGACCAGGTTTGGCTTGGGTTTTTTCCTGGAGACAATCTGCAGATTCACTCAAATAATGCCATGTTCTTGTTTTTTTTTTCTGAAGTTCTCAGTCCAATTTACTCTTTATTTCCTATGTTATTGTTATCAGGTTTGTAATTATCATTTACTTCTGGGGCATATGTGTTCCTGCTTCTCTAAAATTCCTGTAGTTCCTTTTTTTAATAAAGTATTTATTTTTTTCCTGTTACATGTAAAGATAGTTCTCAACTTTTGTTATACAAACTTTCCAATTTCAGATTTTTCTCCATCCCTCCCCCCTCCCCTAGACAGCAGGTATTTGATATAGGTTACATATATATATATATATATATATATATAAATATTAACATATTTCTCCATTAGTCGTGTTATAAGAGGAACAAATCAGAGCAATGACGAAAAAAACCTCAAAATAGGAAAACAACAGCACCAAAAACAAAAGAAATAGTATGGTTCAATCGCAGTCTATACTCCACAGTTCTTTTTTTTTCCTTGGATTTGGAGATCCTCTTCTATCATGAGTTCCCTGGAACTCTTCTGTATCATTGCACTGGTGAGAAGAATATAGTCCATCACAGTAGATCAACACACAATGTTGATGATACTGTGTACAATGTTCTGGTTCTGCTCATTTCACTCATCATCAGGCCACGCAAGACCCTCCAGGTTTCTCTGAACTCCTCCTGCTCATCGTTTCTTACAGCACAATATATTCCATTACATTCATATACCACAACTTGTCCAGCCATTCCCCAATTGATGGGCACCCCCTCAACTTCCAATTCCTTGCCACCACGTAAAGAGCAGCTATAAATATTGCTGTACATGTGGGTCCCTCTCCCCTTTCCATGATCTCTTTGGGAAAAAGACCCAAAAGTGGTATTGTTGGATCAAAGGGTATGCACAGCTTTATAGCCCTTTGGGCATAATTCCAAATTGCTCTCCAGAATGGTTGGATCAGTTCACAGCTCCACCAACAATGCATTAGTGTTCCAATTTTCCCACAGCCTCTCCAACATTTATTATTTTCCTTTTTTGTAATTTTAGTGTCAGGTGGTACCTCAGAGTTATTTTAATGTGCATCTCTCTAATCATTAGAGATTTAGAGCATTTTTTCATATGGGAGTAAATAGTTTTGGTTTCTTCATTAGAAAACTGCCTGTTCATATCCTTTGACCATTTCTCAATTGGGGAATGACTTGGATTCTTATAAATTTGATTTAGTTCCCTATATTTTAGAAATGAAGCCTTTATCAGAAGAACTGGCCACAAAAATTGTTTCCCAGCTTTCTGCCTCCCTTCTAATTTTGGATGCATTGCTTCTGTTTGTACAAAAAATTTTAATTTAATGTAATCAAAATCATCCATTTTGCATTTTAATAATATTCTCTATCTCTTGTTTGGTAAAAACTGTTTTCCTTTCAAAGATTTGAAAGGTAGACTATTCCTTTCTCTCCTAATTTACCTATGGTGTCACCTCTTATGTCTAAATCATGTATCCATTTTGACCTTATTTTAGTATAAGGTGTCAGATGTTGTCTATACCTAATTTTCTGCCATACTATCTTCCAGTTTTCCCTGCAGTTTTTGTCAAATACTGAGTTCCTATCTCAGAAGCTGGAGTCTTTCTGTTTATCAAACACTACATTACTAGTGTCATTTACTACTGTGTTTCCTGTGCTTAGCCTATTCCATTGATCCTCCACTCTATTTCTTAGCTAGTACCAGATAGTTTTGATGACTGCCGCTTTATAGTAGAGCTCCAGGTTTAGTACTGCTAACCCACCTTCCTGTGAATTTTTTTTCATTATTTCCCTGAATATTCTTGATTTTTTGTTTTTCCAGGTGAATTTTGTTATTATTTTTTCTAGCTCTATAAAATAATTTTTAGGTAGTCTGATTGGTTTGGCACTGAATAAGTAAATTAATTTAGGTATTATTGTCATTTTTACTATATTAGCTCTGCCTATCCATGAGCAATTGATATCTTTCCAATTATTTAGATCTGATTTGATTTGTGTGAAGAGTGTTCGGTAGTTGTGTTCATAGAGTTCCTGTGTTTGTCTTGGCAAGTAGACTCCCAAGTATTTTATATTATCTACCATTACTTTAAATGGAATTTCTCTTTCTATCTCTTGCTGCTGGACTTTGTTGGTCATGTATAGAAACGCTGATGATTTATGTGGATTTATTTTATATCCTGCTACTTTGCTGAAGTTGTTAAGTGTTTCAAGTAATTTTTGAGTTGATTCTCTAGGATTCTTTAAGTATACCATCATATCATCTGCAAAGAGTAATAGTTTTGTTTCCTCCTTGCCTATTTGAATTCCTTTAATTCCTTTTTCTTCTCTGATTGCTAAAGCTAACATTTCCAGTACAATATTAAATAATAGGGGTGATAATGGACATCCCTGTTTCACCCCTGATCTTATTGGGAAGTCCTCTAATTTATCTCCATTGCACATAATGCAATGATGGTTTTAGGTAGATACTCTTTATTATTTTAAGGAAAGCTCCACCTATTCCTAAACTCTCTAGTGTTTTTATTAGGAATGGGTGCTATATTTTGTCAAAAGCTTTCTCTGCATCTATTGAGATAATCATATCATTTTGGTTAGTTTTCTTATTGATGTGGTTGATTATGTTAACAGTTTTCCTAGTGTTGAACCAGCCCTGCATTCCTGGTATGATCACTTGCTGTAATCTCCCTGCTAATATCTTATTTAAGATTTTAGCATCAATATTCATTACGGAAATTGGTCTATAATTTTCTTTCTCTGTTTTTGTTTTGCCTGTTTTGGTATCACCACCATATTTGTGTCATAAAACAAATTTGGTAGAACTCCTTCTTCACCTATTTTTCCAAATAATTTGTATAATATTGGAATTAATTGTTCTTTAAATGTTTGGTAAAATTCACCTGTAAACCCATCTGGCCCTGGGGATTTTTTCTTAGGGAGTTCATTAATGGCTTGTTCAATTTCTTTTTCTAATATGGGTTTATTTAAGGATTTTATTTCCTCTTCAGTTAACCTGGGCAGTTTGTATTTTTGTAAATATTCATCCATTTCATTTAGATTGTCAAATTTATTGGCATACGGTTGGGCAAAATAATTCTTAACTATTGATTTAATTTCCACTTCATTGATGGTAACATCACTCTTTTCATTTTTGATACTGGTAATTTGGTTTTCTTCTTTTTTTTAATCAAATTAACCAACATTTTATCTATTTTATTGTTGTTTTTTTATAAAACCAGCTCTTAGTTTTATTGATTAATTCTATAGTTTTTTTTGCTTTCAATCTTATTAATCTTTCCTTTTCCAAGCTGCTGATTCTTTTTTCATAGTTTTCTTGTTTTGCTTTCATTTGTCTTCTCATTTTTTCTTCTACCTTTCTCAATTGATTTTTTTTTTTTTGCGGGGCAATGGGGGTTAAGTGACTTGTCCAGGGTCACACAGCTAGTAAGTGTCAAGTGTCTGAGGCCGGATTTGAACTCAGGTCCTTCTGAATCCAGGGCTGGTGCTCTATCCACAGCGCCACCTAGCTGACCCCCCTCAATTGATTTTTAAAGTCCTTTTTGAGCTCTTCCAGGAAGGCTTTTTGTTCTTGAGACCAATTCACCTTCCCTCGGGAGGCTTCACATGTAGGCAATTTGAGGGTATTGTCCTCATCTGAGTTTGTGTTGGCTTCTTCCCTATTGATACAGAAGCTCTCAATGGAGAGGGCTCTTTTTTGCTTCTTACTCCTTATTGCAGCTTATTTATTTATTTTTTTTAAGTTGAGGTCTGCTCTGGGGGCACCAAGGTCCCTGTTTGCGGATTCTTGTGCAGGGGTATAGGTGCTGTGTGACCGGCTTTTTACTCTGAGGCCTTTATAGTGTGTGCAGTTCACCCCCCTGCACTTCTTGTCTGGGTGTGCTAGATCAGTTGTCCTAGTCGCGCCTGTCCTGTTCATGGCCCTACAGCTGGCAACTTGCCCTCTCGGCTGGTGCAGGTAGCTTTTTCCACTGTCCTACTGTATGAGATGATTATGGATTTGAGTCAGATTAAACTCTGAGGATGGGGTCTGGATGGTACACAGCCCTGCCCCAGTATAGTTCGTTTAGAAGTTTATTGCTTGTCAAATTCTCACTGTCTCCTTTAAGTTTTATTGCCAATTAACAGTATTTTTACTTCTGCTCAGTCTCAGTCTCTCCACTTGTCAGCCACATATTAGTTTTGTCTGCAATCCATCATGTGTCAGAACCCCAGTCCCTGTTGAGTGGGTCAGGGAGTTTGCCCACCAATTCGATACTCGGGACTCAAGAAGAAAGGACAGGGCTCGGCACAGGATGCAACAATTAAGTTGAGACCAGATGTTAAGTGACATGTCTCTTTTTCTCAGAGCACAAAGGGTCTGTGTCACTGTAGGGGGTGGGGAGGGAGGCTCCAGAAGCATAGTTCAGGCAGCTCAGACTTTGCATTGGAGGTGATTGCATTGGCACTGGCAACATCTTCAGGAACTTTCAGCCCTCAGATAAGGGAGTATTAGACAACTGGTCAGAAGGAGGTTGAAGGGACCTTTTGCTGAAGCTGGGTTCAAAGCTCTATTGCTTTGCCCACACACAGTTCCAGGTCATAGCCCCAATGTCAAGAGAAATGATAACACTTGTGAACAAGGGAAATGAGGGCCAGGTTGAAGTTCCAGGGCAGAGAAGAGTGATTGCGATCACTCATGGGAGGGAAGGGACCCTGTTCTCAATTCCATGACAGAGAGAAGCACTCCCAATTGCAGTTACAGTTACTGTAAGCAATTTCTTTTTTTTTTTTTTTTTGGTGAGGCAATTGGGGTTAAGTGACTTGCCCAGGGTCACACAGCTAGTAAGTGTTAAGTGTCTGAGGCCGGATTTGAACTCAGGTCCTCCTGACTCCAGGGCTGGTGCTCTATCCACTGTGCCACCTAGCTGCCCCTGTAAGCAATTTCTTACAGTTCCAGGGCTAGAAGGAGTGATAGCACTCATGGGTATAAAAGAATAAGGCCCCTTCCTGGGTCAAGACCAGAGCACAGATCAGGAAAGCAGGAACCACACCTCTCCTTATACCATACCACCTTGGAAGCACCAAAAAACCTACAGACCCCCAGAGCTATCTCTGAAAACAGCAAGATGAAAGGCCTGAAGCTTGAGACAGTACCTGCTCCACCTCAGGAGCAGAGTTCAATTTTAATATAAAGTTTAAAATAGAAAAACGAGCAAACAACAACAAAAGAAGCTGACCATAACTAGTTACTATGATGACAGGGAATCAAGACACAAACCCAGAAGAAGACAATGATGTCAAAGAAGCTATAAGTAAAGCCTCAAAGAAAAATGTTAATTTGATACAAACCCAGCAAGGATTCCTGGAAGAGCTCAAAAAGAGTTTAAAAAATAAAATAAGAGAGGTAGAGGAAAAATTGGGGTGGGGATGAGAATGATATAAGAAATATATGAAAAGAGAGTCAACAGCTTGGTAAAAGACACGCAAAAAATTCTGAAGAAAATGACACTTTAAAAAAATAGAATTGGTCAAATGGTAAAAGGGCTGTGAAATCTAACTGAAGAAAATAATTCCTTAAAAATTAAAATTGGGCAAATGAAAGCTAATGAATCCATGAGTCACCAAGAAATAATAAAAAATCAAAAGAAGGAAAAAATAAAATGAACTATGAAATATTTCATGGGAAAGACAACTGACCTAGGAAAAATAGAGAGGTATTAAGATATTAAGAGAGGTATTAAATATTAAGATTTATTGTACTACCTGAAAGCCATATCAAAGAAAGATCCTAGAATCATCTTTAAAGAAATTATCAAGGAAAATTGCTCTGATATGGTAGATCCATAAGGTAACCTAGAAAGAATCCACCAATTACCTCCTGAAAGGGATCCCAAAATAAAAACTCCCAGGAATATTATAGACAAATTCTCAATTCAAAAATCACACAAGATCTAGCAGTTTCAACATTAAAGGATTGGAGGACTTGGTAAAGGAGCTATGATTACAATGAAGAATAACCTATCCAGCAAAACTGAGTATAATCCTTCAGGAGAAAAGATGCTATTTAATGAGAGGACTTCTTTTTTTAGCATTCCTGGATGAAAAGGCCAGAGCTGAATAGAAAAATCTTATTTTCAAATAAAAAACTCTCTAAATGCTTACATCAGTAAAATAGAGAAAGAACAGAACAATGAACTGGGCATCTAAAAAAACTAGAACAAATTAGAACTAAAATAACAAACTAAAAATGCCCAATTAAACATTAGATTGGATACCCTGAAAATTAAAGGCAAGATTAACCTTTTTTAAGTGGAAAGAAGGTAGTTTAGGTAGTACCAGATTTCAAATTGTATGTTTTTTTGGTAGGGCAATGAGGGTTAAGTGACTTGCCCAGGGTCACACAGCTAGTGTCAAGTGTCTGAGGCCAGATTTAAACTCAGGTCCTCCTGAATCCAGGGCAGGTGCTTTATCCACTGTGGCACCTAACTGCCCTCAAATTGTATTACAAAGCAGTAATCATCAAAACAATCTGGTACTGGCTAAGAAATAGATCGGTGGAATAAATTAGGTATACAATACATAGTAATAAATGACCATGGTAATCTAGTCCTGGCAAAAAAGAGCAAGAAAGCCAGCCTCCCACAAGTAAACATCACTTCCTGACACCAAAGAAAAGCCACATGGCTTGCCCTCAGAAGCCTTCTCCTCATGGTGGAGCTTTCCTACAATAGCTCTCCAGCAGATGGTGTCATTCCAATTGTTACAAACTTTAGTCCTAAGGGAATTCTACTGTGGGCATTATCATGTCCCATGATAGGAGCAGAGCTTGCTTAGGATGCTGTTTCCCTAGTAATTCTTCAGCAGCTAGTGGCTTGTAGCTAACATTAATAAAGCACTTTAAGGTTTGTTAGGTGTCATACATGTGTTATTTCATTTGATCCTCACAACAGTCCTGAGAGGTAGGTACTATCCTCATTTTACTGATGAGAAAAGTGAGGCTGAAGAGATAAAATGACTTGACTGGGGTTATATAGCTAATATCTGAAGTGGGATTTAAACTTAGGTCTTCCTTCATTCTAACACCCTTAGCCACTTGCCACACACCTACCTCAACTGGTCCCAGAAGAGAGAGCATCAGCAGACCTCTGCTCCACTTTCCTCTCCCTGGCCCTTGATCTTAGGAGGAACAGAGATTTCATTCTTTTTTTTTTTAGTGAGGCAGTTGGGTTTAAGTGACTTGCCCAGGATCACACAGCTAGTAAGTGTTAAGTGTCTGAGGCTGGATTTGAACTCAGGTACTCCTGAATCCAGGGCCGGTGCTCTATCCACTGCGCTACCTAGCTGCCCGAGACTTCATTCTTTTGGCCATGTATACCACAATACTAGGTAAGTTCTTGGATGAGAGCACAACCACTATTATTTCATTCATTCACTCCTTCTCTGAGCCAATAACAACTTCTTTACTCATCTGGCCTTCTTCATTCTTGGAGAAATAGCTTCAGTCCATTCTTGAAGTTGTTACCTGGGGGTTTCCATAACTATGAGTCTTGAAAGTTGCAGGAGGAATTTAATGCTTTGTATTTTATCTTGGCAGGATTTTTATAGTTTTGTGGTGATGACTGCTCCACATTTTTTCCAATATTGCTGTATTCTCTGATGTACCATATATAGTAGTCACAATTGCCTAAAACTTATTCTTTAATCAACTAATTTTAGTAGTGTAATTACTGGGTAACTAATATTGCTAAATTTATTTTTAAATAATATGCTTACAATATAACTTTGCATATTTAAAATTAAATTAAATGAATTTCTAGAAACTAATAAAACTTATAGTTCTCTGTATTGTATATGAACAACTAAATCAGGTTTCTTTTTTTATTTTTTTAGGAAAGTATCAAGAAATCATCCTCTGTATTTGATTTTACTATGCAACGTGATTCAATATCATCAATGATACCTGATGATATACGAAGTAACCTGAATGAACTAATGATTCAGAAAGAACGCGTTTTAAAGATTAAGGCCTATGAAAATGAAGAAGGCATCGATGCTGATGAAAATTTGGATGTGGCTGCAGCTTCTAGTTTACAAGAAGTGTCAGTCCAGCACAGTGAACAAAAGGAAACTAGGCTTCCAGAAGCAGCACGAAAATCAAAAGTTAATTACATTCTTTTTCCTAAGAGAAAAAGGAGGAAATTTAGGAAAAAGCTGAATACTGAAAAAATGAATGCAGTGCTTAAAGAATTATCAAAGCCTCCAAAGACTCTTGAAAGGTGTTTTTTAATGATCATTACTTTTTGAAAGAATGCACTTACACTTGTGTCTTTAAATATCTTAGAATTTCACATTTTAAAGGTGTTAATATGTGTGTACAAATATATATATGCATATGATTATAAAATATATTGTGTTGGGGCAGCTAGGTGGTGCAGTGGATAGAGCACTGACCCTGGAGTTGAGGACCTGAGTTCAAATCCGGCCTCAGACACTTAACACTTACTAGCTGTGTGACCCTGGGCAAGTCACTTAACCCCAATTGCCTCACTAATATATATATATATATATATTGTGTTTACATTGATAAAGTATATTATGTTTAACTCTTTGTTAAAGGGAAATCTTTTATCAAATGAGATAATATATGAAATACTTTGCAAATTTAAATATTGTATGTTAGCTTAATTAAAGTAATTTTTTTTCCAATATTTGGAAACTGTTAGTTAATGGCAGAGCTTAAATATATGCCCCTTGAGCTTACAGAGGAAGATAAAAGAAAGCTATCTACTTTCTTCAAAAGCATCTGGTTATATTAGAAGGAAAACAGGTGAATGGGGAAGAAGACAAAAGAGACATTTTGTATCCCTTAGGAAAAAAAAATTAAACCCAGGCAAATCTAGGTCCATTGACCAAATTTCGTTGAGTATTTTTCTTCTTTTTTTATTAACAGATTGTTTTGTGGTAAGTTCTTTATTTTTGTTGGCTTATTATAGTGAGGAGCTGAAATCCGAAGATGTGTTAATATCTGAATGTTAAGCATATGAGAGAGAAAAGATTTTTAAAATAATTCTTTCCCTCTCTGTCTTTAAATGTTTCTCACATGGGTCAAAGTTCAACAAACACCATTTAAAAGTAAATAAAGAACATGATTAATTGATTGAAAGACAATGAGAAAGTACTAAGAACATAACCATATGAAAACATATAAGTTACAGGTAGTTTACAGATGGTGACCAGGGAAACCAATTAGTTGCTGTCTACCATAATAAAGGCAATCTGCAAAATATTGGATTATTTTTGTGGGAGTGTTCACTGTCACTCATATTATCAGTTCCATTTTTTAAAAGATTTTTTCTTTTTTTTATTATGACCCTGACAAACATCAGTAAACATGAGCATTTCTCTATACAAAAGAGCAGAAAAGACTGCATGTGAAACTGTACAGCTCTGTAACATATAGCTTGTTTTAAAATATATATTAAATAATATTTATAAATATAATAAAATATGTATATATTAAATTTTATATATGCCTATATATGCACAAATATATGTGTATATAAAATGTATATGTATATATGTATATATATATACACACATATACATACATATATAAATATAAATAAAATTTAACATGTTAGTTCCAATACTGCTCTTCTTGTCTGTCCCTTTTTGGACAGCCTTCTGTTCTCCCTTGCTCTCTTTTTTAAAAAATTATTCTTGGGGCAGCTAGGTGGCACAGTGGATAGAGCACCGGCCCTGGAGTCAGGAGTACCTGAGTTCAAATCTGGCCTCAGACACTTAACACTTACTAGCTGTGTGACCCTGGGCAAGTCACTTAACCCCAATTGCCTCACTAAAAAAAAAAATGATTCTCTACTAATCTTTTCTTCCTTTATTAATATAATTTCCACTAGCCCCTGCTGCCCTTCTAAATCCTCCCAAACAAATATATGCATTCTTTGTAACAAGTATAGTAATGCAAATGAATTTACATATTGGCCTTGTCTGAAAAAAAAATATATATATATATATTTTGTTCTGTACCTCTAGTTTATTAACTCCTTTCTAAGGGGTGGGAAACATGATTGAATATCAGTCTTCTAGAGATGTGATTACATGGTTCATAGTTCTTAAGTTTTTCACAGTTGTATTACTTTACAACATTGTAATTATTGTATAAATTGTTATTCTAGTTCTACTTGCTTCACTTTGCATCAGTTCATTCAAATCCTATCAGGTTTCTCTGAATCTGTCTCTTTCATTATTTCTTAAGGCACAACAATATTCCATTAGATTCATATACATTTTTTAGTCATTCCTCAGATGACAGACACCCATTTTGTTTCTAATTTTTTTTTTTGCTTCAACAAATAGTGTTGCTATTTTTCGCATGAGTCCTTTCCCTCTTTCTTTGATTTGTTTAGGGTATAAGCTTAGTAGTGGTATCTCTGGTTTGAAGGGTATGCTCAATTTAGTGACTTTTGGGGGTATAGTTCCAGATTGATTTCCAGAATGGTTCTGCAGTTCTAGATTAGATGAAGAAAGTTTTTCCCCCTTTATCATTGGTCTTTCTGGGGCTATTTCCAGATATTATTTTTTGGAGTTGATATGGAAGACATGAGTTTCTTTGTGGCCTTTGCTGTCAACCATATTAACTGGAAGTCCCTTTCATATTTTGTGTCCAAGTCTCTCATCTGCTCATAGTCTTCTTCCCCAGGGCAATAGAACTATATATTTAGGGGCAGCTACATGGCACAGTGGATAGAGCACTGGCCCTGGATTCAGGAGGACCTGAATTCAAATCCAGCCTCAGACACTTGACACTTACTAGCTGTGTGACCCTGGGCAAGTCACAACCCCAACTGCCTCACCAAAAAAAAAAAAAAAAGAACTCTATATTTTCCTTATGCCAGTACCACTGATTATCATGAACAAATATTTGATGTATGTCCAATAAATTCTGGACTTCTTTCTATACCCATTACATACCTATTCCATTGTATTTTTTACTTGAGTTATTGTCATAAGAACCATTGTCAGGAATCAGTTATCCATGGGCACCCTGACTGGTATAACTTTTTCAACATCATTCCTCAACAAATCCAGAGGACCCTGCCAATGGCCCTAGCAGAGAGAATAACATTAGGATTCCTGTGACTACAGACCATAGAGAACAGTAGGTATGACATAGGAAGAATAAGTGGTGGATATGCCCAGTAATTTACTAAAATTATAAAATATAGGGGAAGATATACAAATCATATTTTCAAATATCTATGCCCTAAGGTGTTTGAGTCCCCCTGCAAGTTCTCTGTCATTTTTCATATGAGGATAAGTTGAAGGAACTTTCTATGTTTAGCCTGGAAAAAAGAAGACTCAGGGGGAATGTAATGGCTGTCTTTTAGGTATATGAGAAAGAGAGGGATTTAGATCTGTTCTGTTTGGCCCTAGGAGGCAGAGTTACTAGCACTGGGAAGTTGCAAAGAGGCAACGATAGGACTGCTCTTTGGAAAAATTTCCTGATAATTAGAGTTCTTCAAAAGTGGAATGAACTGCCCTGAGAAGTGGTGCTTTTCTTTCTCCTTGGAGGCATCAAGGAGAGGCTGGACGATCACTTGTCGGGTATGTTATAAAATAACCCACACTACTAAAAAAAAGATTAAGAGCAAAATGTTAAGGAATCCATGTTCTGGGTACAACACTAATCATTCCCTATGTTTGCTCTCACCATGGTTTTCTCTCAGACTTAAATAGAATGTTTTTTTAATCAATCCCACATTTTTTAATGTGGAGACAAAACCTCAAGGTTTTTATATAGCCCAAATGTGTGAGAGGTGGCATGTGAACCCAGGTCATCTTGACTCCAAGGCAGGCTTGTCTGTTATGCCATACTGTTATTATCAATATTTATGTTCTTTTATCTTAACCTCCTCAAGGTATATGCCTAGTAGTAGTATTGTGGGGTTAAAGGGTATGTAAAGTAGTGACTTTTCTAGTATAATTCCAAATTATTTTCCAGTATTATTGGACTAAATCATCGCTCCATTAATATACTCATCTTTCCCATATCCCAAATTTGCCAATTTGAGTTTTCATTGTCTTTGCAGTTTGATAGATATGAGGTCAACATTTCATTTGCATTTCCCTTATCAATGATTTAAAACATCCTTTAATATGGTTTTTGATAGGTTACATTTTTTCTTTGGAAAATTATCTCTTCAATATTCTTTGATGACATCTATTGGTAAATGACCCTTGTTCTTAGAGTTTTGCATGATTTCTCTATTTTGACCTTTATCAGAGATATTTGCTATGAAGATTTTTTGCCCAATTAGTTGTTCCTCTTTTTTAATCTGGCTTTTTTGATTTCCTTAAATCAAAACATTTACTTTTTGTAATATAAATGATCAATTTTATCTTTTATCATCTCCTTGCCTCATTATTTGATCATTTTTTTTCTTCTTAAGTCATTAGAATTTATGAAAGGAAACTTAGTGTTCCTATCATTTATTTCTCATTAATTAGATTATTGTTGTTTCTTCTGACTTCTTTGCATTCAGCAGTTCCACAGCAGCATAATATTGCCTCTTTTAATCAGAAGAAAGCAATTTTTTCCTGGCCAACAAACAGCAATTCCTAGCTGCTAGTGTTTACTGATTAATATAAAGTTGTCTCAATAAAAACAAAAGCACATATTTACTAACCATTTTTAGTGACCTTGATTCATAATAAACTGTTGTTGTGGTAAAAAGACTACTTCTGAGCTAAGGCAGTAGAAACTTTGTGACAGAAATTTTGTGACAGACACAAACATAGTTGAGAAAACAGCCTTCATCTAAATAGCATTAGCTTTGTAGGTAGGCTGTTTTGCATTTCATCCAAAAATAGGATTGTCTTTTAATTGCTTAGAAACAATAGCAGAAGTGGAAAGAGATTAAGAGAATTGACACAAAGACAGACATGCCTTCTTACTTTGTGTGGAATGGAGTTTCCACAGTTCTAGGATAGAACTCATTCAATAGAATATAGAATATAGAACTCATTCAATAAGGGTAACATACAGGATCCCGCTCTTCTTTTTTTTTTTTTTTTTTTTGGTGAGGCTGTTGGGATTAAGTGACTTGCCCAGGGTCACACAACTAGTAAGTGTTGTGTCTCAGGTCAGATTTGAACTCAGGTCCTCCTGACTCCAGGGCCAGTGCTCTATCCACTGTGCTACCTAGCTGCCCCCAGGATCCCGCTCTTTTTGCCTTCAAAAAACTACACTGATACAGGTTACCTTCTTTTAAAGGGACTAAAGACCGTTTCCATTTACAAATCTAAGCTTACCAAGATAGAACTTATGAAACCACATTTAAATAGACATAATATTTTACAAATAATATTTTAATGTAAATACCCTGCAAATGTTTCTAATATAGTGTCTCCCTTGGAGTTAAAAAAGTGACTTAGATTGCTTAGAAAGCCACCAAAAATTCTTCCCACTATTTCCAGGAGATGTTTTGTTGTGTGGGGAAGGATAAAGGTTGGAGAAAAATAGTAAGATCTTAAAATCTAAATGAATCTTACTGCTAATCCAATTTGATGTAAGATAGTAAAGTTGTTCTTGTCATTACTCTGTTGATTGAATTTCAAATTCTCATTCTCTTCCTTAAATCTTATCTTATTCATTATACCCCTTCCAAACTCTTCAGTAGGAATAAACTTTTTCATAAGTCTAACTGTGACCTAAAGTCAGTGGCCTCTCAAGCCTAGTTTTAACTTGACCATTGTGAATGCCTTTTGGGAATATTGGAAATCAGATTTGAAATTTCAGTACATCAATATTTAATACTCTATACAACTTGCTCATAGCATAACCATATTCATAGATTTTTCATCACACATATACATATATGTATATATATTTATATATATTCCCTTTTATTTAATGCAAATTAAGTGTTATGGATTTCATAAATGATATTCATATAATTTGGCTTTGATAAAAAGTAACTAAGAAAAATTGGCATATAGTTTAATTAGATTAATTTACCAACTATAGCAAAATAAAAATTTTTGTAAAATGATTATTTTTTAAACTTTAGATCAGAATCTCTTGTCATTCTTCGGGAACAGAAGAAATTTTTTCTCCGTGTACCAATTTATGTCCGCCGAAGTCGCTGCCCCAGTCTACCTGCTGCATTAAATTTTGATGAATTTACCCGAAAGTATGGTGGAATTCCAAAAAATACCAAGCCTTTAAATTGGGTTTTGGACTTCTGGATAAAAGAGTTACAAGACACTCTTCCAACTCGAGAACCAGAACATGTTGAGGAAGAAAAAACGGACACTTCCGTTGAGCCAGTCAAACCTACAGAAGTAAAAAAACTACTAAAAATAGAATTAGATGATTTCCCAAATCCAGATCTCCCTGAGGATGTCAGGATGCATTTGGAGACTGAAATAGCAAAGCTGACTAAAGAAATAAATGAGAAAAAGAAAATGGCTGCCTTCCTGTATTGCAGACGTGGAGCTATATATAGGAAGCTAGGCAAACTAAAGGCAGCCATGAGTGATCTACAAGAGGTAAATTTTATACAAGTGAAACACATATTATCATTTATGCTTGACTTTTATCATGATAGCAGTTTGATTGTCACATTGGGAAATGAATATATTTGTAACATAAAACATATACTTAAATGTTTAAAATTAAGTTATATCAAGTGCCCTATACCGGCCACAAGTTGTATCTGCTACCCAAAGACTAGTAGACTGGTTAAATAGCAGTAGACTGGTTATGAATTCAGTAATGAGTTCTTTGGCTGTAGTAAGCTAAGAAAATTTAAGATGTGACCCCTAGAACATTCCACATCTGCTGTTAAACAGTAGTGAACAGCCCCATCCCCCCAAAAAAATAAACAAAGTGAGGGGAGGGGCATAGATGTCCCAAATAACATAATTTTTGGAGCTAATTCTTTCCATGTGTGTGTGTGTGTGTGTGTGTGTGTGTGTGTGTGTGTGTGTGTGTGTAATCATAACTATTGGGACTACAACTGTATGATCCTTCTCCAACAACTGAGTTGACATGCTAGTCAGACAAATGAAGGAAATATAATTTTTCATCTTTTCAGATGAAGACTAAGATTGTAAAGACCACACTTGAAAGGCAGCCTTGTATGATAAGTATGCCAGATCTTTATTCAAAGATCTCAGGTTCAAATCTAAGCTCTTTTCATTGTTACCATTCTGAACTTTGAACCTAAATTTCTTTATTACAAAAAAAGCAAAAACCTCATTCTTTCCTGGGTGGTGTTCATAGAAGCATAGTTTCCAAGACACAGGAAGTGCTCATTTTGTTATAGTCTGGGCAGATCACATCTGGAATATTGCATTACATTCTGGATATCATATTTCGTCCCTGAAGTCTAGGGAAGGGTCTTCCCCTTCACTATTTGTAGAGAGCATTCTTGGTCACATATGCTGGCCACCAATGTTCCTTCCCACTGGATATAGTTGATTTCCCATCTAGCTCTGCATCCTATAATTTTTATTCTTAAAGTTATTAATATTAAAATTGATTCCTTCAGTAAATTGTTATTTCATGATGTAGTGCTTTGCAAGTTTTTTTTTAACATATGAACAAGTAAAATTGAACTTAATAAACTTTTTTTTTCCTCTTAGGCTATATCATTAGACCTCTGTTACTTATGCCTATTGGCACCGACATTTCATATATCTTTTCCAAGACAAAATTGTGATGCTTTAGATGACCTTAAATTATATAACTAAATATAATAAAAATAATGCAGGTAGGTTTTCTATAGGGATAGAAAATATGTACTTTTTACCTAGAATTTTGCCTTTTCCTTACTCTTACAGTTACTTATAAAAACTATATTTTGGAAGGCTGTTAGTTGGCACACTAGATAGAATGCTGAGCCTGGAATCAGACAAATTCTGTCCCATACACTAGCTGTTTAATATTGGGCAAGTCACTTAATATATGTTAAACCTTCAGTTTCCTTAACTGTCAAGTGAGCATAATATAGCTGCTACCTTCTAGTGCTGTTGTGAAGATCAAATGATCACAATATTTGTGAAATGATAAGTATAGTGCCTGGCACATAGTAGGTGCTACGTAAATGCTATTATTATTACTGTAATTGAAAAATATAAATGTTAAGGTAAATGGCTATGAATGTTGTATTTTTCTATTTAGCTAAATTTTCAAGTTCAGGGTTTTTGTTCACAACAAGTACTGTGAACAAGTACCTGTACTTGCTTGAAATCTGAAATAATTTTTTCCTTTAAAATTATTATTTATTAGCATTTTTATTTTTATTTAATCTAAATTTTTAAATTTTGAGGTCCATATTCCTTTCCTCCCTCCAACCCCCCCTACCCACTGAGATGGCAAACAATATGATCTCAATTATACATGTGAAATCATGCAAAACATTTCCTTATTAGCCATACCACATGAAAGAAAGAGAAAATTATAGCATTTTTTCATCCTGAGCTTCTTTGAAATTGTCTTGGATCACTGCATTGATCAGAGTAGCCAAGCATTTTTCAGTTGATCATCATTATAATATTGCTATTATTCTCTACAGTGATCTCCTGGTTCTTCTCACTTCACTTTGCATTAGTCCTTATAGGTCTTGTTGAAACCCCACCCCTTGTAATTTCTTATAGCACAATAGTACTCCATCACAATCATATGCCACAACTTGTTCAGCCATTCCCCAATCGATGGACATCCCCTCAATTTTCAATTTTTTGCCAGCACAAAAAGAACATCTGTAAATATCTTTTTACACATAGGTCTTTTCTTTTTACTTTGATCTCTTTGGAATGCACACCTGGTAGTGTTGGGTCAAAGGGTATATATGCACAGTTTTATAGCCCTTTAGGAATAGCTACAGATTGTTCACCAGAATAGTTAGATTAGTTCACAATTCCACCAAAAGTGTATTAGTGTCCCAATTTTTCTACATCCCCTCTAGTCTTTGTCATTTTCCCCTTCTATCTTTTTAGCCAATCTGACAGGTACCTCAATGTTGCTTTAATTTGCATTTCTCTAATCAATAATGATTTACAACATTTTTTCATATGACAATATATAGCTTTCATTTTTTTCCTCCAGAACTGCCTGTTCATATCCTTTGACCATTTATCAGTTGGGGAATGACTCATATTCCTTATGTTTGAATCATTTTTTTTTTCAGTTTTCTATTTATTTGAGATATAAGGCCTATATCCAAGAAACTATCTATAAAATTTCCCCCCAATTTCTACTTTCCTTCTAATCTTGGCAACACTGATATTATATGTACACAAACTTTTAATAAAATGTAATCAAAATTATCCGTTTTACAATGTTCTCTATCTTTTGTTGATTCATAAATTCTCCTATCCATAAACCTGATAGGTCATATATTGCATGTTCTAATTTACTTATGATATCTCCCTTTATGTCTAGGTCATTTTATACCAAGTTTTACACTACCTTCCAGCTTTCCCTGGATTTTGACCAAATAATGAGTTCTTATCCCATTACATTTTTACATTTATCAAACACAAGATCACAATAATAATTTACTACTATGTATTATATACCTATTCTATTTCATTGATTTGCCATTCTCTTGCTTAGACAGTACCAGATAGTGTTTGGGGTGGGTTTTTTTGAGGAATGAGGGTTAAGTGACTTGCCCATGGTCACACAGTAAGTGTCAAGTGTCTGAGGCCAGTTCTGAACTCAGGTCCTCTTGAATCTAGGACTGGTGCTTTTATCCACTGAGCCACCTAGCTGCCCCAGTCTAATTTATTTCTGCTCACTGCCTTACTTTTTGATTTTTTTGATTTTTAAAAAATCTGACTTGATTTTACTTTTTTCAGGGCAATTACTTGATTTTACTTTTTTCAGGTCTCACAGCTACTAAGTGTCAAGGTCTGAGGCCAGATTTGAACTCAGGTACTCCTGAATCCAGGGCCAGTGCTTTATCTTCTGTGCCACATAGCTGCCCCCATGATCACTGCCTTACTAATCTGCATTCCATTCTAAGAGCTCCTCCCTTATTCTATTTCCTTGCCCTCCTATTTTACTGTAAGTTAAAAAGACTTATATCCAACTAAATTTTATTGCCTCTTTAACCCAGTTCTGATGAGAATAAGGTTCCTGTGCTATCCATCCCTCTACCCTAATCTCCCCTCTTCTGTAGGTTCTTCCATTTACACCTCCTTTGCATGAGATAATTTCCTCCATTTTACTTTATGATGTATCATCCCATCATCTCCAAGCCTATGTATATATGTATAATAATTTTTCTAACTACCCTAATAATGATTCTTAAGAGTTACAAATATAATTTTCCTATATAAGAAGTAAACAGTTCAACCATATTACATCCTTTATGATCATTTTTTCATACTTAATTTCTTATGGTTATATTTAGTTATAGTTATAAACTTACCTCCTTTGCTATTCAGAATATCATATTCCACACTCTTTGGTCTTTTAATGTAGAACCCACTAAATCATCCGTTATCCTGACTGTAGCTCCATAACATTTGAATTATTTCTTTATATTTGCTTATATTTTCTTCTTGACTTGGGAGCTTTGAAACTTAGCTATAACGTTCCCATGAGTTTTCATTTTGTGATCTCTTTCACGTAATGATTGGTGGATTTTTTAATTTCTATTTTATCCTATAGTTCTAAAACTTGGGGGCAATTTTCCTTAATAATTTCATGAAGTATAATGTCCAGATTTTTTTTTTGATCATGACTTTTAGGTAATCCAACAACTCATATGTTATCACTCCCCAGTCTGTTTTTACTGGCCATTTGTTTTTTAAAGAGATAGTTCATGTTCTCTTCTATTTTTAATTCTTTTGATTTTGTTTTATTATTTCTCTTTTTGTGTGTGTGAGGCAATTGGGGTTAAGTGACTTGCCAGGGTCACATAGCTAGTAAGTGTTAAGTGTCTGAGGCCGGATTTGAACTCAGGTTCTCCTGACTCCAGGGCCAGTGCTCTATCCACTGTGCCACCTAGCTTGCCCCCTGTTTTATTATTTCTTGATGTCTTATGGAATCATTAGCTTCCTCTGTCCAATTTTCCTTTTTTAAGAGTTATTTTCTTCAGTAAGTTTTTTGAATCTTTTTCTAATTAGTTGACTTTCTTTTCATAATTTTATTGATTTTCTTCTATTGCTCTCCTTTTCCCAATTTTTTGTTTGTTTGTTTTGGTGAGGCAATTGGAGTTAAGTGACTTGTCCAGGGTCACACAGCTGGTAACTGTTAAGTGTCTGAGGCCGGATTTGAACTCAGGTACTCCTGAATCCAGGGCCGGTGCTCTATCCATTGCGCCAATAGCTGCCCTCCTTTTCTCAATTTTTTAATCTACATCTCTTATTTGATTTTTAAAGTGTTTTAAAGTTCTTCCAAGAACTCTTTGAGCTTGTGACAATTTTACATTTATCTTTGAAACTTTACAAGTAGCTGTTTGACTTCATTGTCTTGTTCTGACTTTGAACTCTCATCTTCTTTATCACCATAGTAACTATCTATGGTTAAGTGCTTTTTGTCATTTACTTATTTTTCTTCGACATTTTTTTGGGGGGGCAATGAGGGTTAAGTGACTTGCCCATGGTCACACAGCTAGTGTCAAGTGTCTGAGGTTGGATTTGAACTCAGGTACTCCTGAATCCAGGGCTGGTGCTTTATTCACTGTGCCACCTAGCTGCTCTGTTTACTCATTTTTAAAAAATTAAACTGCCAATTTCTTGGCTTTTAAATTTATGTTAGGGTCAGACTCTACTCCTAGGGTGTGGGAGATGTTTTGTGCTATTATTTTCAGAGCTCTATCAAGGTGGGGGAGGTTTTGACATTTTGGGTCTTCCAATATGCTATGATCCAAGGCCAGGTGTGGTCACTGTTCCTCTGGCTCACACTTTGGTATTTGAGCGATATCAGATACTCCTCTCCCCGCCCCCCCCCCCAGCTGCTACTGAGCTACCCCCAGAACCACTGTCACTGCAAACACTCTCATTCCCTGCAATCCAGAATACACCACAGGCCTCCCCAGCCACAAACATCAGTTTGCTCCTTTGCCTTAGATCTAAATCCAGGGACTCTGCTCTCCTGTGAATGATCACAACTAGCAGAGTTCCCACCCCTTTGCAACTGCACTCACCCCCATAGCTACAGCCTAGGACTAACATCTAGCCAGCACCAGGCCCCCATATCCAGTTCCAGCAGAGGGCCCCACAGTCTTACCCTTATCAGCTGCGTGATCCCATCACCATGGACAGGGCAAAAGTTCCTGAAGCCAAGGCAGTTATCCTGACTGCAGCCGCCCCCAGGGCTTCCTGTTTGTTGAGCTACTCTGGCCAGACCACGACCCTGATAGGTCAGATTTTTACTAACATCCTCCTAGGTTGTCTTATGCTGAACAAACTGCTTTATCCCAATTTTTAATTTAATTAATGCCACTTTGAGGCATTATTGAAAGTTCTTTGGGAGAGCCAAATTCCCAGGAGGAGTTCTTTTATTTAGTGAATTTTTGTACCTCTTTTTTTCAATTTGGTTTGTTCTTCCTTTCAAAAAGTTCTTTTCTCTTTTTTTAAGGTAATATTTTCTTCAGTACTTTTTGGTACCTCTTTTATCTAGCTGTTAATTCTCCTTTCACAATTTTCTTATATCACTCTCATTTATTTTCCCATTTTTTTCTCTACCACTCTTATCTTTGTTTAATTGAATTCTTCCTGTCCTTGTGTTCAGTTAACATTTTACTTTGAAACTTTGCTTGTAAATGTTTTCATGTTTTTGTCTTCTAAGTTTATGTCTTGGTCTTTCTGCTACCATAGAATCCTTTTATAATCAAGTTCTCTTTTGTTGTATGCTCCTTTTTCCCAGCCTATTTCTTGACTCTGAACCTTATGTTAAAGTTGGATTCTGATCACTTGAGAGTGGGGATGCACTGTCCTAAGTTTTAGGCTTTTTTGTATAACTATTTTCAGAGCTAGTTCTAGGGTTCTGCTTCCAAGATAGTGTTATCCTGGGAAAGGTGTGGTCACTTACTCTCCTGCTCTTCAACATTCTACACTCTGGTCTTTACCCAGAAAGGGCCCTTTGCTCCTCTGCATCTGAAATTACTAGTACTCTTCTTTGCGTTGGAACTGTGACAGGGTACCCTGCTCTCCTGCAGCCACAAGCACTAGTTGTCCTCATGACCTTGGAACTGTGTTCCTTGTGACCCAATCACAAAGCATTCTTCTCCATCCTGGAACTGTGATCCAGAACTACTTATGGGCAATAAAGTTGCCAATCAGTGTCAGCAGCATCCAGTGCCAGCAAAGGATACCCTATAATCTCTTTCCGACAAGTTGTCCCGTCACCTTGCTGTCTCTGAGCTGAGAGCTCCAGAATCTGTGGATGCTACTGTGAACTGACACCTCCAAGGCTCACTGCTAGTGCTCCTGCCACTCTCCAGGCCTGCATCCACCCCAGTGTTACAGATCTCTGCTGAAGGCCTCCTAGGTTGTCTTTGGATGGGAAAATGCCTACCTTTGACCATTTGTTGGCTCCAATGATCCAAAATTTGATTTGAGGCATTGTCTTAAAGTTTGGAGGGGAATATTAGGAGAGATCAACTGGGTCCCAGCCTGTACTCTACCATTTTAACTCCTGAAAATAGTTTTAGAAAGAAATTTATTAGGTCATTTGGTAAAGGAGGGTTAGCTGGAAAGAGGGGTAGTGTTTCTCTCTGATTGAGGCGCTAAAAAGTTCACATTATATAGATTTAGACAAAGGTTTCTGCAGAAGAGTAACACAGAAATCATATGATAAATATATTGAAAACAATCACCTCCCTGAAGGGAACCCAAAACACAAGCTTGGTGAGACCCTAAGTAAGTCCTAAGTATAGTAACCCCAAACAAGAATGCTTTGGGTGAATCCAAGACCTAATGGAACCCAAAATACTTTATTGCCATCTCCAGCATTCCTAAAGAGTTACCAGAGTCAAGATATATTCTGGGTGCAGATAACTTTTTATGACATAAGGTTGGATTTAAGCAATATGATAATTTTTCTCACCAGAATAATGAATAATTTTTTCTACAGGGTTTTGAAACACATCTGAGCTTTTGCTTACATATTAGCTATATCTTGAATTATAGTCTGTATTTCATAGAAAAATAATTATTCCATTCTTCTACCCAATTATTGGTATATATGATTTTTAAAATTATTTTTCTAATAGTGATGGTGCATTTGCACTTATCCCTGGGCTATTCCTTCTTTTGCTTAATCAGTTTGAGAAACAACAGATTAAAAGTAGGTTAGAAGACAGCCTATAAACACCCCATCTTTGGCATCAAACCCATGACATTGGCTTATTAACAACATGTCTAACCAACAATATATCTATATTTAATTATAAGGTTATATTTTATTACTTTAAGATTGGGTTACTCTTTGAAATATATAACAAGCAATTGAACTTTTAAATTACCTTAGTGAGTAATTTGTTAAATACAGGAGGACAAATAGGGTATCTTTCGCTGCTTAAAAAAATCTCTAGATCTAAGATCTTTTAAGGAAAATAAGGATCTTATTTTAAGGAAATTTTATTGATAAATAAATATTGAAACACTGATTTTATCTTATTTTATTATCTTTAGATGTTTATTTATCAAAGGCTGAAATTTTGAGGAAAAGAGGTAATTTTACATTGGCACTGCTAAATTATACCCAAGCAATTAAGTGCAGGCCTACAGATGATGACATCTATTTTAAAAGAGCCGAGATACTTGATATAGGTAACAAATTACTGGCGATGGATGATTATTCTAAAGTGAGTAAGTTTTACCTAATATTATGTTATTTTTTTCTTTTATGTCATTATATCAGCTTTTTTTTTTTAAAGTGAGGCAATCGGGGTTAAGTGACTTGCCCAGGGTCACACAGCTAGTAAGTGTTAAGTGTCTGAAGCTGGATTTGAACTCAGGTACTCCTGATTACAGGACCAGTGCTCTATCCACTGCGCCACCTAGCTGCCCCCCATTATATCAGCTTTATATCTTTATGTAGCATTGTCATAAGAAGAACATGGAACTCTTCCTGAAAGTCTGTGTGTGAAATAGGTATTTTGTAGGTTAGAAGGTTTGGGGTTTGGAGGGTTTTGCCATTAGACCAATTAGTAACTTGATAGAAATTTTTTGTTCTTAGTTGCTTGTCTTTCAGCATATTGATATTAAATTATTGTGTAGAATGTTGTGCCTGAGTAACTGAGGGTAGTTTTGAAGAAATTCAACTCCTTTTCATCTTTCTCTAAAGAATTATAGGCCAGTTGTAGAAAGTGAACATAAAAATCCTCATTCCCTTCCATGTTGTCAGTAGCTTCACCGCCAGGAATCTAGCTGAGGTTCATGTACAGTATTGGATAGCATGTATTGCATCTATAGAAAATCACCTTCCTCTCCCTGTTCCACTCTACCCTCTCTCATCCCTAGTCTCTTCTGCCTTCTGCCACTATTAGGCTGATGAAAAGCAAAACAAGCCCCCACAAAAACTAACAGGTACCATACTTTGACAAGAGTGTAGGGGAGGGGAAGGTGGTCATCAATCTCTCTCTAGCTCTGAATTCTAAGCCGCAGTGAAAATGCTTTGTTCTTCCTCAGCATGTAAGTAATGCTAATTCCCAAATATTATGTATCTTGGGTTTCCTTTAGCCTTAACAGCACATTTACTATACATATACATACTTGAGAGATCTCAAAAATTGATCCACCTTGCTGAGATTCATGGTTGATCACGTCTTCTCCTGCCTACATCAGCTGCTGAAAATGGAAACAGATACATGAGAGTGTGCACAGACTTGCTCTTGATGTCTTTGGGAAGAGGACCAGCAAAACGAATGACTGGTTTGAAGCCAAGTGCAGTGAAATGAATCCTGTTGTTGAGGCCAAGCGAAGCGCACTCATTAAATACAAATGCTCCCCGAATGAAAGTGCTCTTCAGAAACTATGTGCCTGCGAGAAGAAACGCCTCTGCAAATCGTGAGGCAGTGTGGCAAATGAATATTGGGTTGAGCTCAGTAAGGAAATACAGGTTGCTACTGACACGGGAAACATCAGAAGAATGTATAAAGGCATCAAGAAAGCTTGCGGACCCACTCAGAGCAAGACAGCTCCCCTCAAGTCTAGCACTGGAGAGTACATTACAGACAGAGTTAAGCAAATGGAAAAATGGGTAGAGCACTTTTCTGAGTTGTACACCGTCAGAAATTCTGTCACAGAATCAGCTTTAAACATCATGCAGTCCTTCCCTGTACTACAGGAGTTGGACAATGTGCCTACATTTGAGGAACTTGAGAACACAATTAGCTCCCTAAGATGTGGAAAAGCTCCTGGTGCAGAGGGTATCACAGCTGAATTGATCAAATGTTCTAAAAACATCCTATTAAAGCCCCTGCATGAATTGTTGTGCCTGTATTGGAGAGAAGGTGAAGTGCCACAGATTATGCATGATGCCCGTATAGTTACTCTTTATAAGAACAGTGGAGACAAGAGTGACTGTAACAACTACAGAGGAATATCGCTTCTCAGTGTCATTGGGAAATGTTTGCCAAGATCATCTTGCTAAGACTGCGTAAACTTGCGACCATGTTTACCCAGATTTGCAATGTGGCTTTCAAGCAGGGAGGTCAACTATCAATATGATTTTTTTTTTGCTTCACCAACTGCAAGAAAAGTGCAGAGAACAAAGAAAACCCCTCTTCATTGCCTTCACAGACCTGACCAAGGCGTTTGATATGGTTAACAAAGGTCTTTTCAAAATTCTCTCGAGAATCAATTGCCCTCCTAAACTCCATAGCCCTCATTCGCTCCTTTCATTGCAACATGCAAGGGTGTTGTACAGTTCGAAGGCAACACCTCTGAAGCATTCAGCATAAAACAGTGGAGTCAAGCAAGGATGCGTGTTTGCTCCCATGCTGTTTGGAATTTTCTTCTCCATGCTGTTGCATCATGCTTTTGGTTCATCAACTGATGGCATCTATCTGCATTCCCGGTTGGACGGAGGCCTGTTCAAAGTTTCCCATCTGAGATCCAAAACCAGAGTGAGAGGTAGCACCCTTAGAGACCTGCTTTTCACTGATGATGTTGTACTTGCCTGTCACTCAGAGGGTGAATTGTAGACCTTGATGGATCGCTTCTCCCAAGCTTGCACAGAGTTTGGCCTAACCATAAATCTTAAAAAGACGAAAGTCATGTGTCAGAGTGCTATGTCACCTCCATTAATACACATCAGTAGCTACCAGTTGGATTTTATAAGCCAATTCTCGTATCTTGGCTCTATTGTCAGTGACAATTTGTCACTTGATTCTGAGATCAATCAGAGGATTGGGAAAGCTACTTCAACCATGGCTAAGCTTGCCAAGAGTGTCTGGGCAAACAGTAAACTGACAAGATGAACCAAATTTTCCGCCTATAGAGCATGCATCCTGAGTACCTTACTGTATGGCAGTGAAACATGGACTATGTTTCTAGACAAGAGAAAAAACTTAACAGCTTCCACATGCGCTGCCTTCAGCACATCCTTGGCATATCTTGGTCCAGATAGGATCCACGAACACAGAAGTGCTCCAACACGCACAACTTCCGAGCATCTACACGCTACTGAAACAAAGACAGCTGCGCTGGCTCGGTCATGTGCACCGCATGCAAGATGGGCACATTCCTAAAGAACTACTCTATGGCAAGTTAGCCCCAGGGCAAAGACCTGCTGGACACCCCCAGCTTCGCTACAGAGATGTATGCAAGCGAGACTTGAGGGCTCTGGGAATAGACATCAGCAGCTGGGAGGAGATGGCCAAGGACCATGCCTGATGGAGTTCAGTACTCAGGAGCAGCTTGTGTGCAGCTGAGATGGGCCTCCAAGCTCTGGAGGAAGAAAAACGAATGAGATGCAGGAACCAACGAGCAACAGAGAGCACAGTTTTCCGATGTCCTCATTGCAGCAGGAGCTGCAGCTCCTGTATCGGACTGCACAGCCACACTGTGGCCTGTGGCTCTTCAAGGCGCTGATCCATGGTCATTCACGACTGGTGGACGCCTACTACATATACATACATACATACACACACACATGTATAGATATAGAGATAGAGATAGAGATAGAGATAGAGATAGAGATAGAGATAGAGATAGAGATAGAGATATATAGATCTCACATCACTATACACTCCCAAAGTGGCTAGTCCCTTAGTTAGGATAAGATTTCCCTATGTATACCCTTTGATTTTCCTAACAGGCCTTTCTCCAGGCCTGTGGAACACCACACCATTGCAAAGTATGGACATCTATAGGTGAAAACAATACATGGAATGGCTCCATCATGTTTTTGTACTTTAGTGGGCCTACCTTTCTTTCTTTCTTTTCTTTTTTTTTTTTTTGGCAGGACAATGAGGGTTAAGTGACTTGCCCAAGGTCACACAGCTAGTAAGTGTCAAGTGTCTGAGGTCAGATTTGAACTCAGGTCCTCCTGAATCCAGGGCCAGTGCTTTAGCTAAGTGCCACCTAGCTGCCCCTGGGCCTAGCTTTTTTTTTCAATCTTGATAGCATTTTATTTTTTCTAGTTACATGTAAAGATAGTTTTTAACATTTGTTTTTATAAGATTTTTGAGTCTCAAATTTTTCTCCCTCTCTCCTTTCCCTCCCCCCTCTCCAAGAGAGAAAGCAATCTGATATAGGTTATATATGTACAATCACGTTAAACATATTTCCACATTAGTTATGTTGTGAAAGAAGAATTAAAACAAAAGGGAAAAACCTCAAAAAAGAAAAAAATAGCAAAAATAGTATGGTTCAATCTGCATTCAGATTCCACAGTTCTTTTTTTTTGGACATGGAAAGCATTTCTCATCATGAGTCCTTTGGAATTGTCTTGGATGTATTTCTGAGAACAGTTAAGTCTATCATAGTTGATCATTGCATAATGTTGCTGTTACTATATACAATGTTCTCTTGGTTCTGCTCACTTCACTCAGCATCAGTCTACTTAAGTCTTTCCAGGTTTTTCTGAAATCTGCCAGCTCATCATTCTATTACATTCATATACCACAAATTGTTAAGACATTCTCCAATTGATGGGCATCCCCTCAATTTCCAATTCTTTGCCACCACAAAGAGCTACTATAAATATTTTTGTACATGTGGATCCTTTTCCCTTTTTCTAAATGATCTCTTTGAGATACAGACCTAGTAGTGGTATTATTGGGTCAGAGGGTATCCACAGCCCCCATATCCCTTTGGGCATAGTTTCCCAATTGCTCTCAGGATGGTTTGGATCAGTTCACAGGGGCTACCTTTTTTTAAGTATTTTTTAAGATCTATATTTTATGTACTATAGTTGTTGGAGGAGGTCCTTTTTCTAATGTATTATCTTCATCATCTTGCTTTAAGATCTATCCCTTTGGGTCTTAGGGCATTATAATTAGTGGAAAGGATGGCTCAGCTCACTTCACCAACTACTCATACACTGCACAGAGATGGAGGCTTGTCTAATGGCATTTCAGGTGGTTGTCAGTTAGGATGAGAGGTCTCTCTTGACGCTCAGGAATAAGTCATGTATTTTACACCAGACCAGTGATTTCATTGCTTTGGGAAACTCTTGGTGAAGAAACTACCTCTACTAATGTGGCCTGGTCACTGTTGTGCAATTTAGAGCTGATATGTCATTATCTTTCTCCCTAAACCCACCCCTCATTAAGTTTTTTTGTTTTGTTTTGGTTTGGTTTGGTTTGGTTTTGGTGAGGCAATTGGGGCTACGTGACTTGCCCAGGGTCACACAGCTAGTAAGTGTCAAGTGTCTGAAGCTGGATTTGAACTCAGGTACTCCTGACTCCAGGGCCCATGCTCTATCCACTGTGCCACCTAACTGCCCCCCTCATTCAGTTTCTCTAATTCTGCTGATGGCATCAGCATCTTTTCAGAATCTCAGGGTCTCAGGGTCACTCACTTCACTATCTCTCTATCTATGTGTCTCTGTCTCTCTGTCTCTGTCTCTGCCTCTGCCTCTGTGTCTTTGTGTCTCTCTCTCTCTCTCTCTCTCTCTCTCTCTCTCTCTCTCTCTCTCTCTCTCTCTCTCTTTCCTTCTCTGTCTCTCTCACTGCCCATTCTCTCACCCTCCCTATGGCAAACAGAATAATGTAAAAGAAATTAAAAATCCCAACAAGCAAAAAAAGGATTGTTTACTCAGATTTTTAGGCCAGCAGGTAAATCTTATCCATAAGGATTTCAGAGAAGCTGTCTGGATTCATGTGAAAAACAAGTCAGGGGGGCAGCTAGGTGGCGCAGTGGATAAAGCACAGGCCCCGGATTCAGGAGTTCCTGAGTTTGAATCCGGCCTCAGACACTTGACACCTACTGGCTGTGTGACCCTGGGCAAGTCACTTAACCCCCATTGCCCCCCACACAAAAAAAATTAAAAACAAACAAACAAACAAACAAACAAACAAAAAACAAGTCAGGCTTCTAGGTCTGCTTAAAGTGAAACAGAAAAGAAAACATTTTATGAGCTATCATAGTTAAACTTTTTCCACTCACAACCCCTTTTCTCCAGAGAAATTTTTACACAACCCTGGGCATAAAGGTATATAAAATAGGCATACAAATCAAACATTTACTGCCAAATTTTTTATGACCCCTACATTCAGTTATTCAACCCCATATGGCATTGCTACCCACAATTTAAGAAAGCTTTGCCTTAGATGAACTTCTAGCACAGTGTTTTAGGAATACAAAAATAAAATTACAAAAAACCCACAAGCCCCACACGACCCCTAGCTTCCATACTAGTAAGAGAGTAACAATACAATAGATATTAATATTGAAATATTCAAACAAGCAAAGGTGATCTGTGGGTATAGTACTAAGATAAGCCTGGAATTTCTTACTACCATTGAGGGGTTCCCAAGTCTCATCTTCAATACTTCTCTCAAGCTCATGTTGTCTGACTGTGATCTCAGTGGAATGAAGAAAAACCTCAAGATTTGAGATCACATTTCACATTCCAGGTTCCCAGCTGCTGCCTGTAGGTTTCTGCTCTATCACCATGGCACATTTCACTTCTGTATTATTAGCTACCCTTTGGCTTTCACTGCATGGTCCTTAAAAATCAAGAGCTCTGTCTCTAGCTACTAAATGAGTTCTTTTCCTTACTAGGACTAATCTCTCAACAGGTGCCCAACTCCTCCAGGTTTCTCCAAAAAAATCTTCCCCACTATCCCCATTTTTTCTCTTCTTGTTCTGTGTCTCTCTCTGTTTCTGTGTCTTTCTCTCTGTCTCTTTCTGTGTGTCTCTGTCTGTCTCTCTGACTCTCTCTGTCTCTGTCTTTCTTTGTGTCTCTGTCTCTGTCTCTTCCTGTCTCTGTCGGTCTCTCTCCTCTCTCTCTCTGTCCCTCTCTTTGGGATAGATATTCCTAGAGATAAGGGCAAACTCCTGGAGAAGATAAGATGAGATGGGATTAAGGGCATAGATAGAGGGGATGGCCAAGGACAACCTCCTTTTCAGAGACTGGAGCAAAGGAGAGAATTAGGGGTGAGACAGGAGGTTTCTGAGGTATAGAATTGGGACTAGAGGAAGCTAAAAATAAATGGTTTCTATTTTATATGTAAAACGGGAGGTGAAATGCTCAGCTATTATAATTATACATAAATTTTCCCACCTAAAAGTCCTTCCATTTCTAGAATTTCCCCAAAGAATAGTGTTTTTACAGGTTTACAAAAGTTGATCAGGATGTTTGAGATTCTGCACCCTTATGTGCTTCAAGTGCTGCCAAAATATTGATTTATTTATTTAGATATAATTTAATAAATAAATCCAGTGAAAATTACTTTAAATACTTTTTTATTTATAAAAAGGTTTTTAATGCAAAAGAGGATTATTTTTAAATACATTTTTAAGGGTATTCATGATATTTTAGTGTTTTATGTCTTTTTTCCCCTTCCTTTTCAACGTAGTGTATTATTTTAACCCGGAAAGAACAGATGCATTATTAAAACGTGGCCTATATAATTTTGAAAGTTCCAATTGGGTTGCAGCTATTCAAGATTTTTCCTCTTTGTTGAAATTTGACTACAAAAATGTTCAAGCAAGGTAAAAGCTAACGTAATCGTTTTCTGGGCAAAAAGAAATCAAATATAACATTGACAATTATATAGTAGTTTCTAGTGATTGCTGCATAGCAATACCAAAAAGAATGTTTCATAGTTACAAAATAAGGAAATTAACAAATATTCCATATGATTTCTTTCTTTCTCTTTGTAAAATTATAGTGAAAATTTGGGTGAATAAAAAATTAGCATAAAAAGACAAAAGATGTATGTGATCAAATTGTTTAGATGGTTAAATCCTACTACTAACGAAGTCAAGATCACGTATTCATTCACTATGTGAATCAGTTGTCTTGCTCTGTTATCCCTAGAATATCTTACTAATACTAAATATAGCTCTCTTGAAAATTTGTCATGAGTTACAATGAGAATTAAGCCAGGTGAGAAGTAGATGGATGGAGTGGTTAAAATCTGTTGCCACTACTGGAAAAAGCAAAAGAACAACAAATAACATGGAAAATTCCTATCCTATGAAAAATATCAGCTTCATGTACAAGAGATATTATTTATGAATCAATACAAATTCGCTTATAAGTTATTGAAGGAGTTCATATAGGGTTTATAACTGGCAAAATGGTTGTTTTTTGCAAACTTCTCTAGACCCTAAACCTTTTTGTTAAGGAGGAATTATGTACCTGATATAGAGTATCTAAAATTGAATCTACAAGATGGTACAAAAATACTACATAATATAAAATATCTCATGAAACAATATAAATACGGGTTGGTTCCCACATCAGCATCCCAATCCCCCCCAATCTATTCAAGGAAACAATTGCTCAAGCAATATTAGTTTGTATTTCAGGTTTGGTTGTTGGGCTCATCACACCACCCCCATCCACACCTACCCATATACCATGGCAGGTACTGATCCTATCCTGTACTACCCTATATACCATGGCAGGTACTACCCTATCCTGTAAGGTACAATAGATATTGGTTCTACCATAGAAAGAAAAGGGAGAGGAATTGGAAATAAAGGCAGAAAATTAGGACAGTGAACAGTGCAGCTCATAGTCACGGGCTAGAAAGGAAAGAACATCTTAAGGGGAAAGAGACCCAACAGCTGTCAGAGGGAGACAGACAGACAGAACTAGACTGAGATAGAAACAACTGAGATAGAGGACAGAGAGTCCAGGAAATTTATAACTGTTGGGAACATTGACAGTACAGGGGCTGAGTCAGACAAAAAGGAGATTTTAGTGATTTATAGCATTAGAACTTCACAAAGTAAAAAAGATTAAATGAATCTGGACTGAAAGAAACTTTAGCACAACCAAGTCTGTAAGGTAAGGAATGGAGTTAACTCTTCTGAGATCAGTTGCTTCAGCATACTTTTGTTGTTCTTTTACCTCTTTCTTGTTAAGGAAGTCCTCCTGGGGCGGGGGTGGGGAGAGTATGCAGAGAGAGGTGCTGAGAACAGTAACTAGAAAGTCAAGTATGATGTGAAGTTAAGGGCCAACCATAAGTGAGTAACTAGTTCTACTCATCAAGCCACACACTGATAGAAGCATGCCAATTCTATCCATGGGGCTTTCTTGGCAAAGACACTAGAGTATTTTGCCATTTTCTTCTCCAGTGGATTAAGGCAAACAGAAGTTAAATGACTTACCCAGGGTCACACAGTGTCTGAGGCTATATTTGAACTCAGGTCTTCCTCACTCCAGGCCCCAAACCCTATCCACTGAGCCACCTAACTACTTCTATGCCGGAAGCATTCATACCTTTTATTAAAAAGTGTTAGAGAAATAAAACAACTGAAATTCATAGACAGAAAGAAGAATGAGCAAAAATACAAAGAAAGGCTAAAACTCTATGAAAAAGCTTTATATTTGAAGGAAAATGAATTCAAGCTCCCTGATCAAAAAAAGAATTGTGTAAACTCTGCAGAGATCATGTATTTTGGGAAAACAACAAGAAGAAGCTCCAGATTATTCAAAGGAAATATAAAACTGGAAGAAGAAAATATGAACTTAGGGTAGAAATAAGAACTTTCAATGCAGAATAGGAAAGAAAATATGGAATTTGGATATAAATTATTTTCAAAGATATAAAATCGCTTAGTTGAGATTAACAGTTTTTATTGACTTCTTGAGTGCAAATTATGTAAAGAAAAAAAAAAACAAGGCATTATGTGGAAAACTGTATCCAAAACTAAGAACATGTCTTCTAAGGAAAGGTAAGTAACTCAATGATTGGGTCAACCAAATTACTTTTGTTCATTTCAATCAATATATGCACTCAAGTCATTTTGCACAATCTACTTTAGCAGTGAATTACTTAATAAAGAAGAAAAAATCCCCTCCAAATGTTATTTTGTCACCAGACCACAATCATATAAGTTTCTTTGAAATATACTATAGAGAATACCTAGCCCAATATCAAATACAAACTACTCAAACTGTCTTCCCACCACAGGATGGCAGAAACAAAAAATGGTAGTTCAGCGGTCTGATAGTAAAGGGTGCAGGAAGGTATATCCAGGCACACAGACCTAGAGACTATGGATGCCAGTGTCTGGGAACTGGACTCCACTTGGTCTGATCTATGGTGAAACTGCATTCAGTCCTCTCTGGGCTCCTGATGGATCTGGAGGTTCATAGCATGGTTTCTTCTCAAATCTCAAGTCATTAGCAATATGGGCTTTACTGATTCCTTTTTGCTTGGGATTAGACTCAGTATTCACTGAAACATCAGAATTGACAACCTATGCTCTGTGTAACCTCCATTTATGGGAAAATGGACCAATTAGCTTTTAGCTGTTATAATAGGTGGCTGTGATTACTTATGTAAATATACCAATACGTTGACATAATACTTCAAAATGATAGCTAATGATCAGCAGACCTGACCGTCCTGCCTTAGAGACCCAAACTACAAATAACAGAAATCATCCCCACCCCTGCCTCCTGCAATGGTACTAGTAGATAAAGCACCAGCCCTGGATTCAGGAGGACCTGAATTCAAATCTGACCTCAGACACTTGATTAGCTGTGTGACACTGGGCAAGTCACTTAACCCTCATTGCCCCAACAAAAAAATTAGTAATTTTTTTTTTAAAGTTACCACCTAAAAAATTTATTCCCTGGGCATTTTCTCTGGCTGTCCCACATGCCTGGAGCATTCTCCCTCCTCATTTCTATCAACTATTTTCTCTAGTTTCCTTTAAATCTCAACCAAAATCCCATCTTCTATAGGAAATTTTCCCCAACCTCTCTTAATTCTACTTTCCCTCTCTTATTTACTTCCTATGCATACTATAAACATATTTGTACATATTTGTTTGCTCGTTGCCTTCCCCATTAGATTGCGAGCTCCTTAAAGGCAGAAACTGTCTTTCGACTCTTTCTGAATCCCCAGCACTTAGACCTGACACATAGTAGGTGCTTAATAAATGTTTATTGACTGATTTACATAAATAATGTTAATCTTTGTTTTTTTCTGAATCAATATGTGGCCCACGGGGATCAATTTCTATTTGAGTTTGACACCACTGCTCTAGGTAACTCTTTAACACTGTAAACTTCAGAGAAGTCACCAACCTGCATTGGTAGAAAGAGTTTTCATCAATGAAATCACAAATCTATTCCTTATCTTATTCTTACTATACCATTTAATAAATTCTAAAAGATAGTGATTGATGGCTAGTAGGGGCTCAGGAATGAGTATAGAATGATAGCCTTTGAGGTTATTTTAAGCACCTAAAGTAGCAGCAGCCCTCTGGAGATCCAATCCCAGGAGTGTGAGTGCAGATTGGGGAAGTAATCTCAGAAGGGTATTATCTATTGGTCTATAGAGTAATTGATCTATTGATCTAGCTATTAGTCTATTATACTACATACATACATGCACAAGTAGATGATAGATTATTAGATAGATAGATTAGTCTATAGTTTTTTTCTCTGTTTTATTTTTCCCAGTATAGAATCTCAGAGTTGTGATTTGGAGCATTATTTTCACATGGCTGTTGATACTTTAAATTTTGGGATTTTTTTTTATAATTGTCTATATCTTTTGGACATCTGTCTATTAGGGAATGGGTCTTGAATGAGTATATACATACAAAATACCTATATCCATATGTGCTTTTCCCTTCTAGGGAAAGACCTCCCTCTTATTCTTTAATTTCAATCCTCTATTGTGCCCCCCCTTGCATGTGTGTGTGTGTGTGTGTGTGTGTGTGTGTGTGTGTGTGTGTATAGAAAGTGTGCAGTGGGGATTATCAGGACAGAATATTATATACATAATCACAATGATCATTGTGTTGCTTTTGCATTACTGGTTTTCTGGGTGGGAGAATGAGTTTGGGGAACAGTAAATCCAGAAAAGATTGCAATGTAAAAACAAAAGATATCAATAAAACTTTTAAAAGCTCATGAGAAAAATTCAGGAACAAAAAAATTATATATGCAAAAGTAATCATAATCTTGTGGAAAGGAGAAATACATATTAAAATATCACTTTTATTCTGAAATTCTAGGACATATCGTGGCAGAGCTTTTTTAAAAAAAGACCACTTTAGAGAAGCAACTGAAGACCTTTCTGCTGCAATTCATTTAGATCCCAGTAATTGGATAGCATTCTATTATAGAGCCTGCATATTGCGAAAGAGTAATCCAAATAGAGCTCTTCAGGATTTCAGTGTGTCAGGTACTATTTCTTCTATTTTACTTGCATAGCAAATATTAAGCTTAGCTGAGCAAAATAGAATAATTTGTCATTGTTGTTCTCTAGCTCTTTGTTTTCACTTAGGAGGACACTAACATAAGGTGGTCAGAATATCCTTTTAATATTTACATCAGGTATTAGGTCATGAAAATTCTGTTTTTTAAAATTCCTATCATTCTAAAAGTTTGAGGCATTAACTTAGACTATGTGGTATTGTGAATTATTTTATAATTTTATGTCTTAGCCAAGTTAATTAAATGGTCATTCACAGATTAATTTTCTGTATTGCACAGTTTGTTTATAAACTAACATAAGATACTTGTAGTTGCTCTCTAGATATAAAGAGAGTTTGGTTCAAGTATAGCAGGAATGGTTTATCTGATCTGGGATCTAGCTCACCCTTTTCCAGAGGGACTGTGATTTCTACTTTTGTTGGGAGAAGGAAGATTCATGTAGTGAGGTCCTTGGTTCTACCCTCATCTATCTCCAGGATAGGTATTAGGCTAGAATTATATCTATTCTCCACACTTCAAATATTGGAGTCTAGGGGTACAATACTTTAGGTCAGGGTGAATGCCACTTTCCCAGAGGGAGGGAGGTAATATTAGTTTATATATGGCAGCTTAGTTCCCTTCAACCAAATACTAGTCATAGAAAAAAAAAAACCATCATGAATAGCCAGCTCTCATTTTACAAAGTAACAGTTTTAAAAAATTAGTTAAGCTAGACAGATAAAAATAGACCAAAGAATACATAGGATTTAGTTCAAACCAGGAGAACAATAACACTAGTCTGTTCTTATTAGTCTTTAAGGTTGTAAGCACCGTAATTCAGGGGAAATACTTGGGCTGGCAGGGCAGCTAGGTGGCGCAGTGGATAGAGCACTGGCCCTGGAGTCAGGAGTACCTGAGTTCAAATCCAGCCTCAGACACTTAACACTTACTAGCTGTGTGACCCTAGGCAAGTCACTTAACCCCAATTGCCTCACTAAAAAAAAAAAAACTTGGGCTGGCTTCCTGCATATTTGCTATCCTGAAAGTTCCCATTAGCCATTCAGAACTTACCATCTAAAAATTTTATTCCCTTCTCTCTCATGCAGGTACACAGTGGCCTGATTCATTTTGCTATCAGCCAATCAGTAGTCTCTTCCCCTATGCAGCACAGCACAATCAGGATTGTCCTTCATGGCCCTGACCAGCAGGCAACCCAGGCAGACATGTTATACCAGTGAATAGAAAACTATAACTTCTATCCCACATAAACCAAAGAATGATCACTAAATGGGCCTTGCTTAATGGCACTTGGTAGGGCCATGCAAGTTTCCTTGAATGTAACCCTTGCCCTAAAGCCCAGTCACGCAGGACTCTCTCCTTCTTGGTGGAGATAAATGTCCTGCTCTTCCTATGGAACAGGGAAGAGTTGCCAAGAGTGGAGAGATTCAGTTCTCAGCCAGTCCCCTTTTGCAAGACTCATCTTTCAGATGCTCTTGGTTCCTAGCTTTGAGAGAGAAAACGGAAGAGGCCAATCCCACTTCTGCTGTTGAAGGAAAAGACTTGGGAAGACATGAAAGGAGATGGCAGCTCTCCAATATGTCCCTAAATCTATTGGGAAATTTTCCCCTTTGGTGAGATCCAGGACCTCTATTGGTTGAGCTGAGTTACCTTGCTCCCAATGGGAGAGCCCCTTCATTCTGTATTGTCTGGTATATATTTTCTTCTGTGTTCTTTCTCTAATTTCTGTTTTACTATGATTTTTACAGATGGGTTTCTTTGCTATTCTCTACATGTGTTTATTGTGGAACAGGTATTAGGTGGGAAAGGGGTGAAGCCTTGGATATAGAACCTTGGATAAAGGGGGAATTCTTTCTCCCAAAATGTCTAAGTGGGGCGGTGCAGCTAGGTAGCTCAGTAGATAAAACACCGGCTCTGGGGGTGGCTAGGTGGCGCAGTGGATAAAGCACCGGCCCTGGATTCAGGAGTACCTGAGTTCAAATCCAGCCTCAGACACTTGACACTTACTAGCTGTGTGACCCTGGGCAAGTCACTTAACCCTCAAAACCCACAAAAATAATGACAGACGGATCAGAAGTTAGATGGAACTTGATCATATCCCCATCACCAACAATGTTTAAGGGAGAAAGTAGACAAGTAAATAATTCAAAATTAAATTTGAAACTATTTTGGAACCCAAAGTCCATTTTTCAGTAAAAATTGAAAACTAGAAATTCCATTCAAACTTCATGATGGAAGATATTTTGATATAAAATGTATCTATCTTGGATCTCATCCATAGGATAATTTTGGAAATATAATTAGAGCTAGAAAAGACTTAAAAGATCATCTAGTCCAGCTTCCTCCCTTTTTACAGATAAGGCTGCAGTAAGGACTTGTTCAAGGTTACACAGCTAGCAAGGCAAAGACAGGATTTGAATTCAGGTGCTTTGACTCTAAATACACATTTCCCCCCAAAAAAAGCTTATTTGAGAAAAACAGGGAATCACAAAATCTTAGCTTTAAGGGTTTCATGTAGTTTTAAACACCTACTATGCTCAAGGCACTGTACTTGACATTGATAATAATTTAACTCAACAAATTCAACAATTTATTAAATATATTTGTTGTTGTTTAGTCATTTTGCAACAGGGTCCAACTTTTCGTGACTCTATTTGGAGTTTTCTTGTTAAAGATACTGAAGCAGTTTGCCATTTCTTCTCTAGCTCTTTTTATAGATGAGAAGACTGAGGCAGAGTTAAGTGACTTGCATAGGATCACAAAACTAGTAAGTGTCTAAGGTCAGATTTGAACTCAGGATTTCCTGAATTCCAGGCCTAACACTTTATCCACTGTGCCACCTAGCTGCTCTATTAAGTATCTACCATGTGCAAATTACTACGCCAGGTCTCAGGATAGAAAGATGAGATAAAATATAATCCTTGTTTTCAAGTAGCATAAACCAAATCAAGGGATGCCCAGGGATATGACATAAATAAATACGATAATATAAAATTCATTTCACAAAGCAGAAAAGAAATTCAATCAAAGTGGTTGATGAATTTGAGGAATAATAATAATAATAATAATAATAATAATAAACATTTATATAGTATTTCAAGGATTGCAAAGTATGTTCCTTATTCTACTGTGATGGACTTTGTAATTGCTGCCCACTTTTCTGCTTAATTAGGCACATTTCTTCCCTCTGCATTTGCCATGGTAATTCGTTGATTGGAGAATTTGTCAAGCTTGCAGAACTTTTGTAGTTAAGTGACCAGCAAGCTGTATCAGTGGTTAGACTCATAGTCCCTTGGACTAATTAAGTTTCAAAGACAGTTTTGTCATTTTTTCAGGAACAAGTAGTAGCCTACCTTGAATCAGAGAGATATTGCTCCTGTTTCTCTGATGACTACATCTAGATAACCCAAGCCATTGCTCTCATGCCAGCATCTCTTCTCCCCACCCTAGCCCTTGCTTTCCAGTTCTGGATCATAGATTTACAGCTGCATCTGATCTTAGAGGCCAAGTACAACTTCATAATTTTATAGACTGGATAGTAAGCCATTTTCCCAAGTAAGTGTCTAAAGTAGAATTTGAACCCAGGGAGCCCCAGGCCTAGAGTCAGGAAAACTTGTCTTCATGAGTTCAAATCTGGCCTCAGACACTCACTAGCTATGTGACCCTATGCAAATCACAACCCTGTTTACCTCAGTTTCCTCATCTATAAAATGGAATGGAGAAGGAAATGGCAAACCACTCCAGTATCCTAGCCAAGAAAATCCCAAATGGAGTCACAAAGAGTCAGACATGACTGAAATGAATGAACAACAACTTTCTGACTCCAAGTTCAATTAGTCCCACTGATGAGTCCTTCCTGGATCTTTCGTTTTGGGGAAAATCCCATACCAGCAATTTCTGATTTTCCAAGTTGACTTAGCTACCATGCCTCAGTTGCCTCCTGCCTCTGCTCCTGTGGACCCATTCCATTGGTGAATTCTTGCCAGAATCTCTTTTTTAGATAAGGGCCCAGACCAAGCAGGCTTGATTCTCCAGACTCATCACTTTTAAAGCTCCCCTTTTTATGTTTTTTTTTGTCTTTCTCCATTTGAATATAAGCTTCTTGAGGACAGGGACTGACTGTCTTGTTTTGCTTGTACTTTTCTCCCCAGCACTCAGCACACTGCCTGACACATAATAAATGCTTAACAAATGTTTGTTGGTTATCATCTACACCATGATGCTATAATAAAGACAACACTGCCATTACCCCTATACGTGATATGTTAATTTACTTTCTCACAGTTTCTGTCATCTACTGTCCCTGTAACTTTCCAAAACAAAACCTCCCTGACCATATATTGTTTCTTCTTTTGTATTTTTATTCCTAGCAATTATGACATTTTTAAAAAAGATACAAAGTACATTCACATTTTCCTCTAGCTGCTAAATGCATACACACAGTTTACAATGGGAGCAAAACTAACAGAAGAATGTGCTGAAATCAACTTCTAACCAAGAACGGCTTGGAAGGTCAGAAGGAGGAAGCTGCTGTGCTGATACAGGAGTTGAGACCAACCCCACAGTCACCCTGACACAGATCCAGTCCCAGGAAGGCCTCACCAGAGAAGGAGACCCCCAGAGCCTCTGAATCAGCTGAAGTGACAGTGTTGTCTGGAACTAAGCTCACAGTTTGGTGAGAGGGCTGAGCCCTGGGCAGGGGGGAGACTACAGGGGTCTATGCTGGTGCTGAGGCAGAACTTGGATTTTTCACCCCTCATGAGAACCAGGAGGTAGGCTTGAGTAGCAGTGGCCCAGGTCAGGGAAGGGCACAGGCTCATTGGAGCTAACAACCACAATACACAAAGCTGATTGATTAGCAAGTTGGCCTGGGGTCATCTACAGACCAGGGAACAGGCCAGGTGAGTGAAGAACCTGATCCTCCTTAAATCATACTACCTGGGACTTCTGAAGCTTGGGATACTGCAGCCTGGAAACAGTGCCCCACTTTAAGGAGCTAAAAGCCAAGTTAAAGAAAGGCAACATGAGCAGACAGAGAAAGGTGAGGACCACAGAAAGTTTCTTCAGTAAGAAGGAAGACCAAGGTGCACCCTAAGAGGAAGATGTCAACATCAGGGCCCCTATATCTAAAGCTTCCAAGAAAAATATGAATTGGCCTCAGGCCATAGAGGTGCTCAAAAAGGACTTTGAAGATAAAGTTAGAGAGGTAGAGGAAAAAATGGAAAGAGAAATGAGGGTGATGCAGGAGAGACATGAGAAAAAAGTCAACAGCTTGAAAAGTCAAGTTGGCCAAATGGAAAAGGAGGTACAAAAGCTCTCTGATGAAAATAATTGCCTAAGAATGAGGATTGAACAAATGGAAGCCAGTGACTTTATGAGAAACCAAGACAGAGTAAAGCTAATCCAAATGAATAAAAAAAAATAGAGGACAATGTGAAATATCTTCTGGGAAAAACTGCTGACCTGGAAAATAGGTCCAGGAGAGATAATTTGAAAACTATTGGTCTACCTGAAAACCATGATCAAGGAAAGAGCTTAGACATCATCTTCCAAGATATTCTCAGGGAAAATTGCCCTGAAATTCTAGAAGAAGAAGCTAAAATAGAAATTGAATGAATCCACAAATCACCTCCATAAAGAGATCCCCAAAGGAAAACTCCTAAGAATATTATAGCCAAATTCCAGAGCTCTCAGGTCAAGGAGAAAATATTGCAAGCTGCAAAAAAGAAAGAATTCAAGTACTGTGGAGCCCCAGTCAGGATTAAAGGACCAGAGGGCATGGAATATGATATTCCAGAGGGCAAAGGAATTGGGATTACAACCAAGAATCACCTATACATCAAAACTAATCATAATCTTTCAGAGGAAAAAATGGGACTTTAATGAAAAAGAGGACTTTCAGATATTTGTGATGAAAAGGCCTGAACTGAATGGCAAATTTGACTTTCAAATACAAGACCCTAGAGAACTATAAAAAATTGGAGTTAGGGGACATGCCTGGGGTCATACAGTGGGTGACTGTCTTGTGTCTGAGGCCGGGTTTTGGCTGGGATCCCCCTGGGTCCAGGGGTGATGCTTTGTCCACTGTGTCACCTAGCTGCCCCATGAAGACATCTTTAGGGTTAAATTGAGGGGTGAGGGGAATGCACTGGGGGAGGGGGAAGGGCAGAGGTGAAATCCTACATGAAAGAAACAGGAAAAGGCTTATGGAGTGGGGGAAGAGATGGGAGAGGAACAGGGCAGTAAATGAATTTTACACTCATCAGAAAAGGCTCAAAGACCTTAAACTCATCAGAGCTGCCTCAAGGAGGGACTAACACACACCCCCACTTGGGTGGAGCAATCTATTTTATCTGGGCAGTAAATGAGCCTAACACTCATTAGACCTCAATCTCATTAGAATTGGTTCAAGGAGGGAATAATGTACACACTCAATTGGGTGGACTAATCTCTCTAACCCTGCAGGAAAATAGGAGGGGAAGGGGATAAAGAGAGAGGGGCAAAAGAAGGAGGGAAAGAGTGGGGGAGGGGACAGACAGAAACAAATACCTTTTGAAGAGAGATAGGATGAAAGAAGATGGATAATAGAATAAATATCATGGGGAAGGGAATAGGATGGAAGGGAAACAGTTAACAATAGTAATCATGAAAAAGAGAAAAGGGGGAAAATTGTACAAAGACTAAGAATTGAGAATCAAGGGAATGTCCATAAATTGAGGAATGATGGGAAAAAGCTGTGCTATATGATTGTAGTGGAATGGTCTTGTGCTACAGGAAATGACCAACAGGATGATCCCTGAAAAACCTGGAAAGACTAATGAACATTGATATATAGTGAAGTGAGCAGAGCTGGGAGGACATTGTGCATAGTGACAGCAGTATTGTTCAATGAGCAATTCTGAACGACTTAACCATTGTCAGCAATGCAATGATCCAAGACAATCCCAAGGAACTAATGAGGAAGCTTACTATGCACCCCCATAGAAAGAACTGATAAAAAGAACACTTGTGGATTGTATATATATATATATATATATATATATATATATATATATATATATATATATATATAACCTGGTTGCAATCTTGTGGAGGGGGGAGGAAAGGGAGGGAGGGAGAGAGAAAAATTTGGAACTCTAAATCTTATGAAAATGAATGTTGAAAACTACCCTTACATGTAACTGGAAAATAAAAATAAATGTTTGTTGCTGAAAAAAACCACAATGGAGCTCCTGATACCAGGCTTCAGATACTAACCTCACTGTCCTTTGTGTCACCCTTTCCCAATGTCAAAAAGAACATTCCAGTCCAATCCTATTGCCAAAATGGTATAGAAAGCCAGGCCTGATTCCAACACATCTGGTGGTTCAGGCTCAGAAATGGAGCAAACTGAGACAGACACACAGCACTGAGCAGTTAACAAAAAGTTTGTTTAACTATAACATGAAAAAGATGTTCAGCAAAGACACAGTATTGATTCAGGGGAGTAGAGCTTCTCAGCCTCCCTATTTGCTATGTGCTGATCAGTGTGTGGAATAAGCCTGAGGGAGAAACTCAGTAGCTCCTTCCTAACTAGTATTTTGCTTTTGTCCTTAGGCTACTATGAAGCCAAGGCCTGAATTCCATGGGGCAAGTCTCAAGGATAGTTTCAATATGTTTTAAGAAACAAAAATGAGCCCAGCTTGTATGTGGTAGAACCATACAGTAACCTCAAATAGAATTACCTTTTATACTATTTCTAATTTTGATAATGGGGGGGGGTTGAGGAAGGGGGGAGCATACTATTGATTATATTGGGCAGCTAGGTGGTGCAGTGGATAGAGTACTGGGCCTGAAGTAAGGAATATTCTTCTTCCTGAGTTTAAATCTTGTTTCAGACACTTAATAGCTATGTGACCTTACTAAAGAAGTCACTTAAACCCTGTTTAGCTCAGTTTCCTCATCTGTAAATTGAACTGGAGAAGGAAATGGCAAACAATTCCAGTATCTTTGCCAATAAAACCCCAAACAGTGTCATGAAGAGTTGGACATGACTGAAAATAATTGTAGTGTCTTTGATGATTTGCTGCATTTTTCTAAATAAACTCACCAGCGAAGAGAGATAACTTTGTTTCCTCTTTGCTTAAATGTAATCTTTAAATTTCTTTCTTGCATTTTATTGCTATTACTAGCATTTTTAGAACTATGTCAAATAAGAGTGTTTATAGGAAGCATCCTTGCTTTAGTCCTATGTTCCCTGGGAAATATTTTAATTCAATTCCATAAACATTTATTAAGTAACTACTAGGTATAAGGCACTGTGCTAAGTGCCAGGGATATAAAAAGAGGCAAAAGACAGTCCCTACCCTCAAGGATCTTGCAATCTAATGGGAGAGACAACATGTAAACAAATACATACAAAGGAAGCTACATACAAAATAACTAGGAAATAATTAAGAGAAGGAAAGCACTGGAGTTAAGAGGTGTTTGGGAGGGCTTCCTATAAAAGATGGGCTTTTAGTTGGAACTTCAAGGAAACCAGGGAGGTGAGTAATCAGATTGGAGAAGGGATTCCTTATGCATTCAAAGCATAAAGGACAGCCAGAGAAAATTTCTGGAGCTGAGATATGGAATGTCTTGTTCTTGGAAGAGCCATAAAGCCGGTGTCACTAGATCAAAGAGTATGTATTAAGGAGTAAGATGAAAGATGGAAAGGTAGAAGGGGGCTAAGTTATGAAGAGCTTTCAGTACCAGACAGAGCATTTTGTATTTGCTCCTAGATGCAATAGGAAGCCACTGGAATTTATTGAGTAGGGAGGGTAAAATGATCAAACCTGCATTTTAGGAAAATAATTTTAGTGGCTGAATGGAGAATGATTTGTAGTGGAGAGAGGCTTGAGGCAGGTAGACCCACCAGCGCACTATTGCAGCAATCCCACAAGCAAACATCACTTCCTGATGCCAAAGAAAAGCCACATGACTTGCCCTCAAGCGCCTTCTCCTCATGGCAGAGCCTTCCCACAGTAAGTCTCCAGCAGGTGGCATCATTCCAATTGTCACAGGGGCATATTAGGGACATGCTGCAAAGGTGAAATTTGTAGGCCTTGGTAACAGCTTGGACATGGAGGGGGTGAGAGATAGTAAAGAATCTAGTATGATTCCTAGTTTGTGATTGGTAGGATGGTGTTGTCCTCTATAGTTAATAGGGAAAGTAGGAAGTGGGGAGGGTGGGATGGTTTGGGGGAAAGTTAATGAGTTTCATTTTTCACTAAGTAAGATGTCTACTGCACATGCAGTTTGAGATGAGAGACTGGAGGTTAGCAGAGAGATTGGAACAGAAAAGGTAGATTTGAGAATCATAAGAATAGAGATGGTAATTAAATCCATGGAAGCTGATGTGAGAAAATAACGGGATTTGCCAATGCTCAAAGGCCCCAACCAGAGGAGATTGATTTAGATTGATTGAATTAAGTGAGATAATGGAGAGATTAGAAACAGGGAGATCATTTAGGAGGCTATAGTAATAATCTTTTTAAGAGGTGATAAAAGTTATATGTGTAGAAGCAAAGAAATGGTCCTAGGAAATGTTTTGAAGATAAAAATCATTAAAATTTCAAACTTGATTGTATATAGAGGTGTTTTGAGGGAAAGTGAAGAATAAAGTATGATTCTGAGCCTATGTATCTAGATCCTAGGAAAGATGGTGCTGACATCAAACAAGGCTCATGGGTGATCAACAGGTACCATGTAGGACATAATCCCATTTCTCTGACAAATCAAATATCTGGTTTTTCTTTGGTCTTCTTTTCTTGTCTCTTGTCTCTTGTCATTGGCAATCATTCCAGAAGCAGCCCAAATTCAACATGTGATTTTTATTACTGTTCTTTTATATAAACTCAATGTGTCCTCTGGTTGACTAGTCAAAGTAAATATACTGCAGAAAGCTTATGAGAAATGATTTGGAGAGTTATCTGATCCACAAACAACCTGAAACAATTTTCTCATGGCCCATGGATGAGGAGGTGCTAGGTACTACCCTGATTATAACATGTTAGAACATGTTCAACCACAGGCAACAATAGCTAATTTCCTCATCTGTAAAATGAGGGCATTTAACTACATGATTTCCAGGGTCCCTTCTAACTATAAAATCCACTGAATCTAGTAATACTTCATTAATAGCTATCTAGTTGTCTCAGGGAGCTAGCCTTATAGTAAAGACAGCTTGGGTTCAAATCTTGCCCTGGACACATTATTTCTAGCACTATGAGTTTATTGGCACAGTGCTGATCTGCTTCAGCTGGAAGGAGTTCCCACATTGGGAATTCCTCAGTCATGAAATCACAGGCTCAGACTTTTCTCCTCAGCACTCCCCATTCCCCACCCCCTAATGAGGTGAACAAAGCTATTCCTAGGTGTCATCTTTATTTGTTTTCCTGCTGAATACCATTTCTTTTAGAGCTGCTTGGGGTACTATAAATTGGGTGGGGTATCCTTAGTCATACTGATTAAAATTTTTTTAAATATGAAAAAACTTAAAACCAAATGTTGTTCACATATGATTACTTAATATTTAAACAAGCAAAATACATTTTTTTTTCTTTTTTAGTGCTCATCAATGATACCATTGAGAATCTTCCTGCTTTTCTACACCGTGGCATCTTGTATGCAGAAATGGGTTGCTGGGGGCTGGCAGTTGCTGACTTTGAAAGTGTACTTCAGCTAGACAGGTCCTTTCCCTCTTTTTACATAAGATTAAGTGAGAATGGAATAAATAAGTATGACTATTTTGTTTTATATTTACCAACGATAATTAAACACCAGGAAAAGAGGCAGCTATAGAATTATTAGATTATGATAATGCTTGTAAAAATAAAATATCCTTAACTTTCACATTTTAATATATTTTGAAGGTTGCACAGGTTGTGAAGTTTATTAAGAAAGATTTTCAAGTTATTATCTTTTTGAGGTTAACTACACTTAAAAAGAGTTACCATGTTTTTATCACAAAATATCCCTTGGTGTTATCTTTCAAAAAGAAAATTGCTAGGTCGATTGAACCAATAGTTTGATTTGTGTGATGAAACTACTTTATCACTATGTCTTAAAGTATCTGTTCTGTTACAAGGAATAAAGGTTCAGAAGAGGGAAATCGGGGGTGGGGGGTGAAGAGAAGGAAGCCTCTTTAAAAATTCAGAAAGAAGTTGTTTAGAAGTTATAGAGCTGAGCCACAGTGGAATCTTCAGTGGGGAATCAGATTGCAAAAATGTCTAGTTTAGTAAAATAAATCATTTCAATTCTTATCAAATATTCATTAGAAGAAGGATTTTAGAGTGTGCTGTAGTTCACACCAGTAATGGTACCAGAAGAGTGATTGTGAAGGATAATTAAGAAAAACTTTGATTCTGATGAATAGAGTGCCAGTGTTCATTGTGGAGTGCCATTATGTCTTTCATTAGAGTGATGAAATAAGGATATACTCTAGAAGAGAGAGGGGAAACAAAAAATGACACCAAGAGTTTTGGGGTTCTGTTTGCTGCTCTAGGGCTTATTAGCAGAGCTAAAGAGTTTCTTTATCTTTAAAATGCAGACTTTAAACTGGATTATATCTAACACCTGAATTCTAAGTCTGAAATGAAAGTAATAAATCATATTGATAAGGGCAAGAAAGTAAGTTAAGGTCTATTCAGAAACAACTGTTGTTGTTTTGGTTGTTGCTTTTAATGCACAGCTTCCAATCCCATATTGCCACATGAAAGCATAGACAGTATGTTTGCAACCCAAGACTAAGTTGAGTAATGATGGATAATAATTGAAGCAGTCTTTTATTTTTTTAAAAATTCTTAGTATATGTTACCTATCTGTGTTTATTTCTCATAAAGTAGTTATTTAATTTTTACCATTTTTACATTGGTTACAAATTAAAGGAAATACATACATGATTTCCAAGAAGCTCATTATAAGGTCTCTTTATAGGAGGTAAGATTCCTGGTAGTAACACTTGTTGGAAGTAGGTCATAATAGAAGTCTAGATTTGACTGTGAGATTTTGGGATAACCCCAATTCTTTGCCACTATCTTGATACCTTTCTTGCGTTCTCTCTCTATTTCTGATTTGCCTTAGGAGGTTTTCCCATATGATGGTGATTGGGGGAGGGAAGGCCTTTGATTTCCCACAAGGGCAAATGAACAGCTCTTTTAGCTGTTTCTTAACCTTCACATTTAGAGTAGCAAATATTAGCATAGAGTCTTTGTTATATTAGAAATGGCCCTTTCATTCCTTTACCTGGAATGGAATTTTATCATGTTAATGTACATAACCTTTTCAAAACTTTAAGCATTTAAACATATTTTGTTATATTAATATGAAAAACATTGTATTGTATATAGTTGATGTAACAGTTTCTATTAATAACCAAATTGATGAATTTTGTATTCCTTTTTTTTAGAAACATATCTTTTGCTTATATAAATATTGGCCTCATATACCTGTTGCATATGGACAAGTACTTTGAAGCAATTCATCAGTTTACAGAGGCTATTCAAGTTGATCCTTTGTACATTCAAAGCTATCTTTGTCGAGCACAGACTTATCATAAGGTATTAAGAGTTTGGTACTGAAAAAAGTTAAAAATTTGTTGAACCAACATGAGGTTATTTTTAATATATCAAATCTTTTTTCTCAGTGTTGTTAAAAATAACATGATATATTGATACATGTTCCCTTTAATTCATCATTACAAAAGTTAAAATCTCCTTTCCCAGTTATAACTCCATCTCCTCTCCTCTCCTCAAATCCCTTGCTCCTAGAACCCCCGCCTCTCTGAAATATGGCTTCTTGCCCCACGGATTGATAATTCCTTCTAAAGGTCACCAGTGATCTTTCAGTTGCTAAATCCTGTGACTTTTTCTTTTCCTCATCTTTCTCAATCTTTCTGCAACATATGACACGATTATAACTATTCTTTCTTCTTTTTTAAAGTAATAAAAATTTTATTTATAGTTTTGAGTTCTAATTTTTATCCCTCTTCCCCCTCCCTTCCCCCTTTCCCTGAGGCAATAAGCAATCAGATATAGGTTATACATGTACAATTATGTAAAACATTACCATGTTAGTCATTTTCTACAAGAAAACTTGAACACAAGACAAAATGAAAAAACTGAAAAATATCATGCTTCAGTCTGTGTTCCATCAATATCAGTTCTTTCTTTGGAGGTGGATAGTATGTTTCATTGATAGTCCTTTAGGACTGTCTTGGATCATTGTATTGTTGAGAATGGTTGTCATTCACAGTTCTTCATCAAATAATATTGCTGTCTCTGTGCAAAGTGTTCTCTTGGTTCTCCTCACTTCACAATACATCACTTCATAGAAGTCTTTCCAGGCCTTCCTGAAATCATCCCACTTGTCATTTCATACAGCATAATTTCATCACCATCATATACCACAATTTGTTCAGCTGCTCCCCAGTTGATGGGCATTTCCTTGATTTCCAATTCTCAGACACCACAAAAAGAGCTGCTATAAATATTTCTGTACAAATTGGTCTTTCTCTCCTTTTGGTATTCCTTTCTTCTTAATACTCTTTCCTCTCTTTTGTGATATTGTTTCCTCTAGGCCTTCTTTCTTTGTCTCTTTCACAAGTTCATCCATTAGTTCATTCAATATGCATTTATTAAGAGCCTTCTCTTTGCAAAGCATTGTTCTAGGCACTGGGAGTGATACAAAGTTTAGACATGTATTATACAGTCCTTGCCCTAATGAAGTTTATGATCTGGTAGAGGAATAAGACATAAACACAGATAACTGTAGAGAAATGCATCAGAGTTGTTGATCAAAGTGTTATGTGACATCTAGGAGGATATTAGGTAAGGCTACATAGAGAAAGGAAGCATTTGAGTTGGGCTTTAAATGACAAATGGGAATTCAACAGTTAAAGAAAGTGTATCCGAGCATAGAAGACAGCATACGCAAAGGTATGGAGGCAAAACCAAGAGTGTTAAGGGGGCATAGAGCAGTCCAGTTTGGCTAGAGTACAGAGTGCATGGGAGGGACTGATATGCGCTAAAGCTGGAAGGGTAGGATGTTATCAGTATGATGGGTAGCTTCTTAGACTGTGGATCTTGACCCCATACAGGGTTGCTTTGGCAATAGTAAAAGGTTTGGGGGCAGCTAGGTGGCGCAGTGGATTAAGCACTGGCCCTGGATTCAGGAGTACCTGAGTTCAAATCTGGCATCAGACACTTGACACTTACTAGCTGTGTGACCCTGGGAAAGTCACTTAACCCCCATTGCCCCGCAAAAAAAAAAACAAAAACAAAAAAAAAAACAAAACAGAAAACCAATAGTAAAAGGTTATGTATACCTGTTTTATATACCTACATACCCAAGGTTATGTAAAGAGTTGTCAGGCAAAAATGGAAAAAGAGTGTGCTGCCATAGCTATATCAACTCACACCCAGATTATTCTCTATTTTTCTACTGTAGCAGAGACTGTCCCATTCTCACTAGAACTGACAGGTTATGTTACCCAATAGTTGGACAATTCTCCAAACTAAGGGCTTGAGGAATATACCATAGTTCATGAGCCCCCATTAATGTGGCTCTTCCACTGTGATTATTTCAGTTAATATTAATTAGTGAGTCAGATTTTAAAATTTTTTATTTATTTTATTTTAAATTTATGAATTAAGACAAATATTTCCATAATGTAATAGAGTTTTTAAAAAGATGATTGTGCATGAAACTGCAAGTCTATTATGTACAGCTTGCTATTCCTTTTAAATATATAATAAAGTTATCAAATAAAGTTACTTTCTCTTTTTTTCTTTTTTCTTTCCTCCCCCACCTTAGAGATGGCTACTGTTAGACACAAATATATATGTGAAATCATTCTATTCATATTCTATTTATCAGTTCTTTCTCTGGATATAGGTAGCATCTTCCTTCATAGATCCTTTGTAGCTGATTTGGGTATTTATAATAGTCAAAATGACTTAAAGTTGTTCTTAAAATAATGTTATTGTTACAATATAGTGTTCTCTTGGTTCTGCTTATTTCACTCTTCATTATGTCATGCAAATCTATCTTTTTTTTTCTTTTTTTTTTTTTAGTGAGGCAATTAGGGTTAAGTGTGACTTGCCCACGGTCACACAGCTAGTAAATGTTAAGTGTCTGAGGCCAGATTTGAACTCAGGTACTCCTGACTCCAGGGCCGGTGCTCTATTCACTGCGCCACCTAGCTGCCCCACTATCCATTTTTTTAAAAATCAACAGTTGTATTCTATCATTATAATATACCATAATTTGTTCATCCATTCCCCAATTGATGGGCATCCCCACAATTTCCAGTTCTTTGTCACCACAAAGAAAGCTGCAATAAGATCACATAGCTTCTGGGGATAGGTAGGTGGCACAGTGGATAAAGCATTGGTCCTAGATTGAGGAGGACCTGAGTTCAAATCTGACTTCAGACACCAGACACTTACTAACTGTGTGACTCTGGGCAAATCATGTAAATCCAATTGCTGTAGGCCGTGCGCACACGCGCGCGCACACACACACACATACACATACACACACACACACAGAGCTCTCATGAAATTTACTAACCAGAGGAGTGTGATATACTATTTGGCCATAGAGTGGCACCCCAACCACATACTCTTAACCTACTTCCCCTCATCTGCCTGATCTCTCTCCTATATTGTTAGACTGCAGCTGACCCCAAGTTCTTTGTGATCTAGAATCTGCTATAAAAATTACCCCAAATAGGAAACCCTCATCTCTGTTCCTCATTTGCTAGCTGACATTCATAGATTTAAACAGTTTTTTTTTGTTTTCTTTCTTAATGGCTACATGCTTTATTTAAACAATCATCCATCATAAAAAGCAAAGGTATAAAAGACTTTCAAAGAGCAAGCTGCAGGATTCTTTGCCGCTCAGATTGGCACCTTTTTGTTTCTCCCTCCTGCACCTCCTTCCAAGCAAGTAGAAAAGGGAAGGCTTTGGAAAACTTTAGAACTCATCAAGGTTTCCTCATCAGTGGCTTAGGGAGGAGAGAGGAAGAAAGGGAGGGAGAGAGGGAAGGGAAGGAGAAAGGAAGTGCTCTTCAACTGCAGCAGCATTCAAAAGGAAAACTCAGAACAGATGTGGACAGGTGCAACTTTTTTTCCCACCCTGTACCTATGAAACTTACAGCAGGAAGTCTCCTTAAGGATAAAAGAAACTGAAACCCAAGGACTCTTGGGAAGTGTATGTCCATACACATTTGCCAGCTTCCCCTAAAACTCATTGATTACTGCCTGGAGGTCTTAGAAAAGACCTGTTATGCCAGATTGTGCAAGGCCTTAAATGCCAGGCAGAGGCACTGAAGGCTTTTGAAAAGAGAAGGATTTCAACCTTCTCTGTGGGAAAAGATTATTCTAGCAATGGTGTAAATAATGGGATTATTGACACTTACTAGCTGAATGACCCTGGGCAAGTCACTTAACCCTATTGCCCAGCCAAAAAAAAGAAAAAGAATGGGATGACAAAATATCAGGAGTAGAAGTGCGAAGATCTGTTAGGAATCTCTTACAATAGTTCAGTTTTATGGTAATAAAGTATGGTAGAGGGGACAAGACAGATGTTAGATTTTGCAGAGGTAGAATTGATAGGAATTGGCAGCTATATATGAGAGGTTGGAAAAGACTGACAATGACAATGATAACAGCACACACCAAAAAGAGGTAATTATTAGGCACAGTGGATATAGGGTGCCAGACCTGGAGTCAGGAAGACCTAAATTCAAATCTGACCTCAATCACTAACTAGCTGTTTGACCATGGGCAAGTCACTTAACTCTTCTTGCCTCAGTTTCCTCATCTGTAAAATGAGCTGGAGAAGGAAACTCCAGTATCTTTACCAAGAAAATCCCCAAAATTTGCTCATGAAGATGTGGACACAACTAAAATGACTTAACAACAATATGAAAAGTGAAGGACAGAGAAAACTGGATAAATAGTGGTGCCAGATATAGAAAAAAGTGAAATCATAGGGAGGAAGTTTAGGGGGACGAGAAGGAGTTTGGTTATGCACATGATGAATTTGGGCTACTTCTTGAATGGATATTCCATTAGAGAACAGAGAAGGGGAAGTTAAAGACATAGGAATGATTGCCAATGATAAGAGTCATTGAAATGACAAGAGACAAGAAAAGAAGACCAAGGAAAAATCAAATATTTGATTTGTCAGAGAAATGGGATTATGTCCTACATGGTACCTGTTGATCACCCATGAGCCTTGTTTGATGTCACCACCATCTTTCCTAGGATCTAGATACATAGGCTCAGAATCATACTTTATTCTTCACTTTCCCTCAAAACTCACCTCTATATACAATCAAGTTTGAAATCTTACTGATTTTTATCTTCAAAACATCTCCTAGGACCATTTCTTTGCTTCTACACATATAACTTTTATCACCTCTTAAGAATATTATTACTATAGCCTCCTAAATGATCTCCCTGTTTCTAATTTCTCCCCTCTCCCCCTCATTCCTTATGCAATAATATTCCTAAAGCATGTCTTTCTTGTCAAAGAATCTTCAGTGGCTTCCAATTAGTTCTGTAATAATATGCAAATTAAAACTTGGCATTTAAACCCCTTCACAAACTATTTTTAATCTATCTTTCTAGACATTTCATATCTTTTCAGACTTATTTCATATTACTCTCCCTCCTCTCTTTCATCCAAACTGCTCTACTTGTTTTTCCCAGAATTCAGCATTCCATTTCCTATTTCCACCTTTGTATAGGCTGTTCCCTATAGTTAGAATGCACTTCCCTTAGAATCCTTAGCTTTTTTCCAAGTCACTACTTGGGTGCTATCTCCTAAAAGGAATTCTTTTCTTATCTTCTTGGTTATTTATCTTTTTCCCTCCTCAAATTATATTGTATTTGTTTAAATCTCCTCTCAAGTAGCTTCTTGAGGGCAGGGATTTTTTTTTTTGGTCTTTTTTATCCCTAGTGCCTAACACAGTGCCTTGCACATAGTAGGTGCTTAATCAATCCTTATTGAATTTTATTCAGAAGATAAGTAGATTTTAAATTCCTGCAGAGAAGAGGAGAGGTTAGTGTGTCTACAGCAGACTCTTCCACTGGCTTTTACAATATAAACCTGCATAAGCATATGGGAGCAGTGGAGGTAATGAGAAATTGGAGTAGGGGGGGAGGGGAGGAGAAGAATAGGAGTCCATGTGAGATATACAAATACAGATAAGCCTTGCTAAGGGTCTGAACTCCTCCTCATTAGAGTAATTTTGGCAAGTGAAGAATAATAGCAGCTGTCAATATTTGTTCACTGCCTAGTAAGAAGTCTCTTAAAAGTCATCCCCTTCTAGCACTCTGGATTGAGAGGAAACACTTGGTTTTTGCAATAGCCACTGCCAAATGGGAGCCAAAAGTTGAAAGTACATTGGCCTGAGAGTCAGGAGACCTAGGTTCTAGTTTTGGCTCAGCTTCTTTTGACTTTGACTAAATTACCCCCCAACTCTCTGGGCTTTGTTTTCCTAATAGGAAAAATAAGGAACTGGCTGGTCCACATGAGGGTCTCCTTTGCTTTTAACATTCTATAATTATATAATCCTTTAACAATCCCTCCCTTGAGCTCAAATTCCACATTTTCCCTTCCTGTTGGACATTTGCACCAGGATACCCCAAAAGTACCTGAAACTCAAGATGTCCAACCAAAATTAAGTCCATTGTTTTTACTCCCAAACTTGCCTCTTCAAAGCTTCCCTATTTATATTCATGGCACTGTCTTCTCCCTCATCACTCAAGTTCAAAATCTCAAAGTCATCTTTGATTCTCTCCCACTCCACATATTCCATCTATAATATCCTTCCCTGCCTCTGCTTACATTGTTACCTTTCTGACTTCAAGCCTTCGTTATTTCTTGCCTGGACTATTGTAATGGTTTCTTAATTGAGCTTCCTTCAAACAGCTGCCAAAGTAATCTTCCTAATTCATATCTGACCCTTTCATTCCTTTATTAAAAACCATCAGTGTCTCCACATTGTTTATAGAATAAAACACAAAGCTCTTATCCTGTCCCTTTTTAGACACTTTGCTGTCTGGCTCCAATTTACCCTCTCAGCTGCATTTTGAACTACTCTCCTTCACATTCTCTACATTCCAACCAAATGGCAGATTAGCTTTTGCCAGATCTTGTCTTGCCCTTTTCAGCTTCATCCATTCAAGAAAGTTCTCTCCACCCCCCTGCCCCACCTCATGCATAGGGCATACATCTTCTATATCTGCCTAGGAAAATCTCTCTCTCTTTTTTTTTTTTTTTTTTAGTGAGGCAATTGGGGTTAAGTGACTTGCCCAGGGTCACACAGCTAGTAAGTGTTAAGTGTCTGAGGCCGGATCTGAACTCAGGTACTCCTGACTCCAGGGCCAGTGCTCTATCCACTGCGCCACCTAGCTGCCCCTCTCTCTTTCTTTAAGGCTCAGTTTAGTCACTATTTCCTAAAAGTTTCTTGATTTGACCCTGCCAAAATTAATTTCTCCTTTCCCAAATTTTTTATAGTACTTTGTGTGCTTGAGGGTAGAGATTATTCTCCTTTTCATCTTTGTATCCACAGTGCCTCGCACAGTGCTTAATAAATATTTGTTGAATTAAAATTTTAGATAGCAACCATTAAGCAGGCACAGCAAATAAGTATGTAGTTGTAAATCTCCTTTTTTCTCAGATAAGTTTGTTTAAATTTACAATCTTGTTCATTCTCCTTTATCCAGCATGAATTTTGAGAGTTTACATAAAGTAAAAAATCAGAAAGTCAGGAAAAAGTGAATGATTAAAGCTTTTATATTTAAAAAGACAAGTTTAATTCACCTCTTCTTTACATATGACCTGGTTATTAGTAGTATCAGTGAACTCTGTAGCTTTTTAGGAAATTGTCTTCATTTTAAGAAGTTATGTCATCATATTAGAGACATCAACACTAGACACCTTGGGTATAAACTCATAGGATATTAATTTTGACACTTTATTTTTGACTAGTTAAGTATCACCTTAATGAGGGCTGTTGGAAAGCTATTAGGAAATCACATTATCAGATGGCAGGTGAAGTGGTAAACAGAAACCTAACTTAAAAAAGAAATTATGAAATGCCATCCTATATGGAAATTGCTTTGCTAAGTGCTGGGGAATATAATGACAAAAATGAAATAGTCCCTATCCTAAAGGAATTTACATTGGGTATATAACTTGTACACAAATAAGAGCACTAACAACTTGGAAAAGGGACTGTGATAATATAATGGCTTTAATGTTTAGTCATTTCAGTCATGCCCAGCTCTCATGATACCATTGGGGGTTTTCTTGGCAAAGATACTGGAGTGGTTTGCCATTTCCTTCTCCAGCTCATTTTGCAGATGAGGAAACTGAAGCAAACTTAAATTTCTTAAGTGTTAAGTGGCTTTTCCAGGGTCACACAGCTAGTAAGTGCCTGTGGCCAGATTCGAACTCAGCAAGATAAGTGTTCCAGACTTTAGGTCTGGCACTTTATCCACTGCATCACTTAGCTGGCTTTAATAGTAAGAATTATTTATAACATACTCTGGGATTACTTTCCAAATTCTCATTCCCACTGATGAGTTTGGCTCGAAGAGTATGAATACTACATTCTCTCAAGGATAGCTCTCTAAGGATAGCTCTAAGAGGTTGAGTTGTTTATCTGATGGCATAGATCTTATGAGTCCCAACTGATTTGTTTCCCTAACATAACTATCAACTAAAAATCATTTTGTCAAAAAGACTTAGTTTTTAAAAGTGGTATTTATAAGACCAGTATGAGGAGCAGTTAGGTGGTGGTGCACCAACCCTGGACTTAGAACGACCTGAGTTCAAATCCAGCCTCAGACACTGGATGACCCTGGACAAGTCACTCAACCTTGATTGCCTCCCCCCCAAAAAAGGCACAATAAGAAGAGATGGTATAAAACATCCCTCCCCCCAAAAAAGAGAGCATGTGTGACAAAGTCAGTAGTTCATCAAAGGGGTTCACTTCAGCTTGGCTTTCAAAAGACTTTTCACATAATCTTGTTTTTGATTGATTGAGATGTTCTCACCTAGTTAAGATATCAAATAGGGTATAGTCATTTTGACCCCCCCTTACAAATGTAACAAATTCTTTGTTTTTTGTACCTACACTAGCTTTTTTTTTTTTGGTACCCACACTATGTTACCAACCAGGCATCAGCATAGTGCCTGGCTACTAGTAGGTGGTTAATAAGTGTTTGCTAATTGGTTCATTTAAGGAATCTAATTCTAACAGGCAGAGGTAAGGAAACAATGCATTTTGGATAAACTTTATGAAGGTCCCTAATTCAGGGAATAGCTATTATGCCAAGTGGTTTTTTGTGTGTTTTTTCTGGAACACAGAGAGTGTAATTGGGAGAAAGATAATATGAAATATCTGGAAAGGTAGCTTAAGGGCAGATGATGGAAGATTTTAAACAGTAGGCTGAAATAATTATTTCATTTTAGAGGCAATAAGGAGCTGCTTATGGAGCTCATGGGATCATAGATTTAAAGCTAGAGGAGACTTTAAAAGACATCTAACCCAACCCCTTCATTTTTATAGATGAGGAAAATTGGGCCTAAGTGATTCACCCAAGGTCACACAGCTAGTAAGTGACAAATGCAGGATTCAAAGCCCAGTTGTCAGGGCAGCGAGGTGGCATAGTGGATAAAGCACAGGCCCTGGATTCAGGAGGACCTGAGTTCAAATTTGGCCTCAGACACTTGAAGCTTACTAGCTATGTGACCTTGGGAAAGTCCCTTAACCCTCATTGCCCTGCAAAAACAAACAAACAAACCAGTTGTATGAATTCAAATACAAGATAATTTCTATTGAAAAGGTACTTTCTCAGCTCAGAGCCAAGCCTTAAAAAGATTATTTGGGGATGGGTTAGTGGGGTGAGAGAATGGAAAGTTTAGTGAGAAGGGGATGGTTGTGACAGATGATATGTTTAGTTTGAAATGCCAATAGTAGATCCATGTGGAGAGGAAAACAGTTGTTCAAGAGAGAGATTAGGGAAGGGAAGAGAAGGAAACAAGCTCCTCCTGTGTACCGGGTAGTGGGCTAAGTGATTAGATATGTTATTTGGAAATTATTTGTGTACCAATGATAACTGAATCCAGTAGGATCTGATGAGATCACCAAAAGAGAGTGTAAAGAGAGAATTAGTGTCCAAGATAGAGCTCTTGGAATCACCCATACCAAGGAGCTAGAAGAAGGACAGCAATACAGGAAATGAGACTGACAATGGATGGTCACGCAGTTTGGAAGAGAATCCAGATAGTGACATCACAGAAGCATGTCCAGGAAGAAGGGGTTGTTGAAAATGTCAGAAATTGCTAAGAGGTCAAGCAAGATGAAAACTGAGAAAAGGTCAGTGGATTTAGCAGTTACGAAATGATTTGTAACCTTGGAGAGAGCATGAGAAAAGTATACATTTTTTTCCCCTGATTTTGCTATGAACAAGTGAAGAGACTTTTGATAATAGCTTGAGGTACTGGTCAGAGTCAAGTGAATGTTTCTAAGGGATACAAAAGTCCTGTGCATATTTTCAGCCTTCTGGGAAAAGAAGCAGTAGGTAAGGATTGAAGAAGAGAGGAAGGTAATGATTGAAGAGTCAAACTCCTAGAGGATATGGGAGGGACTGGGATCAATGGTACAAATAGAGGGGTTGACCTTTGTAAGCCTGGAACAAAGGAGAAAAGAACTGGGAGGAAAGGTTACAAAGAGGTTTTAAGGTACAAAGTGGGGGAGAACAGAGAGCTAATAATGGATTTTCTTGATTTTCTCAGTAAAGTAGGAGGTCAGGTGCTCTGCTGAGAGATGGGGGCAGCTTGAGCAGAAGAGAAGTTTTTGGAACAGCTGGTTAAGGGAATACAGTAGAACATCACACTGGGAAGAATAAAAAGATTGTTAAGCCACAAGGAAGGACCAGTTATGGTTAGATAACATAAATTATAGTAACATTGTTGTGAGACTTTTCTGCTTCATTCAGCAGTATTTGGGTACAAACAAGATGGATGGTGGGGAAGGAAGCGAGAACAAAGTTATAGATTAGGAGAACATGGAAGAGAAGAGAAACTAGATATCAAAGTGAGGATAAAAAAATAGTGTCGGGACAAGTGAAGCAGTCAGATAAAGATAAAAGAAGGTTTTGATCAGAGATGGAAATATCAGAATTTAGGAACAATTATGGGTGGTGGTGACATCTAAAGCAGAGCAATCTGTTGGTGGATAACATGGAATAAAGTTTTCAGGAGGCTGATGAATTGGGAGAAAAGGTTTTTTGAGGAGACCTCAATATGCAACTTCAGGGCAGCTAGATGGTACAGTGGATAGAATGCCAGGCCTGAAGTCAGTAAGACTCATCTTCCTGAGTTTAAATCACTTCAGAGACTTATTAGTTGTGTGACCCTGGGCAAGCCACTTAACCATATTTGCCTCGGTTCCTCATCTGTAAAATGATCTGGAGAAGGAAATGAGAAATAGACTCCAGTATCTTTGCCAGGAAAATCCCAAATGGATTCACAAAGAGTCAGACATGACTCAAACAACTAAACAACAATATTGATAAACAGTTGGACAAAGGCTTAAAGACAGGAGAGAGAGTATTGTGTGTAAGTAAAAGCAAAGAAGGCTAGTTTGGCTAGAGTGATGAGTATGTGGAGGAGAATAATGTATGAAAAGACTGAGAAAAGTAGAATGGGTCCAGGTTATGAAGAGTTTTACAAGTCAAACAAAGATGTTTTAATTGATGCTAGAAATAATAGGCAGCCACTGGAGATTATTGAGGTTTTGGAAATGATATGGTTAGACTGCACTCGAGGAAAATCAGTTTGGCATCTATGTAAGAGAATAAATTAGAATAAGGAGAGACTTGAGGGGGGCAGCCAGGTGGCACAGTGGATAGAGCACCGGTCCTGGAGTCAGGAGGACCTGAGTTCAAATCCGGCCTCAGACACTTGACACTTACTAGCTGTGTGACCCTGGGCAAGTCACTTAACCCCAATTGCCTCACCCAAAACCAAAAACAAACAAACAAAAACAAAAAAAGGAAAGACTTGAGGCAAGGAGAACAATTAGGAAACCATTCAATAGTTGAGACCAGTTGAGGGCTTGAATTAGGGTGGTGGCTATGTGAGTGGATAGAAGACAGATGTAAGAAATGTTTTAAAGGCAAGATCTGACAACTAACTGGTTGGATATATATGGTGAGTAAAAGGTTGAGGATAAGCATGAGGGTGATAACCTGGGTGGACTGGAAGGATGGTGGTATGTTTTGGAAAAAAATAGGAATGTTTAGAGTAGGTTTTGAACAGTTTATGGGTAGGGGAGAGCTCAGGAGAGAGAGAGACTGTAAGTCATCAGCATAGAAATGGTAATTAAACCTATGAAAGCTGTTGAGGTCTCCAAGAAAAAAGAGAAAAGAGACCAGGACAGAGCCTCAGAATAAACTCATTTGGTGAAAGGGGTGGTAATCCAACAAAGGAAACTGAAAGGGAGCTACAGCAAGTATCTACACAGGGTGGCCAGATGGAGACCTCTCCAAAACTGGAGAAGTCCTTGAGGGATGGTGGCAGCAGAAGCATCTGGATGTATTACTGAGGATTAAGGCATATTCCTACTATTCCTCTTGGCCTAGTGTGTTATGGGGCACAGGAGGAATACCCAGTGCTAGATAGGGTGGCCAGGGAAGATGGCCTTCTTGTTGGAGTCAGGAATCTCTGAGTACAAAAAGATGGAAAGAATGTAAAATGATTGGATCTAGGATGAAGGGGAATTTGTTAAGGTATTTGGGGATTTGGATTAGGGAATTTGAAGGGTACCAGAGGTTACAATGGACAAGGAAGGAAGAAAGATGAGTATAGAAACTGGAGAATAGGATGAGGTAGCACAAGGAAAGACTGTCTTTTTAATGGATAAGGGAAGACAAGGTACCAAGTTATTTACATGGTATTTCTCCTTTTAGAATGTGAGCTCCTTGAGGTTGGGGGCTGTTTTTATTTTTCTTTGTAACCCCAGAGCTCAGCACAATGCTGAGTATGTGCTTTAATTAATGCCTATTGACTCACTGATTGACCACAGGGCTGGAGAGTATAAATTTACCAGGGCTCCTGCCCTTCAGGGTCCTAGAGTTCTCTCTTGGTTCTCTCTCCAAATACCAGAAATCATGGGATAGAGGCAGCAGGCAAATTGAGTCATTCACCTAACTAGATAAGTAAAGTCCATTTCTTTCTCCATATTTCAGCTAAATGAAGATTTTTCCCTCCCCTCGACCCTAGAATGCTTCTGTACCCACTAAAAAAGAATAGCTACAGAATAAGATACTTATCACAAAAAATTCCCTTTACTCCCTACTTCTTTGTCATTTGCTGGCATATAGAAACAATGAATGTGGTACCTTTATTTTTGTTATTAAAATACTAACTAAAAATAAGTCCAAACCAAAAAAAAAAAACAGTATTTATTCAGTAAAATTTCTTTTAATTCTGGTGTTGAGAATCAGGCTTTGTAAGTAAACTATGTTAACGTATTGCATCTATCATTATTTTGGGGGCATGATTTATCCCATGTGGTACTTGCTTTGTTGTACCTCAGTGTAATTACCTGCCTATATATCTTATACTTCCTTCAGTAGATTTAAAGCTCCCTGAGTGTTTTACATATCTTTGTATTCCCCCAAATGCCTCCCAGATAGGAAATGCTTAGTAAATTCTCATATAATATGTGAATTTATTCAATTTTTTATGTAACATGAGTCCTTAAACTAAGTTTAATAAATTGTTTTCCTTTTTCTGTGCCTTTACTATGTGTGTTTTTTGTTCCTCTACTGCTAAAATCAGTTTTATGAGGTAACACTAGTCATACTCATCTATTATCTTTCTTTGTGAGATTTTCCAAATGAGTTTATATTCTAAATTGGCATTGTCTGTGACTGCCATCTCTCTCCATCTGGCAATTAAGTCAAATATTTTTTGCCCTATACCCCTATTAAGGTCTCAAAAGATCTTTGACTCTTTGTCTCTTTGTCATGACAATTTACATTGGTCAAATTTCTGTAAGAAATTATTCTAATCAGTGTTTATGTTGCTTCTGCTGTCCATTAACCACTTTAATTATTGAATATTCATTTAAATTTCTCAGAACTGAACTCTTTAAATTGCCTACTATATCTCTTTCTCATTATTCTAGCTCTTTGCTAATTTTGAACTTTGTTCTAACAAGTTGATGGGTCTGGCTATATACAGATAAATGATTCAGAGATGATTTAAAAATCAAAAGTTAATCTCCTGTTAAAATATAATTTTTTCACTTTTGTGATTTTATTTTCATCTTACTATATCCAGTGCCTACTCATTCTTTCCTTGAAGAAAGTTTTCATGATTCTATAACTTAAGATGTCTGTGCAGACTGCTACAAGTTTTTGTCTTTTTTCTTTCTTTTTTCTGACCCATGCCTTCTGGTATGTTTTTCTCCAACCTCATTTATTTCCACACTGATGCTATTATTATCCCCATTTTATAGATAAGAGAACCGAGCCAGGCAGAGGCTATGGGACTTGCTCAAAGTTACACAGCTGGTCTCTGAAGCCAGACTTGAACTTAGGTCTTCCTGACTCCAGGACTGCTATTCTATCCTCTATACCACCAACAAAAATAGCCATGATTCCATATGCTCTATTCACAAACTTTAGATAAAGATGGAGATGTAGGTTCACTAAAAGTGTTTCTTGTAGCACTCAAGGCTATCCTTGAATAGAATTCAAGTTGGAGCTAGATTCCCTTTGGATGGTATACTCCAAATGTTCTTGTTCTAGATAGAAACGTACTGGTTCTATCAAATGTACTGGTTGATCATTGGAGTGTTCTGGATGAGATCCATAGCCATTCAAAAGATTTTGGACTGCCCCATATTCATAGGAAAGGTCAAGTGGATGGATAATATTTATTACCTAGATTTTGGCATGCAGTTGAATGTACAACCTATTAATCTTGCCCATCAGTACATTTAAATGGGACAGATATAAAAATGGACAAGTTGGTACAGAATTAAACTGGATTGCCTTCAGGAAGCTGCAGGGTTCTTTTAGTTACCCTCAGCTTCTCTCAGAAACAAAAGCTCATGTTTTTTTGTTTGTTTTTTTGCGGGGCTATGGGGGTTAAGTGACTTGCCCAGGGTCACACAGCTAGTAAGTGTCAAGTGTCTGAGGCTGGATTTGAATTCAGGTACTCCTGAATCCAGGGCCAGTGCTTTACCCACTGTGCCACCTAGCTGCCCCCCGCCCCCGCCAAAGCTCATATTTTAAGAACCATTAATCTGCTAACCTTGCTCTATGGCTATAAGACATGGAAATAGAAGTCTCTGAAAAATTAAAATGAATATTACACATAGGGCAATAGAGGGTCCCATGGTGTTTATAAGCCAGCACATAAACAACGAAGAAGTTCAGAGAAGAACAGGAATAAAAATTACCATTAGCAACTGGCATCCTGGGAGGAAACACTCAGATCTAAGAGAAAACTAACTTATTTAAGTATTTGAGAGAGACTGCCCTTATTACATCATTTACTTCTAAGCATCTATAAATGGAAAGAAAAACAAATTTAAAAAGCAGCTCAGAGAAAGACTATCTAATCCGACTGTAGCTTAACAAGAATTCATTTTCCAACATATCCAACATGGCAACATACCTTCATTGATGCTTTTCCATAGGTCTAGAATGCCCTTCTCTGTCACCTCAAACTACTCATCCTCCCCTACTCACCCCCTCCCTCAAGAAACCTCATACTTAAGATTCTCCCCATTCTTTAAAACAGAACTCAAATGCTACATCCTCCAGAAAATCTTCCCTAATCTTCCTGGTCCCTCCCCCGATCTCTTCTTCAAAAAAATCCTTTTTTCATACACCTCATATAGTACTCATGTATTAGGATATTTTGTAAATGTCTCATTTTCACAGTACTGGATGCCTAGGAGCACTCAAAAGCAAATAATATGCAGACCTTGCCTTCAAGAACCATAATAATCTAACAGGGAAGAAAGGACATATGCAGAAATAACCATAATACAAAGTAAAATATGATTATTTTGATTCAATTTTAACTTCCAAATTCTTTTCCTCCCATTATCCCCTTCCTTGTTGAGAAGAAAGGAAATACAATATCCATTATACATATACAATCATTCAAAAGATATTTCTGCACTAGCCATAAAAAAGAAAAAAATTAAGAAAAAGAAATAAAGAAAAAAGTATGCTTCAACCTGTAGTCTGAGTCTATCAGTTCTCTATTTGGAGGTGGATAGCATTTTTCATTGTAAGTCCTTTGGAACTGTGATTGATCATTGTATTGATCAGTCACCAAATCTTTTACAAATTGTGCTGAATTAAAAGCCTATGTTGAAATATAAAAATATCAGAGTCAGGGATAACAATTGGGGTCTTATCTCTGAACCAGGCTAAAGGGATTAGAAAGAAGATACTAATAACAATAATATTAATGATAATAATATAAAAGAAGAAGCAACAAGGCATGTGGGAGGGTTGGAGGAAAAGGAAGAATCAAAAATGTCTCTGTGGTTTTGAAGCTTGATAATCAATCAATAATCATTAGGTATTAATTAAAGTGCTTACTATGTGCTAGACACTTTTCAAGGGCCTGAAGTATTACAAAAACAAAAATGAAAGTCATGTTCCTAAAGAAGTTTACATTCTAAGGAGAAAAACAATGGGTACATTGTAAGTAAATTAAAATATATAGCAGTAAATACAAGGTAATTTTTGAGGTGGGAGAGGGCACTAGCAATGGAGGAGCAGAGATCTGGAAAGGTCTCATGTAGGAGGGGAAATCTGATCCAAGCTTGAAGAAATACTGGGAGGAGGCAGAGGAGGGAGTGCATTCCAGATTGCTGAATAGCTGGTACAAGGATACAAAGATGTAATCATGTGTAGTGAGGAGCGAACTGAATCATAGAGTGCATGAAGGGAAATATATGTAATAAGGCAGGAAAAAAGAGGCTGGAACTCAACTGTGAAGGACTTTAAATGCTAAAGACAGAAGTTCACGTTTTTTCCTAGACACTATAGAAAATCATGCTTTTCAAGCTGTGATAAGCCTGTGCTTTAGGATACCTAGGGGTGAATGGCATTACCACTAAATACAATAAGGAAGTTAGCAGGAAGGATATACTTTGGGAGAAATATGTTGAATTTATTCAACTTTGGATAGGTTAAATTTGAGGTGCCACTTTAGTATCCAAGTGGAGATATTTAGCAGGCAGTTGAAATGCAAGATGTGGAGCTAAGGGAAGATGTCTAGATTTCTGGGCTGTAGATATAGTTTGGGGAATCACTCCAGGAAGTGATAAATTAAAGTCATGGGAGTAGATGAGATAGCCAAGCAAGATTATGGAGGATAAAACTCAGAGGTCTAAAGACAGAGCCATGGGGATGCCACACTTGAAGGATGGGAAGAAAAGATGAAGATAGAAAGAAGTAGTTAGAGAGGTAGGAGGAGGACTATGAAAATACGCAGAAGCAAAATGAAGAGAAATGCCAAGGAGAGGGTGGTTAAACTATCAATGTTTCATAGTGGTCATTGAGGAGTATTGAGAAAAACTTTTGGATTTGGCGATAAAAAAATCATTAATGATCTTGAAGAAAATAGTTTTTCAAGAGCCATGAGAATGGGAAAGAATAGGTTATCCAAGATTAGAATTATTAAGGTATTTTGCTTAGATGTTAAGAGGAAAAGATATTCAAAGATGTAAGCAAATGCTTCTTGGAAATTGACAACTATTGAGTCAAAATGGGTATAATGGACAGACCAGGTAAGATGGAATAGGAGTAATGGTTGAGAAACCAAAGATCATTATGATGCAGAATTAATAGGCACGCGTTGTTGTTGTTTGTCCTCATTCTCTTTTTTTTGTCCTTCATTCTCAAGATGACCATGACATCAAGAGATGATGTCTTGACTTGGGGTGAATTGGATTTAAGTGATGGGAGGGCTGTGCAAGGTCACCAACCTCATTCCTCCTCCATAGCCATCTGGGTTCTGTGGCACGATATACATCAGGAACTGACTGGAGAATGACCCCCAGATGTTCTAAAACAATTGGGGTTAAGCATGATTTTGTCCCAGGGTCACATAGCTAGTGGTGAGATTATGAACACAGAGTCCTCCTGACTCCAGGACCAGTACTTTATATACTGCACCACCTAGCTGCCCCAATAGACATGAGTATAGATATATTAAACAGGGGGAAATTATGATTGGAAGAGTCTATGTTAAGGGTTATGGGGGAGTAAAGAAGTTTAGAATATTGATGAGACAAAAGTGTGCCTGCTTGATTCAAGGTGGAGGTTATAGGAGGTGGATCAGGGTTAAAGAGTCATCAACCTGGATACTGAAACTAAGAGGAGAAAAGATTAGGAAGGGAAAAAGTCACCTGAGTGCCAAAGTTGTTGAGAAATATATGAAAGTAATAGGGGGTCCAGAGGTGACAGTGACAAGGTTGGGAGTGATGGTCCAGAACAAGCAATGAGAAAGCACTTGATATGGTAAGTCCTCTTTCTAATCTTGTGAGTTTGGGAAAATGGGTATTCCCTGGTAATGCCCAAATACAGCCACAATTAGAAAGGTTTGCCAGATATCCTCAGGTGAAAAGATAGATTTCAAATAAATATAAGTTATGAAAAGAAGTCAGAAGGAAAATATCAAGAATCTATGAATTGAGAGCCTAGTAATGGAAATAAGCTAGCAGAAGGGATAAACAAGGGTCATAGGAGAGGAGAGGTAACGAGGTGTATTTCTAGATAGAAATTATGTAGTTGGGGCAGCTAGGTGGCGCAGTGCATAGAACACCAGTCCTGGAGTCAGGAGGACCTTGAGTTCAAAGCTGGCCTCAGACACTTAACACTTACTAGCTGTGTGACCTTGGCAAGTCACTTAACCCCAATTGCCTCACTAAAAATTTTTTTTAATTTAAATTTTTTAATTTTTTTAAAAAGAAATTATGTAGTCAAGAGAGGGGATATGTTTAGCTTGGGAGAAGAAAGGATACTGCACTGACTAAACAAATTAGTTAACAGAAAAAAAACTTTTAAGGATTACCTACTAGGTTAGTATATTTGAGGAGAAGGTGAGATTTCAGATGGCCCTTGAAAAAGAAGTGAGGTGTGAAGGGAGGACATTCTAGAGATCTATGAAGAAATTGTGTGAGCAGATAAAGGGGAAAGAATGTGCAAACAACTTTTGTGGAACAGTGAATAGAATACTAGATATAACGGATCATGTTGAGGAGTAGAGAGATAATTATGTGATGATATTTATTCTAATTATAGTCAGTTTGCTTGGAATTTTTTCCTAGACAAGTCACTTATTTTGTGGTCATAAGGAACACAAACATTTTGACTACTTGTTCTTTTTTTCCATAGACACAAACTCTACCCTTCTCTCCTTTTTTGCTCCCATAATTTATCATTTACTATTCTTGACAATGAATTTTCTCATTCTTCATGCTACCTGAAAGTCTGATTCCTCTTTTTCTCCATTCAACTAATGAATTCTGTATGTATTCCATGGTCAGCTTCTGCATAAGTAACAAGGAACCCCATGTAATCCACAAATTACTATGTCTTCCTTGCTTAGTTGATTGGCAGGAAGTTTGTGTGCCACAAAAAACCATCCCTTAAAGGTGGCTGTTTCATAAGTGTAATTTCAATTCTCCCTCACCAACCAAGTATAATCAAGTTGCAGCAGTGAGAAAAATGGTTCTGGTTCTTGACACTTTCAGAAACACAGATTCATGTGTCCTGGAGCAGACTGGACCTGGGGTCAAATAATAGGCCATTACAATCTTTGAGAGACTGACTGGTCTACTTCAGAACTTGAGAGGGTTGAATATTGTTTCAGGATATTATCATTTCATTGAATATTTAAAAGATAGCTACTCTTAGGCCACTGATTATAAATAAATACAATATATAATCTTTGTCATTGATATATATTTCTGTCAACTCAAGAAAAAATAGGAATTTCCACTAGTTTTTGGAAGATATGGGGCTTTCTGCTTGCTTGAAAGGTAGATGGCATAATCTGATGGGTACTGGAAGACAAAGTAGATAAGAAGATTTTTGCTGGCAAGAAGGACAGACCAAAGTATAACATATAGAACCATGACAATGTTGAAATGGGCAAAAAGAACAGTATCTCTGAGATCCATCTGAGTTTCAGTCCTTTGACTAAGCTCAGGAGAAAGGAAGCTTCAATTCTTGAGGAAGGCCATTTATATAATTTACCTCTTTTCTTACATTTCTGTATCTTAAAACCTTATAGAACCCATGCAGCAAAATTTTCTAAAATATCCCCAAATTTTTTTAAGGGACTACACAAAGTTATATAAAGGAAGAAGTTATTAATATTAAACACTAATCTCCTATTCATCATTCAACAGATACATAAATTACCAGAAGCACTGAAGGATATGTCTCGGGCCATCCACCTCCAGCCAGATGGAATCCAGTTGTATATAATGAGGTAAGTACAGAAAAAGAACTTTGTTCTACCCTCACTGCATCAAGGTAAGGTTCAAATTGGCATGTATATATTGACATACATAATATGTATGTGATTATATAATATGCAAATGCATATATACACAATACATACATATGTATACATATGTACTAATATATACTGGTATGTGTGTTTATATATCGTGTGTGTGTATCATGTATATTCACACAAAGATATGTATTCTATATTACTTATTTTAGATAAATCACAAATTTTATTACCTAGCATGATGGTAAGATTTTTAGATTCATCTTGGCCATTGTTTTCACCATTTAGTCAATCTGTAAGCATTTATATTGTTTTTATTTATTTAGAATTTTTATTTTCCCAAATTACATGTAAAACCAAATTTTGACCTCAATTTTTTAAAACTTTGTGTTCCAAATTCTCCTCCTCCCTACCTTCCCCTCCAAGAACTCAAGCAATTCAATATAAATTATACATGAGTAGTCATGCAAAACATTTCCACATTAGCCAGGTTGTAAAAGAAAACAGACAAAAGCAAAACTTCAGATAAAGGAACTAACAAAAAAATTATGCTTCAATTTGTATTCAGATACCATCAGTTCTTTCTCTGTAGATGGATTGTATTTTTTATAAGTCCATCAGAGTTGTCTTGGATCATTGCATTGCTGAAAATAACCAAGTTATTCACAGCAGATCATCTTACAATATTGCTGTTATTTTGTATACAGTATATTTCACTTTGTATCAGTTCATGTAGGTCTTTCCCAGTTTTTCTGATAGCATCCTGCTCATCATTTTTTTTATAGTAAACTACATTTATATAGTACTTTAAAGAGAGATTTCCTTACAATAAACCCATGAGGTTGATTATTGCAACAACAGCAATAGATAACATTTATATAGTACCTGACAAAGAATTTTCTTCTCATTCGCCCAGCAAAGTACCATACATTTTATCATCATCAGTCTTCATCTAATTATTATCATTCCATCCATCCATCAATCAATCAATCACCATTTTCATCTTACATTGCTCTTGCTTTTGCTTCAAAAATTTTTTCACAGTTACTATTGCTAACTGTGTTTCCCTACATCCTATTCCCTCCCCATGATATTTACTCTATTTTCTATCTTCTTTCACCCTATCCCTCTTAAAAAGTGTTTTGCTTCTGGCTGCCTCCTCCCCCAATCTTCCCTCTCTTCTTCTGTCTCTACCCCCGTATCCCCTTTCCCACATACTTTCCTACAGGCTTAAAAAGATTACTCTACCCAATTGAGTGTGTATGGTATTCCCTCTTTGAGCCAATTCTGATGATAGTAAGGCTCACTCACTCCCCTGCACTTCCCCCCTTCTTCCCCTCCACTCCATAAACTTTTTCTTGCTTCTTTTATGTGAGATACTTTACCCCATTCTACCTCTCCTTTTCCCTTTCTCCCAATGCATTCCTCTCTCACCCATTAATTTTAATTTTTAAAGATATCATTCCTTTATATTCAACTAACTCCTGTGTCCTCTGTCTAAATATACTCCATCCACCTGCCCTAGCAATGAGAAAGTTCTTATGAGTTACAAGTATCATCTTCTCATGTAGGAATGTAAACAGTTTAACCTTTTAATATCCCTTATGATTTATTTTTCCTTTTTATGCTTCTCTAGAGTTTTGTTTTGAAAGTCAAATTTTCTATTCAGCTCAGGTTTTTTCCTCAAGAATGCTTGATTTTGTTGAATTCCCATTTTTCCCCTGAAAGATTATACTCAGTTTTGCTGGGTAGGTGATTCTTAGTTGTAATCCCAGTTCTTTTGCATTCCAGAATATCATATTCCAAGCCCTCCAATCCTTTATGTAGAAGCCGATAGATCTTGTGTTATCCTGACTGTGGCTCCACCATACATGACTTGTTTCTTTCTGGCTGCTTGCAATATTTTCTCCTTGACTTGGGAGTTCTGGAAATTGGCTATTATATTCCTAAAGGTTTTCATTTTGGGATCTCTTTCAAGAGGTAATCAGTGGATTCTTTCAATTTCTGTTTTACCTTCTGGTTCTAGAATATCAGGGCAATTTTCCCTGACAATTTCTTGGAAGATGATGCCTAAGCTCTTTCCTTGATCATGACTTTCAGTTAGTCCAATAATTTTCAAATTATCTTTCCTGGATCTATTTTCCAAGTCAGCAGTTTTTCCAAGGAGATATTTCACATTGTCCTCTATTTTTTCATTCTTTTGGTTTTGCTTTATTGTGTCTTGAGTTCTCATAAAGTCATTAGCTTCAATTTGCTCAATCCTAATCTTTAAGCAATTATTTTCTTCAGAGATCTTTTGTATCTCCTTTTCCATTTGGCTTTTCAAGCTGTTGACTATTTTGTGACCTCCCTTAATCACTCTCATTTCTCTTTCCATTTATTCCTCTACCTCTCTTACCTTATCTTCAAAGTCCTTTTATAAGCACTTCCATGGCCTGAGACCAATTCATATTTTTCTTGGAAGCTTTGAATGTAGGATCTTTGTTATCTTCTTCTGAGGGTGTATTTTGATCTTCCTTGTCACCAAAGAAACTTTTTAACGATTGCATTTTTTTCTGTCTGCTCATCTTTCCAGGCTATTTCTTGACTTTTAGCTCTTTCCTTTATTTATTTATTTTGGGGGGTGAGCCAATTGGGGTTAAGTGACTTGCTCAGGGTCACACAGCTAGTAAGTGTCAAGTGTCTGAGACTAGATTTGAACTCAGGTCCTCCCAACTCCAGGGCCAGTGCTCTATCCACTGCACCACCTAGCTGCCCCCTTTTAGCTCTTTCTTAAAGTGGGGCACTGCTTCCAGGGCACACTGTCTCACACTTCAGGGGGTCCCAGTGGGTCCCAGGCCTGCTTGCTCTTCAACCAAGGACCAGAATTCTGTTTCACTGTGGTTGTAAGCTCTGGCATGCCTGTGCTCCTCCCCTACCTGGGCCACCACTGAAGGCTGCTTCCTGGTTCCACACACAGGCAACACAACAGAGTCCCACCTCAGTGCCAGCAGAGACCCTTGCAATCTCCCCCGGTCAACCACTCAACTCCTTCACTGGTCCATGAGCTGAGTTCCAGAAGTAGCCACTGCATCAGCTTATTCCAAGGTTCCAGAAGCCTGATTCTCTGGGGCTGGGTCTGTGAGATGTGGCCTGAATCTGCACTCTAGTCTTACCCTATTACAACATACCTTTCCTGCCAACCTTCTAATCCATCTTTGGCTGTAAAATTATCTTATCACATCCTTTTGTGGGTTCTGCTGCTCCAGGAATTTTCTTATGGTATTATTTGAAGGGATTTGGAGGGATTTGGGGAAGAGCTCCAAGGAGTCACTGTCCTCTGCCATCTTGGCTCCACCCAGCAAGTCTCTCTGTAAGCATTTATGAAGAAGATGTTATGTGCCAAGTACTGTCCAAAATGCTGGGACACAAAGAAAGGAAGGCCCTGCTTTGAAGGTGCTCATAATCTAATTGGGGAGACAACATATAAACAACTATGTAAAAATAAGGTATATACAGGATAAATAAAAAATCAACAGAGAGAAGGGACTAGAATTGAGGGAAAGGAACGCCTTCCTGTAGAAGATGGAATTTTAGGTGGGAACTAAAGGAAATCAGAGAAGCCAGAGGTAGAGATGAGAAGCAAGAGCATTCAAGGCACAGGGGCCAGCAATAAAAAATGGCTGGAGCTGAGAGATGAACTATCTTATTTGAAGAACAGCAAGTCCAGTGTCCCTGGATCAAAGAGTATGTGGGGGTATATAAGGTTTATGAAAACTGCAAAGGTAGGAGAGGACTAGGTTGTGAAGGTCTATGAGAGCTAAAGAGAACATTTTGTATGTGATTTTAGAGGTGACAGAAGCCAATTGAGTTTATTGAGTAGGGAGGTGACACAATTGGACTTGTGTTTAGGAAGATCACATTGGTACCTAAGTGGAGGATGGACTGGAGTGGGGAAAGATTTATGGAAGGCAGACCCACCAACAGGCTATTACAATAGTCAGGGAATGAAAATGTGAGGGCCTGCACCAGGGTGGTGGCAATGTCACAGGAGAGAAGGGGACATATTCAAAAGATGTTGAGAGATGCTTCAAAGATGAAATGAACAGGACCTGGCAATAGATTGGATATAAGGGTGGAGAAAGGTGAGAGATGGTAAGGAGTCAAGAATGATGCCTTGATTGTGAGGTTAGTGGTGCCTTCAACAGCAATAGGGGAGTTTTGAAGGGTGCAAAGGTTTAGGATAATAAGTTCCATTTTGGACATATTGAGTTTAAGATGTCTTACAGCTATGGCGTCAACCTCAAACAGAAACTGATCCTATATTGACTTGGAAAACCACAAATTAACATTATCTATATTGTATTACATTCTTATTTGTTAATCATTTCCAAATTATATTTTAATCTAGTTCTGGCCACACTTGGGGAGCTTAGCAAGCCACCTGTGGCTCAGGCCATGAGACTGAGACCTTTAGTCTAAAAGACATCCAGTATGAGATGTTGGAAATGAGAGACCAGAGATCAATAGAAAAGTTCGGACTAGACAAATAGATTTGAGAATCATAAGAATAGATATGACAATTGAATCCATGGGAGCTAATGAGATCACCAAGTGAAATAGTATTGAGGAAGAAGAGAAGAGGGCCCAGGGCAGAGCCCTATGACACAACCACAGTTAGTGAGCCTGACCTGAATGAAGATCCAGAAAAGGAAAATGAGTCATCACATGGGACAACTAGAAGAGATCAGAGTCCCAAAATACCTTTAGAGAAGAGAGTGTCAAGAAGAGGGTGATCAACAATGTCAAAGACCACAGAAAGGTCAAGACAGGATGATTGAGAAAAGGCAATTGGATTTGGAAATTAAGAGATTTTTGGTATCTTTGGAAAGAGCAGTTTCAGTTAAATGATGATGCCTGAAAACAGACTAAAAAGAGTTAAAAAGAGAGTAAGAGAAAAAGAAGTAGAGGCACCTCTTACAGATGGACTTCTCAAGGAATTTTGCGACAAAAGTCAGGCAAGATATGGGTCAATAGCTAAAAGGGATGGATGGGTAAAGTGAGGGATTTTTTGAGGATGGGGGATTTGTGGCATGTTTGTAGGAAATAGGGAAGCAGCCAATAGACAGGGAGAGATTGAAGATAAATGAGAGAAAGTGAGTGTGATAGAGGAAATCTACTGGATATGAAATGAAATGGTATCACTTGGGCAGGTAGAGGGGTTTGCTTTGGCAAGAAGGGCCAACTCTTCATGTGAGATGGGTGAAGAAAGAGATAGTGGCAGAAGACATTTGAATAACATAAGATGAGGAAGAGGGGAGACAGGGAGCTCTTGGTGAACAACCTTGATTTTTTCAGTAAAATATGATGTAGGGCTCTAAAGCTATGAGAGTGGAGGGAGGGAGAGCCAGAAAAAGATTTGGAAGAGCTTTTGTGGTAGAGAAGTTTAAAAAGATTGCCTAGCATCAGTAAGAACCCAGTTGTAGTTATGTAACATAAATTTGTAGTGGACCCAGTTAGAATGGTTGTATGAGTTTTCTCCATTTTCATTAAATAGCACATGTGTAAGAGCAAAGGCAACAGATGGTGGAAGTGACTCAAAGCTGAGGCTTGGTAGGACATAATAAGAAGAGGAAAGTCAGTGACTAGATAAGGGAATTTCAGAGTTCATGAACATGGAAGTAGTGAATTTGGGGGCGATGTTTGGATCAAGGAATATTTCATGTCCCCTTCCTCAATCATTCAAGTCAAGAGGAATGAGTGAAAATACAACTAGTACTAGAAAGGTTGGCCAGGGAAGCTGTCTCATCAAGAACGAGCCAGATCTATGTAAGGATCAGAAGATGGAAGGAATTTCAGTGCAGTGATTATGTAATTGCCATATGGATGAATAGTTTTGTTGTTGTTGTTGTTGTTGTTGTTGTTGTTGTTGTTGTTAATAATGACACAAAGAAAATTATAAAATGGCCTTCAGTCCTAAGAAGCCCTTTTCTGTTTCTGCAATGGCAGAGTCATAGAAAAAGAGACTAAGAAGATATTTAGAATTATACAGTTTAAAATAAAGATGTAAACTCACAGTATTTGTTACTGTCACAGAAGATATCTCTTTCATAGAGTCCAAAAAAGAGAGCAAGCCAAAGGGCTATAAAGCTGTGCATACCCTTTGACCCAGCAATACCACTATTAGGTCTTTTTCCTAAAGAGATCATAAAAAAAGGGAAAAGGACTCACATGTACAAAAATTATTTATAGCTGCTCTTTTCATGGTGGCAAGGAATTGGAAACCCTAACCCTATCAATTGGGGAATGGCTGAACCAGTTATAGTATATGAATTTAATGGAATGCCATTGTGCTGTAAGAAACGATAAGCAGGCAGATTTCAGAGAAACCTGGAAGGACTTGCATAATCTGATGCTGAGTGAGATGAGCAGAACCAGGAGAACATTGTACACAGTATCATCAACATTATGTATTGATCAACTGTGATAGACTTGATTCTTCTCAGCAACACAACGGTACAAGATAGTTCCAAAGGACTCATGATGGAAAATGCTCTCCAAATCCAGAAAAAAAAAGAACTGTGGAATATGGATGCAGATTGAACCATGATATTTCTTTTGGTTTTGGTGCTATTGTCTTTTTTTTTGAGGTTTTTTCCTTTTGCTCTGATTCTTCTTTCACAGCATGACTAATGCAGAAATATGTTTAATGTGATTATACATATATTACCTATATCAGATTGTTTGCTGTCTTGGGAAGGAGGGACAGAGAAAAATTTGGAACTAGAAATCTTATAAAAACAAATGTTGAAAACTATCTCTACATATAACCCGAAAATAATAAAATATTTTATAATTAAAAAGAGCAAAGCCTTGCAAATAGGGAGGTCCTCCAGATATCCCTATTTATGGGTGACATCATATGGATTTTATCAAGTCCTGGAATACCTCTTCAATGAAAGCACAACTACTCAAAAGAAACTTGGTCAACTAACAATCCACAGAGGAAAAACCAAATGGATGAAGAAAATCCATTGTCTGGACTATTATTTGAAGTCAAATGGGCTGCCTCAGCATGTACATATTTCAGATTTTTGGATACAGAAGAACAGTGATCTGGACTCAGAACTGAATAGGATAAAGAGAATAGACTTTATTACATTTGGAGAATTGCACAGTATTTTCAATGATTTCCAAACTACTGCTTTACACACACACACACACACACACACACACACACACACACCTACCCCTTTTTAACCTGAATAGTCTTTTGTGATTCATTATGTCCATGAATCACAGAAGATTATAATCTCTGAAGAATCAAAATTGCAAGTGGCTCAAAGGGCAGTGGAGAGATACATGCTGGTGACATGCAATTCACCTTGTATTTAATGCTCTGCCTGGTTTTAGTTCCACCAAACAAGATGCCCTTCCCAGGATATAAGCTTATTACTTCTTAACTTACCACCATGCTTCTAACTTGAACCGTAACACCTCCTTCCTCTCCCAGCCTCCTCTCCCCTCTCATTGGAGGGCTGGAGGGGATAATAATAAACTCTTCCCAATGCCTTCCTTTATAGAGGGCAGAAACTAGACTCTCAGATCACTCCACTCTTTATCCGCTGCCCTGATTAGCTTCAGTTCTATAGAACATGATGCCCCTACACTAGCTACCCTGATGCCCCATTCCCCTCACCCCATTTCCCTACCTTTTGTTGTATGTTGTCTCCCTCTTTATATTGTAAGCTCATTGAGGGAAGGGACTATCTTCTTTTTACTAGTTGCATTCTTAGTTCTTAGCATGGTGCTTGGCACATCATAGTTTCTTAACATATGTTTATTGGATTAGATTTTTTTGATGAGCACAAGTAACTTAGAAGTGAATGTATTATACAAAGGAACAGTATGATTGCAGAAGGTAAATCATAGAACAGTATTGAGAGATAACAGATAGATGGATTAATGCAGCTAGGTGGTGCAGTGGATAAAGCACCGGCTCTGGATTCAGGAGGACCTGAGTTCAAATCTGGTCTCAGACACTTGACACTTTTTAGCTGTGTGACCCTAGGCAAGTCACTTAACCCTCATTGCCCCACCCCCCAAAAAATTAAAAGTCAAGAGGAAGGCCTTCAACATGATGGGTAAGTCTGCTAGGAAGGACTTGTGGAGGACACAGATGACAATCATGTAGCATAAGAATATGTGGACCATTTAGATTTTCACCACTGGAGATGTTCCACATGTCAAGGAGACCAAAAATCCACTGAAGCATTGAATTATATTAACAATAATAATGACTATCACTCATTACATTTGTAATAGACTTGGTAGTTTTCAAAATATTTTCATATCACTGGATCCTTAAAACATTCTTGTGAGATAATATTATCAAGCTTTCTGTGAAACATGCCTGAAAAATTACTCATTTCAAGTATTCTACCCTCTTTTTCCCTTTATTAAACAATAGGTCATCCTACCAGTATTTATTAAGGTCCTACTATATGGTAAGCACTGATCTAGTAGCTGGATAAACAGACAGCCTTGTATTCTACCAGGAAGATAATACACACACACACACACACACACACACACACACACACACACACACACATATATGTACAAAATAAATAAAGGTTATTTTGCCAGGGAGAGCAGGGGATCACAAAAGGTTTTGGAGGAAACGAGGGTTTCTACGAGGTAGAAGTGAGGAGAAGAGAGAATATGAGGCATGAAGGGAACTACCAATTCAAAAACATGGAGACAAAAAATGGAGTGTCAGATATAAGGAACAGCAAGGCCAGTCTAGCTAGACTAGAAAGGGAAGGAATGTGTCACAAAGTTGGAATGTAGGTAGGGAGTAGGTTGTGAAGGTTTTAAATACCAAATAAAGGAGTCTGCATTTAATCAGAGAGGCAATAGGGAGCCATTAGAGTTCACTGAGTAGGAGAATGACATAATTAAACTGGTACATTAGAAAAATCATGCACACAAAGGGGAAGAGCCAAAATGGTGGAGGAAAGGTAGTAACCACTCAGACTTCCTGACAAAATTACCCCCAAAAAAATTCCAAACACATTCAGAAAACAACTCCTGAAGCAGCAAAAAGACAGCTGAGATTATTTTCCAGCTAAAGACATCTTGGAAGTTTGGCAGAAGGGGGAGTAGACTCAGAATGGAGTCCAGCCCCCAAATCATGACAATACAGATACAGCCCTAGGCAGGCTGCACCAGAGAAATTTACCCCCAAGCCTCCAAATCAGCTGTAGTGCCTGTATCTTCTGGAACTAAGCTCACAGTCTAATGAAAGGGTTGAACAGCTGGCCGGGGGGGGGGGGTAGTCTACAAGGATGTATGCAGGAGGTAAGGGGGGACTTGGATGTCCTAACCCAGCAGGAAACCAGGAAGAAACCTTGAGTGGTGGAGGTGCAGGTGGGGGAAGGTGCAGGGTCATAGGAGCACACAAAGTTATGCTGTCTGGTTGATTGGCAAGTTGGCCTGGGGTTATCTACGGACCAGAGAAAGGGCCAGGTGAGTGAAGCAGCTGCCCCTTATTAAATCATAACACCTGGGACCCCCTGAAGCTTGGGACAGTATATCCTGGAAGCAGGACCCCACACTAAGAAGGAGTTATAAGTCAAATGAAAGCCGGTCAAGATGAGCAAGCAGAGAAAATTGCGAACCATAGAAAGCTTCTTTAGTGACAAGGATGATCGAGGTGCACCCTCAGAAGAGGAAAGCAACATCAGGGCTCCTACATCCAAAGCTTCCAAGAAAAATATGAATTGGTCTCAGGCCATAGAGGTGCTCAAAAAGGACTTTGAAGATAAAGTAAGAAAGGAAGAGGAAAAAATAAAAAGAGAAATGAGGGTGATGCAGGAAAGATATGAGAAAAAAGGCAACAGCTTGAAAAGCCAAATGGAAAAGCTCTCTGATGAAAATAATTCTCTAAGAATTAGAATTAAACAAATGGAAGCTAGTGACGTTATGAGAAACCAAGACACAATAAAGCAAATCCAAATGAATAAAAAATAGAGGGCAATGTGAAATATCTTCTTGGGAAAACTGCTGACTTGGAAAATAGATCCAGGAGAGATAATTTGAAAATTATTGGACTACCTGAAAACCATGATCAAGGAAAGAGTTTAGGTATCATCTTCCAGGAAATTATCAGGGTAAATTACCCTGATATTCTAGAAGCAGAATGTAAAATAGAAATGGAAAGAATTCACTGATCACCTCCTGAAAGAGATCCAAAAAGGAAAACTCCCAGGAATATTATAGCCAAATTCCAGAGCTCCCAGGTCAAGGAGAAAATATTGCAAGTTTCCAAAAAGAAAGAATTCAAGTACTGTGGAGCCACAGCCAGGATAGCACAAGATCTAGCAGCTCCTACATTAAAGGATTGGAATATCCTTTATAGGATGGAAAGCATGGAATATTATATTCCAGAGGGCAAAGGAATTTGGATTACAACCAAGAATCACCTATCCAGCAAAACTGGCTATAAATTTTCAGAGGTAAAAATGGGACTTCAGTGAAAAAGAGGACTTTCAGATATTCGTGATGAAAAGACCTGAACTGAATGGAAAATTTGATTTTGAAATACAAGACCCTAGAGAACCATAAAAAGGTAAATAGGAAAAATAAATTAAGAGGGATGTTAAAAGATTAAACTGTTTAAATTCCTATGGGGGAAGATGATATGTCTAACTCATAAGAACTTTCTCAGTATTAGGGCAGATGTTAGAAATAAATTTAGACAGAGGGCACAGGTGATAATTGATTATGAAGGGATGATATCTGCAAAGTATTTATTTTTTGTTTATCTCTTTTTTGTGGGGTGGTTGGAGTTGGGTGTCATGCCTGGAGTTGTACAGTGGGTGAGTGCCTTGTGTCTGAGGCTGGATTTGGGCTTGGGTCCTCCTGGGTCCAGGGTGGGTGTCACCTAGCTGCCCCGTGGTGACATCTTTTTTTTTTGCAGGGCAATGAGGGTTAAGTGACTTGCCCAGGGTCACACAGATAGTAAGTGTCAAGTGTCTGAGGCCGGATTTGAACTCAGGTTCTCCTAAATCCAGGGCTGGTGCTTTATCCACTGTGCCACCTAGCTGCCCGGTGACATCTTTAGGTTAAAACTGAGGGGTGAAAGCAATGCACTGGGGGAGGGGTAAGGGGAGAGGTAGAATGGGGTGAAATACCACATGAAAGAAACAGGAAAGGGCTTATGGAATGGGGGGAGAGATGGGGGAGGAGCAGGGCAGTAAATGAACTTTACACTCAAGAGAATAGGCTCAAAGATCTTAATCTCATCATAGTTGGCTCAAGGAGGGATTAACATACACACTCATTTGGGTGGAGTAATCTATTTAAAATGGGCAGTAAATGAGCCTAACACTCATCAGAATTGGCTCAAAGACCTTAATCTCATCAGAATTGGCTCAAGGAGGGAATAACATATACACTCAATTGGGTAGAGTAATCTATCTAACTCTGCAGGAAAATAGGAGGGGAAGGGGATAATGAGGGAGGGGCAAAAGAAGGGAGGGCAGATTAAGGGAGGGGACAGACAGAAGCAAATCCCTTTTGAAGAGGGATAGGGTGAAAGAAGATGGATAATAAAGTAAATATCATGGAAAAGGGAATAGGATGGAGGAAAACAGTTAATAGTAATTGTGAAAAGAGAAAAGGGAAAAAAATGTACAAAAAAATATTTATAGCAACTCTTTCTGGTGGCTAAGCATTGGAAATCAAAGGAATGTCCATCAATTGGGGATTGACTGAAGAAGCTGTGGTATATGATTGTAATGGAATATTATTGTGCTATAAGAAATGACAAGCAGGAGTGAGATGAGCAGAACCAGGAGAACTTTGTACATAGTATCAACAACATTGCGTGTTGATCAACTGTGATAGACTTGATTCTTCTCAGAAATACAATGGTCCAAGGTAGTTTCAAAGGACCCATGAAGGAAAATGCTCTCCAAATCCAGAAAAGAAAAAAAAAGAACTGTGGAATCTAGATGCAGATTGAACCATACTATTTCTATTGGTTTTTTTGTTGTTGTTTTTCTTTTTTGAGGTTTTTCCTTTTTGCTCTGATTCTTCTTTCATAGCATGACTAATGCAGAAATATGTTTAATGTGATTGTACATATATAGCCTATATCAGATTACCTGCTGTCTTGAGGATGGGGGAGGGAGGGAAGGGAGGGAGAAAAATTTGAAACTAGAAATCTTATAAAAACAAATGTTGAAAACTATTTCTACATGTAACTGGAAAATAATAAAATACTTTTATGAAAAAAAAATGACAAGCAGGATGACTTCAGAAAAACCTAGAAAGATTCATATGAACTAATGTATAGTGAAATGAGCAGAATCAGGAGGACATTGTGCACAGTGACAGCATTATTGTTCTATGAACAATTGTGAATGATTTAACTACTCTCAGCAATACAATGACCCAAGACAATCCCAAAGGGCTAGTGATGAAGCATACTATCCACCTCCAGAGAAAGAACTGATATTGATTGAACACAGACTAAAAAAAAAAGAGTACTTGTGGATTGTACATATGTAACCTATATAAGATTGGTTGCTGTCTTGTGGAGGGGGGAGAAAAGGGAGGGTGGGAGAAAGATTTGGAACTCTAAATCTTATAAAAATGAATGTTGAAAACTACCTTTACATGTAACTGTAAAAAAAAAAAAAGAAGAAAGAGGGGCAGCTAGATGGCACAGTGGATAGAGCACCAGCCCTGGATTCAGGAGTACCTGAGTTAAAATCCAGCCTCAGACACTTAACACTTACTAGCTGTGTGACCCTGGGCAAGTCGCTTAACCCCAATTGCCTCACTAATAAAAAAAAATTTTTTTTAAAAAAGAAAGAAAAATCACTTGAGCAAGTTGATGGATTGGAAAAGAAAGATTTGAAACAATGAGACCAATTCAGAGGGAATTGGAATAGTCCAGAAGAGATGTGATGAGGGCCTGAACTAAGGCAGTAGCTATGTGTGTAGAAAGAAAGGGATAGAGATGAGAGATATTATGAAGGTAGAAATGGGGAAGATTTTGAAATTGGTTTGATGTGTGGGATGAGGTAGAGTAAGGAGTCAAAGATAATGCAAACCTGGGCAACCAGAAGAATGGTGGTGCCCTTGGTAGAAATAGGAAAGTTCATGAGAGGCATTAGTTTTAGGGAAAATATAAATTTGCTTTAGATGGGTTAAGTTTGAGATGCCTATAAAACAACCCATCTATTATATCATAGGAAAATATTAAATTCATTCACATTGACTTTTGACTCTTCCCTTCAGTGGTCCAGCAAAACCTGTCTTCCCAGGTAGCATTCCTGTATTCTAGGTTTTTCTGGGGGTATACAGATGTTTAGGGAAGACTAATACCTCTCCCGTGAGGCTGATGAGCCCTTTTCTTTTCTTCTTTTTTTAGGGACAAATATAAATTTATTTTGATTCCAAAAAATCAAATCACAAATATAGAACCAAAGAGGCATGGCTAGTCAACAATTTGGGTGGGAAAGATCTAGGAATTTTAATGGACCATATTTAATTGGAGTTAGGTACTCCAATTGGGTGGTTAAAAAAAATGGGTCAACATTGTTACACAGCAATTTTTTAAAAGCTCATTAAATGTTAGGTGAAATTAAGAGTGACATAGTGTGTAGGACAAGGGAAATAACAATCTTATTAACAGAACAGGGTTTAATTCTGGATATCACATACTAGGAATAGAACTGATTCGAAAGAAAGCAATCAGACCATGACTGGAAGTAATGCCACATGTCCTCTCCCATGGCCCAGCATTATCCCCAAACCCATTCAGGATGGCTGGGTAGTAGGAAAATCTACCACCACAAAGAGATTGCCCCAGTCATGTTAGAGCCAAGTAGAACCCATGCCCCCTGCTTGACTGTTTACATGCCTTGGATGAAATGGCAGTCACCAACTCTATTTCTTCTGTGGTGATGAAAGATAACCAGGCCTTATCCATCTGCCCTGCAGAGCTCTCTCCCTCTACTGTCAAATATCCCGTGGACTTAACCTAAAGACCTCTTGACTTTGTCTGTCTTCTGCAATACGTCAGCACCAAATGGACTTACAGGTTTTTCTATCTGCCCTTGGGTTGAATTTTCTTTTAAGTATTGTTTCTCTGAATTATAACATAAGGTCCTTGAGAGCAGAGACCATCTAGTTGTCTTTTTTTCTATTTGTATTCCTGATGCTTAGCACAGTTCTTGGTGCATAATAAGTTGTTAATAAATACTTTTTCATTCATTCATATGTGCTTCTTTTAAAGGAAATTAGGATATTTAGTCTAGAGAAAAGAAGATGAAAGGCAGAGATGAGAGTCATCATGTAGTAATTACTTTATGTGAAGGGCTGTGATGAGCACAAGACTTTAGCTTTGTCCTGCTTGACCACAGAGGGAAGAGCTCAGAGCAATGGATAGAAATTAACAAGTGTGATGAGGCCTTTCCTGAGATGCTTTCCACCTTTGGTGTCTAGCTAGTCACCTACTTCTCACCGAGGCTCCAAGAAGCTGTAGCTTCCATAGCAGCCACATTCCAGTAAACCATTTTGGCAAATGGGCTAAACCAGATTACGGGTAACTGATAGGCCTCAAATCCACTAGTGAATTTTAGGAAATGGGAAGATGAAAATAATTTGTTTCAGTGACCACAAAGGGAGCGGAAGCAGGTGCTATGATACACTTAGAGCTTGGTTAAATGTCAAAGATGCCAAGGTTATTTACTGAATCCCAAGCCATTGCATAGTTATCAACTTTTGTCTTGCCACTTGGACTCTGATGACTCTAGAAGAGAGAGTGAGGCCAACAACTTCACACAGCTCTGCTTCACTTAAATCCAATTTATGTGCAAGTCCAAAGACATCATGTCTACCATTTTACCATTTTTACCTACCTCAAGGTCCTCTGGCAATGGGCAAAGTGACAAAACAGTGGGTGCAAATACACTGGAAGCTATCATCACAACCCTGCACACAGGAAGCTCAGGCCATTGTCCTGTCATCTCACTGAACTGAAGCAGCAGTGGAATTTGGCAGCCCCTGGGTGTCCAAGCAGCCTTTTTTTTTTTTTTTTGGACCACACTTCATAAGGAAGAGGCTAGAAAAGATGCCCTAACAATCGTTGGTTTCACCTAACCTAATCCTTACCTGCTTACTACAGCAGGCAGAAATCCTACCCTATGGTTGAAACACACACAAAAATGTACAAAAATGTTTTTAAAAGATAATTCCATTCACCATTGGTACATGGAATGTGCACACACTTGTGTACTACAAGAAATCCAGTAGACCTGAAAGATGAATAGCTCTCGTGAGAGAACTCAGCAGGTATCATGTCCAAATAGCAACCCTGAATGAAAGAAGGCTAGCAAATGAAGAGCACCTTACTGAAATCGCAGCTGGATACATGTTCTTCTAGAGTAGACGTGACAAGGAGTGCTATAAGGCTGAAATGGGTTTTGAAATTAACCAGTCAATGAGCTTGTTGTATGTTATCATACAAAAGGGACGAATGGCAGACTCATGACAATATGATTGCTACTTTCAGGAAAGAGCCGCACCACCATCAGTGCCTGTGCTCCCACCATGACAAACCCTGATGAGGTGAAAGAAAAACGTTATGACACCTAGAGATTCTCATCATCAACGTGCCAAAACAGGATAAGCTTGTAATTCTAGGTGACTTTAACACCAGAGTAGGCACAGACTACTAGGCATGACAGAGAGTTCTCGGGAGAAATGGAGTCAGAAACAGCAACAGTAACGTTCACTTACTACTGAAGACTTGTGTACCTCATGACTTGCTCATCATCAATGCAATGAAACTTCATAGATGCACCCTCACACCAAACATTGACATTAAATAGACTATGTCATTGTAAGGAGAAGAAACAGACAGGATATGAGAGTGACAAAGGTGATGTGTGGCACAGAGTCCTAGACTAATCATAGACATCCTCTCAAAGCTAAACATTTGCATTCAGCAAAAGCAGTGTTTCCAAGGCAAGATGACTAGAGGAGACAGGGAGACCTGATGAAAGACTATAAGTGTCTAAACTAGTGGCCTTGTGAGAAGACAAAAGGGGATGGACGCAGGAGATGCTGAAGTAGACTAGCCTGTTTTTCCTAAATAATTCCATTTCATTAGTTGAGTTCACAATACTGTATAGAATATTTAACAAAGCACATTATTTCCCATGAGGGGAAAATTCCCTTCACAAGTATGTTATAACTGAACCAGCTCTTTCAACACATCAAAGCTATCTCTCCTTGATGATTCCCCTCTTCAATGAGTAGGAAAATTGAATTTTGGGGGGGCAATTTTACTGTAAATGAAATGGAATGTGGAAAATTATGTTTAAAATTAAAGTTGGGTTTAAAATTTTGATGTCATCTCTTCAAAAACACTCTTTATAAATATTTCCTCTTATTACTATTTCTGCCTTTGTGTAAATTGCACTGTCTAAAATTAATCCAATCATATACACATATAATGCACTTATGAACATATATACAAATTTATGCGTTTACTCATTACAGTGACTGTACTGTTACTCCTTAAATTTGCCTTTTTTCTTATAGAGGACGCTATCTACTTGAGATGAAGCGGTATGATCTTGCAAAGTCTGCTATTTTCCAAGTAGCACAAATGAACAAAGGTAGTATTTTACTTATAACTATAGTTATATAAGTACTGTTTAAGGTCTTTGAGCCTTTTCTGATGAGTGTAAAATTCATTTACTGCCCTGTTCCATTCCCATCTCTTCCCCCACTCCATAAGCCTTTTCCTGTTTCTTTCATGTAGGATTTCACCTCTACCCTTCCCCCTCCCCCAGTGCATTCCACTCACCCCTCAATTTAACCCTAAAGATGTCATCATGGGGCAGCTAGGTGACACAGTGTACAAAGCATCACCCCTGGACCCAGGGGGATCCCAGCCAAAACCCGGCCTCAGACACAAGACAGTCACCCACTGTATGACCCCAGGCATGTCCCCTAACTCCAATTTTTTATAGTTCTCTAGGGTCTTGTATTTGAAAGTCAAATTTGCCATTCAGTTCAGGCCTTTTCATCACAAATATCTGAAAGTCCTCTTTTTCATTAAAGTCCCATTTTTTCCTCTGAAAGATTATGATTAGTTTTGATGTATAGGTGATTCTTGGTTGTAATCCCAATTCCTTTGCCCTCTGAGAATATCATATTCCATGCCCTCTGGTCCTTTAATGTAGAAGCTGCTAGATCTTGTGTTATCCTGACTGGGGCTCCACAATACTTGAATTCTTTCTTTTTTGCAGCTTGCAATATTTTCTCCTTGACCTGAGAGCTCTGGAATTTGGCTGTAATATTCCTAAGAGTTTTCCTTTGGGGACCTCTTTCTGGAGGTGATTGGTGGATTCTTTCAATTTCTATTTTAGCTGCTTCTTCTAGAATTTCAGGGCAATTTTCCCTGAGAATATCTTGGAAGATGATGTCTAAGCTCTTTCCTTGATCATGGTTTTCAGGTAGACCAATAGTTTTCAAATTATCTCTCCTGGACCTATTTTCCAGGTCAGCAGTTTTTCCCAGAAGATATTTCACATTGCCCTCTATTGTTTTTATTCATTTGGATTTGCTTTATTGTGTCTTGGTTTCTCATAAAGTCACTGGCTTCCATTTGTTCAATCCTCATTCTTAGGCAATTATTTTCATCAGAGAACTTTTCTATTTGGCTTTTCAAGCTGTTGACTTTTTTCTCATGTCTTTCCTGCATCACCCTCATTTCTTTTTCCATTTTTTCCTCTACCTCTTTAACTTTATTTTCAAAATCCTTTTTGAGCACCTCTATGGCCTGAGGCCAATTCATATTTTTCTTGGAAGCTTTAGATATAGGGGCCCTGATGTTGACATCTTCCTCTTAGGGTGCACCTTGGTCTTCCTTCTTACTGAAGAAACTTTCTGTGGTCCTCACCTTTCTCTGTCTGCTCATGTTGCCTTTCTTTAACTTGGCTTTTAGCTCCTTAAAGTGGGGCACTGTTTCCAGGCTGCAGTATCCCAAGCTTCAGAAGTCCCAGGTAGTATGATTTAAGGAGGATCAGGTTCTTCACTCACCTGGCCTGTTCCCTGGTCTGTAGATGACCCCAGGCCAACTTGCTAATCAACCAGCTTTGTGTATTGTGGTTGTTAGCTCCAATGAGCCTGTGCCCTTCCCTGACCTGGGCCACTGCTACTCAAGCCTACCTCCTGGTTCTCATGAGGGGTGAAAAATCCAAGTTCTGCCTCAGCACCAGCATAGACCCCTGTAGTCTCCCCCCTGCCCAGGGCTCAGCCCTCTCACCAAACTGTGAGCTTAGTTCCAGACAACACTGTCACTTCAGCTGATTCAGAGGCTCTGGGGGTCTCCTTCTCTGGTGAGGCCTTCCTGGGACTGGATCTGTGTCAGGGTGACTGTGGGGTTTGGCTTGACTCCTGTATCAGCACAGCAGGTCCCTCCTTCTGATCTTCCAAGCTGTTCTTGGTTAGAAGATTATTTTGGCACATTCTTCTGTGAGTTTTGCTGCTCTAGGCATTTTCTTATGGCATTATTTGGATGTTTTTTGAAGAGATCGTCCAGTCATTCTAAAATATATCTTGCCACTGGTACCATATGGCTCTGGAGGAGATAACAAATAACAAAAACAATTATTGGGCAGTATTCTCACATTTAAGAAACAACAGCTAAGTTAATGTCTATAGATGGTCTAAAAATACGTGATTCTTATGACCTCCTAACACTTTCCCACTGCTATACCACCATCATGGCAGTAGCTGAAGGGCACTTCTGATAGGTCTAATATTTAGCAGCATTTTCCTGACACTTCTTTCCCTCTACCTAAAACAGGTAAAGCTCAAGACCCTTCCTTTTCTTCTTTTGACAGTTTTCCCTAAAAAGAGACAAAGCTGTCCCTGGGACCTGACTGTCTCTAGCTTCTCTGATGCAACTTTTTGGTCATGCATTAAAAAGTCCCAGTAATAGATCATTGGAACCTCCTATACTTGGTGGATTTTTGAAGATCCCTTGTATCTAACCAGTTGTATTTCCATATGGAAACTGGGGTTGAGGAGAGGAGAAAGCTGTATCCAGAGAACCTCATGTCACTGTATTCTTGTGGTATATGTGGCATTAGAGAAAAGTAAATCTCCTTTAATTTACTGTTTAATGAGATATAAGTGCATTTCATCCCAAAACCAAAATTGAACTAAGGGAATGCTATGCTTAGAGTTGCCTCTAATAGGGAAGAGGCCCATTTTGCCTTTTTTGTTGTTCCATTGTTTGCTATGATATCCATTACCAAATGGCCACCTAATTTGGCCGTACTTACTGAAGACCCAGGATACAGCCATAGTCTGTTTCTAGCACTGTACTTGAAACCTGTTCCAAAAAGACAGTATCTCCCAGAGCTTGTATTCTCCTGGAATAGCCTTTGGGGAACCAAGATCACCTTGAGAGCATTATGAGTTATTAAAGAATGACTTTGTGGAGTTTTAAATGTCAGGTTGGAATTTTCTCAATTGTCATCCATTGGCTTCTAATTTTTTTTCTTATACTTTTGTGTTTACATTGATCTTTGCTTTTACGAAGACCAGTGGCCTAATCATACCCAAATAACAAATTCAGAAATGGCTCCCCAACAGTATTCAGTCATTTGCTGTTGTTAAAAGAAAATTAATTTCATCTTATACATAATAGGTATTTGATTAACATTTATTAAACTGACTTTAATAATAATAACTAGCATTTGCATTTTGATGTTTGCCAATTGCTTTACATGTATTATCTCACCTGATTCTCAATACAATGGTATAGGAAATCAATTTACCATTATGAATGCTGACACCAAATACACTAATCAATACATGCAACCATTCTTTTATTCATTATTATCTAGTCAACAACACAAACATCAACATCTTGGAAACATATCACCAACCTGATTCCTAAAGGCCTCAGTAAGTATTTTTTTATGCCGGTATATACTATGAGGTTTCCTCTCCCTCCCAATATCCATCAATCAGTACTACTTTTGAGTGAACACAGAATGCTTTAATCTCTGAGTACAGGGAACACAGAAGTCAGCAAACTGAAAAAAAAAAAAAAGCCTGGGGCTTCTGGTTGCCCTGGTCCCCATCTAGTATAAATGATAGAAATCCTTTTTAATTTTGTTAATATAGCTGGCACTATTTACTAGTTGCTTAGAGTAGAAGTCTTATTATAATACTTATGGATTAGTGGCCTGTGGCTCTTCAAAGTGCTGATCCATGGTTGTCCACCACTGGTGGAAGCCTACTACTAGTTGGTATGATTATAATATGCAGTTCTTGAATTATAAGATTTTCTCACAATCTCTAAACACTACTTACATTTTAATATCATATGAATTAGAAGGTGACATAAAAATTTTACAAAAAATTTCCTTCATTTTTAGGTTCCTTTGAGTTGTCTCCTATTCAGCAATCATTGGTTTATTCATTTTGTAATCAGCACAAAGAAGCTATCAAAATCTTATTTTCAGTCACATTGTGTAGGCCAGAGCCTGCCATGTATCTGCTATTAGGAAAAGCCCAAATGAAGGCCAAAAAAATACAGGTGAGAAAATTTAATTTAGCAATTTTTTACTAAATGTGTTGATGGAATTAATATGCTTTATATAACATTGCTGTTAAAATTTATAGTGGGGGCAGCTAGGTGGCACAGTGGATAGAGCACTGGCCCTGGAGTCAAGAGTACCCGAGTTCAAATCCAGCCTCAGACACTTAACACTTACTAGCTGTGTGACCCTGGGCAAGTCACTTAACCCCAATTGCCTCACTAAAAAAAAAAAATTTAAATTTATAGTGGAGTTTTCTTTTTCCATATAATACCTTACTTTATGGAACTTGGAAAACTGTTATAGGAAGTCTTACAAACATGGTTCGATGGTTCATGATGGCATAAAGGTGACTTTGGACTCTTGGAGGTAGAGTACAAGATTATTTAGATCTTACCAAACTGGAAAGGCAGGGACAGCTAGGTGGTGCAGTGGATAAAGCACCGGCCCTGGATTCAGGAGGACTTGAGTTCAAATCCAGCCTCTGATACTTGACACTTACTAGCTGTGTGACCCTGGGTGAGTCACTTTATCCTCTTTGTCCCACAAAAAACAAACAAAAAGGAAAAAAACTGGAAAGGAAAAAGGGCAGACTATGAGCTATCTGAAGATTGCCCTAACTAAATTTATTGGTATATTGCTTTCGGGGGGGATTTATTCTTCAGTCCCAGAATTTATAATGATTAATCGCCTTAAGATGTGGAGGAAATGTTATCTGTTCTTATGAAAGGAATACTGACAAAAATCACCATGAGCCATTTTTAATCATTCTTGTACCCTTCGTTTATCAGGATGAAAGCTTATGATAACTACTCTTGTTTAGGGACAAGCAAACTATGGCCCGCAGACCAAATCTAGCCTGCTGGATAATGGTTTTTACATTAATGCTTAACTTGAAAGCTGTACAAAAACAGGCAGTAGGATGGATTTGGCCCTTGGTCCATGACTTGCTGACCTCTGGTCTATTTGATAGCAGTTTCATGGGCTCCATAGTCTGGAGAGGAGACAGACTAGAAGTAAGATCAATTAGGAAGCTCTTATAATAGTCCATAACAGGTGCCAAGGAGCTGTGTTGGAGAAGAGAAGGGGATGGATAAGAAAGATGTTGTGTGGGTAGAGTTAACACGATTTTGCTACTGATTGGATTGGAAAGTCAAGGTGGGGGAAAAAGGGGAAAGCGAGAAAACCAAGAATGGCACTGTGATTGCAAACCTGAATGTTTGGAAGGTTTGCAGTATGTTCAGTGGGGGAGGGGGAAGGAAGTTTGGAGGTGAGTGAGTTTGAATGTTCAACATCAAATACCATGGCTATAGGCCAAACAGACATCTGACTTATCTGGACAATTTGAGAAGTAAGTGTAGTACAGTTTGAAGCCTTTGAGAAGAACATGGCACTGGGTACTTGGATGGACTTGCTGAAGGTTGGCTGGGAGGAATAAGACAGTTTAAGAATGTCCTGCTGGGGTGGGAATAGAAGACAGAGAGAGAACTCTGGACTAATTAGATTTGCAGTCCAAAGTAAACCAAATATTCAAGGTTGTACTTTACAAAAACTAAACTTTCCTTCAACTCTTCTGGCTTCTAAAATAGTTTTTAAAAAATAGACAAAACTAAAGAAATCTTTTGAAACAGATCCCAGTGAACATAGATATATGCTCATCTACAGAAAATTCATTTTCTCTTATTATGGAATTGGTTTTAGGAATTTAAGAAATTGGTTTTTTCATTAATTTGTTCAAGCTGTATTTACTCAAGAGCTAAAAAGAATTATTTGTTAGTAGTTTAACTTCAAATAACAGTAGAATCTACTTTTATTTTAAAAAAACAAAATAAAAATTGATTAAAAATTAAAGTTATATCAGATTTCTTTTCATGAGCATTCCTTTGCTGTTAAGTATACCCATAATATTTCGCCTCTCCAAATCACTAGGGAATCTGATTTGAAATAGAATGAATGTCTTACTAGAGCTTCAAGGAAATAATTCTTTAATATTTTCAGGAACTCCTTAAGCTAATAACTTCTAAATTTTAGTTTTCTAAGGAAATTTACCCAGTATATTTACCATAAGAATACCACAATAGTCTATATGTTGTTATGAAAGGAATGTTAGATGGAAGGTCAGGAAAATTAGTTTTAAGTCTTACACTGCCCAGGTGTAAAGAATTGTTATTTGAGGTTTTTATGCCTCACTGGTCTGGGGCTCCGCAAACCGCACAGTGCTCCACCCACTGGTTGTAGCTGTTGCCGGGGCTCTGGCACCTCAAGTCATCACCACTCGCCAACGCCTACATGGGCTTGGCAAAATTATAATGATTGGAAGCCTAGTGAGGGTAGTCATGTGACTGTCAGAGCGCCCATCTCATTGGCTGGGGCTGTGTGGGGTGTTTCTAGGTTTGAGGGAGGAGAATTGGGCATTCTAGGTGGAAGCTGGAAAGCGACAGGCGTTCTACTGCCTATTTTCAGCTGATTCCTGGGCGGTGGTATTTTTTCAGGTATTATAATTTCCCTTTCCCCATTTTATTTCCTTTCCCTTGATCCTACTGATCCTGTTTGTGTTTATTTTTTAAGTTTGTTCTTGTTAAAATAAATCTTGTTCTGTTTTGAGGGAGGCTGCTGGTCTCCTTCCTTGCCCCAATATTGCGCGAGCCACTTAGCTAGCATTCCCCAATTAAAAATTGGTCCCCAAACAGGTGAATGACTAATTGTACAGTACAAGTATTTAACTTCTCTGTTCCTTTTTTTTCTTATATGTTAAATGAGAAAGTTAAGCTGAATAATTTTTAAGATTCCTTTCTAAAATTCTGTGATTCTAAACAATAGAAAAATGTTTCACTTTTTTGTCATTGTAGAATGCCATGGTAACTTTTAAAAGGGCTTTGGACTCAATAACTTCTACAGACAAGACACCAAAGGCATCGTTTCTGCCAGCAGAATGTCATTATTACTTAGGTCTTTGTTACATGGAAGAACAGTTTTTCCAATTGGTATTTTCTGAGATTTTTGGAATATATGGCTTTGTCACTTTTAGAAATTATTAAGGAATTCAGTAGCTTTTGGTTGTATACAAGAATCCCACTTATAAAGGTTATATCCTCCCAAGATAGTGTAAAACTTCTTATATGACTTGCCAATATATAATATCAACATTGTTACAGCTTTATAAACCAAGCTCAAGAAAATTACATAAACATTATCGAGCCAACTAACTTAATCCTGGTTCTACCATACCTAGATATTATTATTCAGTAAGGAGACTTGATGTTATTCATTATAATGATTTATTATCATTCTGATGTTACTATTCAAAAATGATTCTTCATGTCTATTTCATGACTGGCATCTTAGATAAAAATATTCCAAATATACTCAACAACAAGTCTAATGCTAAAAATATGTTTTCGGGGGCAGCTAGGTGGTGCAGGAGATAGAGCACTGGCCCTGGAGTCAGGAGTACCTGAGTTCAAATCCAGCCTCAGACACTTAACACTTACTAGCTGTGTGACCCTGGGCAAGTCACTTAAACCCAATTGCCTCACCAAAAAAAAAATATATATATATACATATATATGTGTGTGTGTGTGTGTATGTATATATATATGTATATGTATATATATATGTATATGTATGTGTATATATATATATATATAAAATCAAAGTGTATTTTATGAATCAATCTCTTCCCTGAAATAAATCCTAGTGTGATGAAAAACATAAGACTAGATAGTGACCAATTAGTTCCTCTGTACTAGTAATTATGTCAGCTGATCAAATTGTGTAGAACTTGGTCATTAACATTAGCAGTTTGACAAACAAGTGATTCTGCAGCTAACACTGGGTGGGTTTTATTAATAATAAAAGCTATTAATATCTTAAAGCTACACCAAGATTTTTGGGACACTGCATCAACAACTTTAACATATTAAAATTCACACTAAAATACTATAACCATTCTCTTAAATATTAAAAGTAAAATAGCATACAATATTGTAAGGATGATGCAATGGACAGCTCCTTCATCCCTAAAAGGTCTGTAGACTTGTTCACTATTTTTAACTTATAGCTTAACAGAAGGATCCATGGGTATTCTTTATGTTGTGTATCACATTTTGCCATATTCTTGCACTGACTTTTGTATATTTTGGCCTAAAGGTCACATTAGTACTTAATAGGGCCACATGTTAGTTTTTCCAACAAGAAATGCCAAAGAATCCAAGGTTTACTCCTTGCCTTGTTTCTTCTGGATGGTCAAAGCACAACTTTAATTTAAACACACACACACACACACACACACACACATACACACACATATCTTAAATACCCACTGCCTATTAGGGACTGTGTTTGACACTGAGGATGCAAAAATGAAATATAATTTTTGCCCCCTGCTCTTGAAAAACCTTACATATGTTGGGAACATAAAATCTTAGAGTTAGAGCCAGAAAAAAATACTTTTGAAGTACAATAATCAAAATATCATTCCTGATTCTCAGCTGATAACCATTAACAGATATTCAAGAAAGAGCCCCCCAAGAGGACTCCACTAAAATTGACCTGGTGTTCTTTTTCTGTATGTAAAAATTGAAGTTAGTATATTACCAATTATTATAAATCTGGTAAGGTTGTAGGCAAAAGATCCAGCTTTGCTGTCTTGTGAACTAGGTCAATATGAGCCAGCCATGTAATTTAGTTGATTGATTTTCAAAATCTATAAAAAACTATACTACCTACTCTGCTTCCCTCACAGGGTTATTTCAAGTATGATGTAAAATAATTTGTATAGGAAACATATTTGTAACTATAAAGTACTATGTAAATGGAAATTAATAATAATAATAAGTTATTATTATTATTATCCACACTGTTCAAGTGAGGAGTAATTGTTTTTCTGAACATGGTGATCATTCTTTAGTATTCATTAGATCAATTGCAAATATTTTGCAAAGCAACATATAGTAAATAGGTCTGTAAGTAATTATAGAATGTTACTTATTTATAAATTTTTATTTCCCTTTGCTTTACCTGGTGCTTTTTTTTAAAAAAGCAATAAAATATCCATAGGACAGAATTGTTGCTTTTAAAATTCATATACTATTTTACTAAAATTGATGGCATATGATTTATTGATCCAAGTTATTTCTTTTTTATTATGTGACTATTCTAGGCCTTTGACTCTTTCAGCAAAGCAGTGAAAGCATATCCTGAATATTCTGAGGCCTTTTATCAACGAGGCCTTTGTAAAGTGAAGCTCCAGAAGGATAAATGTGTGCAGGATTTCAATCGAGCAATTACCATCAATCCAAAACATTATCAGGTATTTGAATTTTCACTGTCTATGATTTGAATGCATATAATGTTGCTAAATAGTGAAAAGGTCATTGACCCTTTTCAGCTCTAAATCCTTTGATCCTTGATCTGCCATCCTACTTTAATGTGATCAATAACCACAATTCCTGTACTTCTTTATTAATTGGTTTTTTTAAAAGAAGACATATTTTACCTTTCTTCACTCTGTGTACTGCTTATAGATGGTCTTTTGCTCACTAAATCAAAATACCAGAATTAATAGTATCCTCAGAGACCATCTAGATCAGAACTCTGTAAACATTTTTTAAAAGTTTGGATAACTATATTTTGAAATGTTTCCTTTGTAATACTATATATTTTATTTTATGCATTTAAAAATATTCTTCTGAGAGCTGGTTTTTATGTTTCTAGGCCATCTCACACCTGATTAAGAATCCCCTCCATATCTTGTCTAACAAATAATTATTCTTCCAGCTTTATCTGGCATGAGAAGGAAGCTACTAGCTCCTGAAGGTGCACATACTGGTTTTTAGATAAGTCAAATGTTATGGGAGGTTTTTCCTCTTACATCAAAGCTAAATCCAGTTCTTTGTAGTTTCCTTGTGCCCATTGTTCTGATATTGTTGTTGTGAGGCTAAGTAGGACAAGTTTAATCTTCCTTTTACCTGAAAAGCCTTCAGATATTTAATGACACGTATCATATCACCTATGTCTTCTCTAGGCTAACCATCCCTTCAATTAGTTCTTCAATTGATCATGATATGGCATGAAGATGAGGCCTTCTATAATGCTCGTTACCTTCCTTTGGACAAACTGCAACTTCCCATTATCTTTCCTCAAATGTAGTGCGCTGAGTTTCATCAATCAATTTTTAGAAAGCATTTATTAGGGGCAGCTAAGTGGCGCAGTGGATAGAGCACCAGCCCTGGATTCAAGAGTACCAGAGTTCAAATCTGGCCTCAGACACTTAACACTTACTAGCTGTGTGACCCTAGGCAAGTCACTTAACCCCACTTGCCTAACTGAAAAAAAAGCATTTATTAAGTACTTATTAATTATTATTGGGATACCACCAATACATTGAGGATACCACCCCTCCCCCCATACACAAAGATAAAAACATGGTACTGGTCCTCAAGAATCTCACACTTTAATGGGAGAGACAACATGAAAACAACATGCAAGATATATACAAAGCAGATTGGGTCTAATCTCAAAGGACAAGTCAATAGCAGCTGTGACAAGGTGACATGGGATCCTAGGAAAGAAGAGAGTAGCATTTAAGCTGAGACTTGAGGAAAGACAGGGAAACTAAGGGGAGGAGATAAGAGTTGCAGAGAGAAAACATTCTAGATATGGGTGACAGAAAATTCAAAGGCACAGAATGAGAAATGCGGTATTTTGTGGAAGGAACAGCAAGGAGACCAGCTGAATTGCAGAGTGTTTGAAGGAGAGGAAACTGTAAGAAGACCTGAGAGGTAGGAAGAGTCCAGGTATGTCAAGCATACAGTTTTATGCTTGATCCTGGAGGTATATGGGAGCCAAGGGAGTTAATGTAGTAGGGGATTGACATGGTCATCACCCTTCCCCTTACTGAACTTTAGGAAAATCACTTTGGCAGCTCAGTGGAGGATGAAATTGAGTGGAGAGAGAGTTGAAGCAAGGACAGCAAATGGACAACTATTACAAGAGACTAGAGAAATGATGAGGTACTAAACCAGAGGGATTTCTGTATGAATGGAGAGAGAAACTGTGAAGAGAGAAATGACAAGATGACAATGGATTACCTAGGTGGAGTGATTAAGAATGAGGGGTAGCCTCGGTTGGAAAGTTTAGGTGACTGAGAGAATGGTGGTACTGTCAATAGTAATAGGGAAGTTTAGAAGATAAGAAAGTTTTGAGGCAAAGATGATGAATTCTGTTTTATATATGTTGAGTTTAAGATACCTATGGATCTTGCAATTCAAGATAGGATCACCAAGGGGGAAAGGTTTAGCTCAAAAGAGCAAAGGGCCCAGAACAGAACTTTGGAGGACACCTGTGTTTAGTGGGCATAACATGGATAAAGAGCCATTCAAATGAGACTGAAAAGGAGCAGTCAATCACAAAGACCAACAAGAGTGGAAAATGTCACCGAATGTTAAAAAGGAGACAGTATCCAATAAAAAAGGGTGATCAACAATGTAAAATGCTACAAAGAAGGCATGCTGCAAAGATGACAATTCAAAAAATTACATTAAATTTTTCAACTAAAAAATCATTGGTAACTTTGGAGAGAGCAATTTTATTTGAATGGGGAAGTCAGAAATCAAACTTCAGTGGGTTTAGAAGAGAATGAGAAGGGGCAGCTAGGTGGCACAGTGGATAAAGCACCAGCCCTGGATTCAGAAGGACCTTAGTTCAAATCCAGCCTCAGACACTTGACACTTACTAGCTGTGTGACCCTGTACAAGTCATTTAACCCTCATTGCCCTCCCCCCAAGAAGAAGAAGAAGAAAATGAGAGGAGCAGAAAAAGTGACACTGATTCTAAGATGGGTAGGAAACATGTGGGGCAATAACTAGCAGGAATAATACAATCGAGAGATTGGGTGTTTGTTTTTTTCAAGGATGATTGTGTTTATAGGCATCAGGGAAAAATCCAGGACATAGGGAAATATTGAAAATAAGAGAGAAAATTGGGGTAACAATGGGAACAATCTGTAGGAAAAGATAGGAGAAGGTGGGTTCAAAGGTGCAACTAGAGGGAGAAGCTAACTGAATGATGTGAGATATAGGAGCTTTTAGCAAATGGCCTCAATTATTTTGGTGAAATATAAAGCAAAGTCCTCACCAAAGTGGTGGTGGGAGAGAGATTGCTATAGGAGGCCTAAAGAGAGAGGAGAAGGTTTGAATAACTTCTGTGAAGGTAAGGATAGTGACTTGAAGAGTAGAATGATTGCCTTATTGTAGTGGGGACCCAGTTGAGATAACATAAATTTGTAGTGGATTGAATCAGCATGGTTTTGCAATTTCTTCTACAAATGTGAATAGGATGGGAGACAAATGGTTGGAGTAATCCATGGTTGGTGTTTCATAAGGGTTTCCCAATGATAGAACAAGTAAGCAGGGGATTAAAGGGCAGAGGATAGTATAGAGTTGGAATTGGTTCACCAAGAGGTCAAGATAGAGAAAGGAGAAAAGTGTGGCAAGGGCAGAGAGGTCTAGGAAAAAGCAGAGGTGTAGGTAGTGAACAAAGGTAATGATGAAAATGAAAATAAGGCTATGTTTTGTAAGGCACAGGAAAAGATGCAATGATAAAACAGTATAAACATAAAAGAATTTTGGCATTCATGAACATGGAGTTTGGAAATGTAACAATTGTGAGTGATAAAAAAGATCAAGGATTTGACACAATACTCTAGATGTGCTCTGATCAAGGGATAGGTTAGGGGAACTATCACTTCCCTTGTCTTGGATTACCATCCCTCATTTAATACAGCCTAAAATCACTGCCTCAGAATTTTGTTTTGTGTTTATTCCCCCCCCCCACAATATCATACTTAATCCATGCTAAATTCCACTAAACCCTCAGATCCTTTTCTAGTGACTTCATTTCACATTGCCCTCTATTTTTTTATTCATTTGGATTTGCTTTATTGTGTCTTGGTTTCTCATAAAGTCATTTGCCTCTATTTGCTCAATCCTAATTTTTAAGCAATGATTTTCTTCAAAGAGCTTTTGTACCTCCTTTTCCATTTGGCTTTTCAAGCTGTTGACTTTTTTTCTGATGACCCTCCTTTATCACTCTCATTTCTCTTTCCATTTTTTCCTCTTACTTTATCTTCAAAGTCCTTTTTCAGTGCTTCTTTGGCCTGAGACCAATTCATATTTTTCTTGGAAGCTTTAGATGTAGGAGCCCTGATGTTGTTATCCTCTTCTGAGGGTGCACCTCGATCTCCCTTGTCACTAAAGAAACTTTCTATGGTCCTCATCTTTCTCTGTCTGCTCATTTTGCCCATGTTTTACTTGCCTTTTAACTCCTTCTTAAAGTGGGGCACTGCTTCCAGGATGTACTGTCCCAAGTTTCAGGAAGTCTAAGGTGGTACAATTTAAGGAGGGGCAGGTCCTTCACTCACCTGGCCTGTTCTCTGGTCTGTAGATAACCCCAGGCCAACTTGCTAATTAACCAGGCAGCAAAGCCCTGAGTGCTGTGGTTGCTAGCTCCAATAAGCCTGCTCCTCTCCCCCACCTGGGCCACCGCTACTCAAGCCCACTTCCTTCCCAACAGGGATGAAGCACACAAGTTCCACCTCAGCACCAGCAGAGACTTCTGTAATCTCCCCCCAGCCAACCACTCAGCCCTCTCACCAGATCATGAGCTTAGTTCCAAAGAACACTGGCGCTGTAGCTTATTTAGAGCCTCTGGGGGGTCTCCTTCTCTGGCTTGACCTACCTGGTACTGGATCTGTGTCAGTGTGACCTCAGTGCTGGGCTCCACTCCCTCCCTGGCACAGCAGCCCCCTCCTGCTGACCTTCCAAGCTGTCCTTGGCTGGAAAATTATCTCAGCCCATTCTTTTGTGGGTTCTGCTGCTCCAGGAATTGTCCTATGGCATTATCTGGAGGGTTTTTGAGCAACCATGTCATGAGTTCTGAGAGCTTGCTCTAGTGACTTCATTTCTACCCCTGGCTCCCACATATATATAGTCCATAATAGGCTATATATTTAGAGCGGGAAGAGAACTCCAAGACCATCTTGTTCAATCTTCTCATTTTACAAATGAAAAAACTGAGATCCAGGAAGGATAAAAGACTTGCCCAGGGTCACACAGGTAATAAATGTCAGCAGCAAGATTAGAACATAATTACTTATAGTTAGTATTTCTTCTTTTTTTTTTTTTAGTGAGGCAATTGGGGTTAAGTGACTTGCCCAGGGTCACACAGCTAGTAAGTGTTAAGTGTCTGAGGCTGGATTTGAACTCAGGTCCTCCTGAATCCAGGGCCAGTGCCCTATCCACTGCGCCACCTAGCTGTCCCTGTAGTTAGTATTTCTAACACAAGTATAGAACTTTATATTCATCCCTACTAAATTTCATCTAATTTTGTTTTACTTAATATTTTAGCCTGGTATGATATTTTTGGATCCTGACTCCATAATCCAATATGCTAGTTGTCTCTCTTGAATTTGTATCATCAGCAAATCTGTAGCCTATAGATTATGTAGTCTTTATCCAAGTTATTAATAAAAAATTTTAACATATGATCAAGCACAGATTCTTGGGGCATTCCACTGATGTTCCATTAATCACTCCTCTAGAAGTCTAACCATTCAGTCAGTTCCAAATCCATCTCTCCATCTTGTCCACAAGAATAGCATGAAGACTTGGATAAAAGTTTAGGTAAAATATGTCTATAATATTCCCCTGTTGTGCCAGTCTAGAATCTACTCTCTCCTAAGTCAGTTTGTTCTGACATTATTCTTAAGGAAGTCATTGTGGCTTTTTATAACAATCACTTTCTAAATGTTCAAAATTATTTCCTTAACAGTATGTTCCAATGTTTCAACAGGTACTAAAGTCATGCTAACTGACCTGTAGTTTTCAGACTCCACTCTCTTCCTCCACCCTCCTAAAAAAAATGGAGCATTTGCCCTTCTCTAGCCCTGCAATGTTTTTTTCTATTCTTCATGATCAATGACAATAGCTTGGCAATCACATCTTTCTTAGACTGGGTTACATATCATTGATGCCACTTGACTTTGTCAAGTAAAGATTGGTTATTCTCTTATAATTATCTTTGGCTTCAACTCCATTAACCATTTTTGTTGAACTTTCATCTTTTCAGTAAAGAAAAAAAAAAGTTAAAAGTGAACAGCTCCACTTAATATCATATTATTATTATTCCATAATTTTCAATCATCAGTCTTTACCCTTATTTAATCCTCTCTTTTTCCAAAGAGCTTTCAAAAAAGGCAAAAAATACTTTTGCCATCATTAGTTTTCTCACCAGCTTCAACTCATTATGGCTTTTAGCACTCCTGACACTATATGGGACCATACTTTTATACTTATCCTTCCTCATCTGCTCTTGTTTCTATCTTCCATACATTTTTTTTGCAGGGCAGTGAGGGTTAAGTGATTTGCCCAAGGTCACACAGCTAATGTCAAGTGTCTGAGGTCAGATTTGAACTCAGGTCCTCCTGAATCCAGGGCTGGTGCTTTATCCACTGTGCCACCTAGCTTCCCCCTATACATTTATTTTTTTAAAAATCTATGCTGGTTAATCAGTTTCCCATGCATCCATGTCAATTTATTTAGATAACTTCTCCTTTCTCAGTCGAACTATTTTTCTTTGTGTTTTCAGAATTTCATCCATAGAGTTTTCATTTCATTCATTTCATTCATTCCCATCCTTCTTGAACTGACTTCTTTAGGCATTTAGTCCATGGTATACTACCAGTGTTTTTTTAGGATTACTTTCAAACCTATTTGCCTAAGACCTAGGGTATCTGAAAATCAAGTTTGACTTCTACTTTATCACAAATTATAAGAGATACAGTAGTCATTTGTCCCCAAAGTGACAGCCTAGTATAAAAGATAGAGTTTAGGAGATTTGGGTTCATATCATACCTCAGATACTTATTAATTGTGCAATCCTGAGAAATAAATCTTTTGACTAAAATAGAAACTTTGGAAATCAAAGAAGAGATTTAACAAAAGTGAAAGCAAGAAGACCATTGAATTAATAAATAAACTATGGGCTTGGGGAGATGGGCCAACAAAATAGATAAACTATTAGGCAAATCAAGAGGCATTTACTAAATGCATACTATGTGCCAGTCATTCTGCTAAGCATTGAAGATACAAAGATACTGAAGAGACAAAGAAGGGCAAAACCATACCTGTCCTCAAGGAGCTTGCAATCTAACAAGGATAAGTAACATGCAGACAACTATGTACAAACAAGAGACAGACAGACATAATAGATAGGCAGACAGGCAGATACAATAAACCAAAGATCATCTCAGAAGGCACTAAGATTAAAAAAAAAAGCAGAAAAGACTTCTTACCAAAGTAGGATTTTAACTGATAGTTGAGTAAGCCCAGGAAGTCAGGAGATGGATATAAGGAAGGAAATGGAGGGGAGTAAAATATAAGAAGACTGGAAAGGAGGGGGCAGCTAGGTGGCACATTGGATAAAGCACCGGCCCTGGATTCAGGAGTACCTGAGTTCAAATCTGGCCTCAGACACTTGATACTTATTAGCTGTGTGACCCTGGGCAAGTCACTTAACCCCCATTGCCCCGCCAAAAAAAAAAAAAAAGACTGGAAAGGTAGGAAGGGATCAGGTTATGAAAAGCTTTAAATGTCCAACATATTAAATGCCAAACATAGGCCTCTATCTTTGTTTCTGGAGATAATAAGGAATCCTTGAAACTAATTGAAAAGAGAGCTGACTTAGTCAGACCTACACATTAGAAAAATCACCTGAGTACCAAGAGGATTTTAGTTAGGGAGAGATTTGCAAAAAGGAGACCAATTAAAAAGTCTGTTAGTAAAGGTGAATGTAAATGAGGGCCTAGACTAGGTGAAAAGAAGGAGATATATGCCAGAGTTACATTGTCTTTTTTCAGCTGTTTTCTTTACAGGAAACTTTTTAAGCCACTTCTCTAGTTTGTGAGTTTGTTTAGTTAAAATTAGATAATACAATATGTAAATCCATTTAACCAGGCACATGTAAAATGTATTAAAATATGTGAAATACAAACGAATAAGGGAGGGCACCACCATTAACTCCTCTCTGTTGTGTTACTCTCATTCTTAAGATATCTCCTGTAGTGTATGTATGTAATGTCTATAATGCATATAACATGAGGCATCAATCAATATATTAAATAATAGTAAAGTTTAATTTTTAGATGATTAATATAAATAGAAGTTCTAATATTTTCTTTCCATATTACAGAGCATTGTCTTCCCTCTCCATCCCTCCTTTGGAGACCAGTGGTTTAAACTCCCTAAATAGAAATTCCCTATCACAACTATATCATGTTTCTTGGCCGGGCTTATGATTTACTTCCAAAATATCCCATCTTTTCCCCCTTATAACCAGGCAGTGTGGATGTTTTGGCTTTGTTGACCTTCACCCAAATGTTCTCCATCATATGTCTCCACTCTGTTTACTGGACTTCCTCATCATCATACAATGCGATTCTATTCAAGCATTACCTATCCTATTTCTTTTGAATATGGCATACCATTCCAGAGTTATATTCTGATCACAAGTCCCATCCCCCAAGGTCAAATTTGCCTCTTTGTTTTAGAATCATCTTGCTTATACCCTACACTCTGTGCACTGGTGTATAAAACTCTGAGGTCATCACTTCCATTGTTGACAATTTTCTTACATTTTCTTTCCTGAGGATTTTTGGACATCTCTACTGTTATTCTTCATCCTACCTAGTAGTTATTTTTATGCTATCTATTTTGGTAGTTTCTCCTTCCTTCCTTTTCAGTTTATACCTTCTTTTTAAACTAGATGGGTAAGACTCCAAACAAATGTTGTAAAGAAGATTGGGAAGGTAGGATTGTGAAGGTAGAAGTAACAAGACTCAGCAACAGATTTGAACCATATGGGTGGTATGAGAGTGAGGAGTTGAAGATGATGTCAAGGTTGCAAGCCTGGATGACTGCAAAGATGGTGGTGGGCTCTATTGTAACAGGGAAGACAAGAAAAGGAGAGAGTTTGAAGGGGATTGTGTCTTGGGTATGTTGAATCTGAGATACCTGTGTTCACCTGGTGAATAGAGCTCAAGAGGAGGCTAGGGCTGATATACAGGTCTGGGAATCATCTGCATAGAGGTTATCATTGTATTTATGATGAGATCACCAAGGAAGATAGTATGGAAGAAGAAAAGAAGAGGATCCTGGACAAAACCTTGGAGAAAAACATGATTAAAAGATGTGACCTGGAAGAGGACACAGGAAAGGAGACTGAGGAAAGGTCCAATGAGAGATTGCAAGGCCTGCACATGGAAAGAGAACCAATGTCATGAAAACCTAAAGAAGAAATAGTATCCAGGAGAAAGGGGACTTTGACTATGTCAGAGGTTGCAAAAAAGTAAAAAAAAAAAAGGATGGGAATTAAGAAAAGGACATTAGCGATCACTGTTTACCTTGGTGAGAGCAGTTTCAGTCCAATGTTGAAGGCTGAAGTCAGATTGAAGGAGGTTTAGAAGAGAATGGGAGGGGGAGAAGCAGAGGCATTAGTTGTAAGTAGTTTTCTCAAGGAATTTAGCTGAGAAAAAGAGGAATGGCTAAGACCCCAAAACTGCTCTTTTTCTGAAGCCCTGGCCTCTTATGGACAAAGGTGATAATCCTGAGCAATTATTTCTAGATTTTATTTTTAGGGAACACCTTTTTTTTCCCTTGTGAATAACCAGACATCATCTAGTACTTGAGAAGTTCTCTATGAGGTCCTAAATATTTTCCCAGGAGGGCAGAAAACTCTCTATTGTTATTAGACTGACAAGTAGCTGTTTCTTCTTCTCTTTCTACATGATATCTCATCTAATGACACCTATGAACCCACATCATCATCCCTTAGGGTACAAACTTCACAGAAAAAGAATAACCTTTAAATCAATTAGTATTAATTACTTTGATTTTCTTTTAGTTTGATTGAAGGATTAAGTTCCTTTCTTTAGGAAAAGCTAGCCCTAACAACTAAGCCATGCCAACAAAGACATTTAGCCTGAATAATACCAATAGATTTAGGGAACAGATAGATTGATAAAACTTTATCATTTAGTAGCAGATAACTTAGAGTAAGACATACCTTTGTAGGAATAAAATAATCATGGGAGTATAAGACTTTTTTAAAGGTTAAATTCCCCTTTCTGGCAGGTGGAGAAAGGGGGAGTGGAATAAAGTTGAATAAAGGTTAAGTTCCTCTTTCCAGTCTCGGTAAATTCTCTTTTTTTCTTGAGCTGAAGGTTAAATTTAAGTTGAGTAGTATAATCTAAAATTGTGTTTCCCTTTCTAACAGCTGGAGGATAGAGGGAGGGGTGTGTGATAACAAATTAACAAACTACAAAGTACAAATCTCTTTCCTGGTCTTAAGTTTCCTTTTTCCTGAACTACCTGAAGTAAATTTAAACTACAGGGCTACTTTAAAGTAAGCCTTTTAATTGCAAAATGTTACAAATGCTGGGCAGAGATTCCTAAAGCAATCTCACTTCCCCAGATAGGTTGATAGACACTGGCCCTAATCCAACATAATATTAAATTTAATAGTTGTCCCACCCTAGAAACTCCCCATTATGTCCCCTGACATGTCCACACTCTAAATGTTGCCAACAGTACAAATCTGGGTTAAGATAGCCTGGGAGAAGTGAAGTAGATAGATGACCTGTCTTGTCTAATTGAATCATGTTCAAAACAAGTTTCCCAAGATTGCTATAATTTTTAATTCCCCCTTTCCTGCTACAAAAATAAGCTCTGTAAATCACTTCTTTGTCTTGGACAACTGAGGAGTCAGATGATCTGATTTGGTATGCAAATGTTAGCTTTTCAAATTAAATCATAATACTCTGAAGTCCTGTTACTTTAGATTCTTTTTTTCTATTTCAGATAATTAAACACCACACTGTGTCCAATTAGTTCTCTTTTCTTTAGATAATGCTTATATATTTATATAATGCTTATATCTAAAGCTTAGCTCCAGGAATTCCAAGCTTTTTTTCACCCTCATTGTTTTAATTACTACTATACTGATGCCTGTTTTTTTAAGTGCTATGTATTTTCAGACTACCATCCTTTGACTCACTTAACAGTGGATTCAGACTCAAGTATGAATGGATCACTGTGGGTTGCATATTGATTTAGAAAATGACAAATTATCTGTGGTATTATATTTTTATTTATTTTGTTAAACACTTCTCAATTACCTTTTAATCTGGTTTAGACTGTAGTGGGGACTTTTGTGGGAGTTTGTTGCCTGCAGATAATGAGTTTGACACCTCTGAGCCCTAAAATACAGAATCAGAATTTTTCTAAGAATCAGTGTTATTATAGCATGTATCTTTCCTTTACTGAAAAGGCATATATAAGTCGTGCAGCTTTCTATGGAATGAAAGGGAGATACTCCAAGGCAATTTTGAACTGTAATGAAGCAATCAGAATTTTTCCGAATAGTGTAAGAGCCTTTCTCTACAGAGGAGTTTTGAAATTCTACAACAAGGTAAGATTGTTTTTTGACCAAGGCAGATAAAGCTGAAGGATACTCAAGATGCTGACTGCAGTTTTTGTTTTGTTTTCTCTGTAAGCCACTCATGAATCAATCTTAAGGAAATAATGAATGGGTGATGTAACAGAGGAAGCTCCTTTATGGTCTTTGGACTACTTTCTTAGCTATATAGAATTAAACAATCCTATATTTAAATGAAAAAAACCCTATCATTTATAGTATTACCCCAAAATCTGATATGATTCTAGAAAATGTCCCCCAAAATTATATCAAAGAATGCAGGTAACTTTTAGCAAGTTGATAAAATATGAAATTCCAATCATTTTGTCTTCTTCTTTCTTGTTAGTTTTAATCACTGAACAATTAAGTAAAGTATTTGAGAGTGCTTAGTGTTCGGTAAATAAATATACATACATTTGAGAGAGAAGGAGTTCTGTGTATAATGGATTTCTAAATTATTTCACCTATTGCTAATCACCATAAAGGAATTTTTATGTCTTAGATTTCTTATGACATAAGAAATAATTATTTTTTGTTTCATATATAAGACTATAGTCTTATGAACAGGAATGAATCTTAGTATATATTTGTCACATGTACTGGATTTATCACTGGGACAAGTTCAGAAAATCTATTTCGCAAATTAATATTAATTATGAGGTATTTTCTTATTGATAAATTGAAGAATATCTGAGACATCTAGAAATTCTGTCAATTTGTGATAATTAGTATGTCATTTTTATATGCTATGAATTTCATTGGATTGCCATGGCCAAAGGAATTCATGGTCTATGAGTGATAAGCCTCGCCATGGTCTTCAAAAAGCAGATACGATCTGTTGCTATACTTGATGTCTTTCCAGCCCTCTACTGGCAAATAATTTAAAAACCCACAATCCCCTTTATGCCACTCACAGACAGACATGTATTGGTTTTGATATTTGACAGTGGAAGGAACATATTTATGTTTTCACAGATCTATTGAGATATAAAATATAATATGGATTATATTAATAGCTGATAGAAAAATTGGGGCTTCATGAAAGTTTGTACTTTTATAATGGCAATTCCATTTCAGTAACAAATAGAATTTTTTCATTATATTATTTATTTACATTTTGAAAATATTTTCATATGCTATAACATTTATGCATTTTATTTTATTTTATTTCTGCGGGGCAATGAGGGTTAAGTGACTTGCCCAGGGTCACACAGCTAGTAAGTGTCAAGTATCTGAGGCCGGATTTGAACTCAGGTCTTCCTGAATCCAGGGCTGGTGCTATATCCACTGTGCCAGCCAGCTGCCCCCACATTTATGCATTTTAAAACCATGTTTAAAATAATATTTTTAAAAGTATAAGTGTTTACAAAATTTTAATTTATTGTATTTTATTATACATTTATTATTGATAATAAAACAATACCCATACTAAAGAACATGTAGTTATAGGCTTCCTTAAGTTCTCTGCCCTCTCCCACTCAGTATTCAGTAAGTTCTCTGCCTTCTCCCACTCCACTGGAAAAAAAAATGAAGCTATAAAATTTCAAATGGGAAAAAATGACTCCCTGATACAATTTCAACAAGTAGGTGTCTAGCCACCTCTTGAACACTACCTTTCCATCACTGGATAGCTCCAACTATTAGGAAATGCTTGCTTAAGTCAAGAAAAAAAAATTTGAGGAAAAATTGAGACTGACTGAAATTAGTGGAAGAAATTTAACCTGAAGGGGGAAAGGACTTGAAGGAAAGGATCTAATGATGAAATAAAGAAATCCAGTAGTAAGAGAAGGTATTTGGTAAGGCTAGGAAAATAAAACAAATTAATAAGACAAGATAAGAATCTATTAAGAGAAGGAAAAAGATGTTGGGTGTGGCTAGCCAGTTGTTAAGGGGTCATTAAAGGGAATATACTATACAGTGAATAAATGAAATCTAGAAGGGAAATAAAAGGGAATAGAGCTGTAAAGGAATCAAACAAGGTAGCAAATGAATTAAATGTACAAAGAGGTAGGGAAAGGACATAAATTAAGAATGGAGAGTAAGAAGAATTTCAATTAGATATTTACTGTTTATGTTTCTGCTATGGCCAGATGTCTAAAACCGTGCAAACAGGATCTGAAGTCAGAAGCAAAGAGAACACTGAGGGTGATGTCTCCTCATTTTTAATATTCACTCCTCCCACTTAGTGGCCAATAAGCAGAGGATCTTTACATATCAAAGCAACAGACCCTTCAGCACTGATTCACACATGGCAGAAAGTCTATAAAGATATGGGTGATGTTTTCTTTAATTAAAAATTGAAGTCAAAGCACATAATGCACAAAAGTCTAATGTGAGAGGTAAATTTTAAAAGTGCTATCTAAAAATGAAATTGGATTTCTGTATCTGAGTTTAAAATATAGAAATGGCAGGTTACTGGACAGAATTTGTCTTACAAATCTATTTTTTTTTTAATTTACAATGAGGGGCAGCTAGGTGGCACAGTGGATAGAGCACCGGCCCTGGAGTCAGTAGTACCTGGGTTCAAATCTGGCCTCAGACACTTAACACTTACTAGCTGTGTGACCCTGGGCAAGTCACTTAACCCCAATTGCCTCACTAAAAAAATTAAAAAAAAAAAAAAACAAATTTACAATGAAGAAGGGAGAAAACTGCCTATCTTTCCACCAAACTAAAGTCCCTAGAAGGAATTAAAATGTAGGAACAATTGCTACTAAGATAGATATTCTGGGACAGCTAGGTAGCGCAGTGGATAGAGTACCGGCCCTGGAGTCAGGAGGATCTGAGTTCAAATTCGGCCTCAGACACTTGACACTAGTGCTGTATGACCCTGGGCAAATCACTTAACCCCAATTGCCTCACCAAAAAAAAAAAAATAGATATTCTGATGCTCACGGGAGACACAATCCAAGAAAGGATCCAACAAGATATTCTTTATTTTGTAGTATGTTTAAAAGACCTATGGCCACAAATGTCTATATACACCAAAACCTCCATTTAAAGAGGTGCCCAGGCCAGCTGTCTCATCATTTCCCACCCAGTTGCACTCCTTTGGACTTCTCTACCATACCCCTACATTAATTACATTTCTTCCCCCAACCCCACAACCATTCTCTCCATCACTATTTTTCATCTCCTTTTTGTGTTTTCTTACTCCATTAGATTGTAAGCTCCTTGAGGGCAGGGACTCTTTTTTTGTATCCACAGCCCTTAGCACACAGTGCCTGGCACATAGTAGGCATTTAATAAATGCTTATTGACTGACAAATGCCCAAAGCTTAGACAACAAGCAATGAAAATTGAAGGTCCTAACCGATGAAGACAAATTTAATTTCATAGGCATCACTTGATCAATTGTTGGGTATGTTTTAGTGAGAATTTTTATGAGAGGAAATGGCCTGAACTAAATGGCAGTTTAGGATCCTTCCAATTCTAAAACTCAGTTATTCTGTGAAATTTAAATTTGCTTCTTGTAACCTCCATTCACTGTTCCTATTTTTGCTCTGGAGCCAAAGTTCAATCCCTTTTCTTTAAGACAGAGACCTTCAAATATTTGAAGTCAGTTTTTCTGTTCTTCTGTACTCCAGGCTAAACATCCCATTTCCCTCAACTGAACTTCATAGGGCATGAACTCAAGGCCCTTTTCCATATGGTTGCCCTCCTCCAAACACTCTGAATGTGGGTGCAGAGCAAGGGGAAGAGAGGAAGAGGGAAAGGGTGAAATTTCCCAGCCTCCCTGCATCCTGGAGCCAGTTTGCAAGCACCAAAGGCTTTCTCACCTAAAGATGAGGGAGTGTCTTCCAATCAACTCCAGTTCCTAATGTCTATATGGCAAATTTTACATGCTTTGGGATTTCTGTAGTGACTAAGCTTACCTTCTGAGATAGGAAGCTTTATTTTCTTTTCCTTTCTAAGTTGCTCAATTATTAAGGTTTGACAGTGCCTATGGATCAGGGAGTCATAAAACCTACAAGTCCCATTATTTGCCATGCCTATGACTACTTGGAAGTGAACCAGAAGAAATCCATGATGGATTTCTGGAAATCTATCACTGTGCTTCAAGTCACAGACTACATTAATATAGCTTCAGGAAATGTTTCACAGGCAACCTTGAACAACTACTGGCAAAGGGGAGGGGAAGGAGGGGGGAAAGGGGGAAGTATGACCTGCTTGTTCCCTCTCTTTACTCAGCTGATACCCAGATTTCTGGATCTTACCCTTTCCCTTTCCTCTTTCTAATCAACTTTTAGTCACTGTAGAGTGTTTTACTTGTGACTATTCACCCAACCACTCTTCTCCCCTTCTCTGTTCCTGCCTAGTTCCGTGTTTAATTCTTTTTTTTTCAGAGCAATGGGGGTTAAGTGACTTGCCTAGGGTCATACAGCTATTAAGTGTCAAATGTCTGAGGCCAAGGGTCACACAGCTAGTAAGTGTCAAGTGTCTGAGGCCAGAATCAGGGGCCGGTGCTTTATCCACTGCACCACCTAGCTGCCCCTAATTCATTTTTACATTATATTCACTTTGTATGCATGTATCTTCACCCTTACTGTGCCCAATTGACCAGATAATGAGATTCATGTTAACACGTAATTTTATCTGGTATCTGAATCCTTCAAAATCTGCTCTCCCAAATTATACTATGTTTGTTTTTTCTTTCCTTTTCTATCACAAATCTAAGAGGGAGTAGTCACTCCCCCCTAACTCCAACGAAGGTTCTCAACATTGATATTTCACCAACTAGTGTCTCCCTGTTAAAATCAGAACAGAATTTACCATTGTCAGTTCCTCCATCTTTAAATAATGAAAATATCAATGCAAATTAAGATGTTTGCTCTTCTGCTTTTGGCTGAGAAAGAATTCCAGCTGATATGAGGATGTGCCAAATTTATCATGTGTTAACTAAATTAGTTATACATTTCCTCTTTTGGTCCAAGTAGTCTGCAGTGTATTACAGTTAGAAAATTGCTTCTCTTTCTTCCTCCATTGTTCTTCCTCCAGATGCTCTTCCCCTATGCTTCCTTTATTCTGGTTCCTGCATTTCTTCACACTAATATAGCTTCTTAATAAATTGCCTTACCTCACCAACTTGTTTCTTTTGTTTTTACATCACCTACATTTCCTATCACCCTTCCAAAGAGTCATTTCTGATATAAGAAATGGAGTAAAATAGATGAAAAAAAGAACTTGCCAACGTATCATAAAGTCTGGCATTATATGTAATATTCCACCTGCCTCTACTAAGAAAAGAGGGAGAAGTAGATTATCTTCTTATATCTCCTTGTTGGGACCCAGCTTGGTCATTATTTTGCAATATTCAGTTTTGGTTGTTTTGTCCAATGATCCTTTTATTGATATATTGTTTTAGTTGTGTATATTATTCTCCTGGTTCTCCTTACTTCACTTAACATTAGATCAAATGTCTTCTGAGCTTTTTTGTATTCATCATAGTCATTGTTTCTTACATTACAGTAATATATCCCATTATGTCCATGTTCCTCAATTTATTTAGCCATTTGTCAATTAATTGGAATCCATTTTGTTTCCAATTCCTTACTATTATAAAAAGTGCTGCTAGAAATATTTGGAATACAGACAGTTTTCTCTTTATCTAAATTCACATTATGGAAATTTCACTTTACATAAAGAATTCTGAAAGAAATCTGCATTCCAAAAAAATCACAAAAGTTCCTTACACAAAGCAGACACTGTTTGATAAAATGTTGTACAATATGGGCACCATATACAGTGGTGGGAAGCTGAGAAACATCTCTAAATTAGTTCCCACATGCCTACAAACAGCAAGTGATACTGATGTGGGATGGAATTAGGGCGATCAGATTGATCGTGAGGCATCCCAAAAGAATTACAAGACTCAGTGACTCAGTTTCCCAAGTTTTATTGAAAGACTGTTGACCACAGGGAGAGAACCAGAAAAAATGGAAAAGTATCTTTTGAATAAGGAAAGAAAACACAGTTATATTTATAGAATGGAAAAATTGATTATCATTCTCATTATAATAATCTCCACTTTAGGGAGTGACAGGGGAGGGCTTATCCTAAACCAACCCCCAAGGTGGGCACCTTTTTTGTGGAGGTGTGTTTTGGGGATTTACACATCATAAGGTGAATCTGGAGACAAACTTGGCCTTTTCTCCACATGTTACCTCAACTTACCAAGGTCAGAGTGTTCATTCCCATGCCTAGTTTCTGGATATTTTCATATTTTGCTAAGCCTATGACATGGATAACCCTTATTATTTTTGAAAAGTGATTTATGTACTGCTTCATTCCTGAAATGGAGAACTTTTGTAATAATAATATCATTCTTTTCAATATTCTGTTTATTTTGGATACTACTCCAGGTCACCCTCCCCATCTGGCTGATTTTAATGAAAATGTAAAAGTGGTCTACCTTTCCCCTAAAACTACCTTGTTATTACAACCTATGGATCAGGGAGTGATTGTGAATTTCAAGGCATGTTCTTTAGACATTGCATTTGCCTAGGCAATCACAATTTTGAATGCAGACAGGAACTTGACATTGAGAGGTTTCTGGAACTCCTATAATATTTACCATTAAATCTGGAATATTGCTAAGGCATGAGAATATGTAACAGGAACTTGTATGAATAGAGTTTGGAAAAAAAGCATGTCCATGGTTTGTTCCCAGTTTCATGGATTTGACAAACATGAAACAGTCAAAGAAGTAAGTAACAAGATTATAAAATTAATACAAGGATTAGAGCTAAAAGTGGATAAGAAAGATGTGGAAGAGTTGATTGAATCTCATGAAGAAGAACTGTAGAATGTAGATCTAATTGAGCTGCTAGCTGTTGTGAAAATACACACACACACACACACACACACACATATATTCATAACTGTCTTCTGTGGAAAACAGAGTGAGAAATTCCTGGAACAGATAAGAGAGCAGTTAGGAAAATACAGTACCAGTTTATTGTCCCAAGAGCAAGTGGGTATGTACATGTGTAGATTCCTTCCAAAGAAGAAACTCAAAACCCCTTTGTTAGTGAAAGTATTTAAACTTTCTCTACTCACTGATTACAGACCTTAGTTATCCAAGTGTTAGGTATCTATTGGTAAATCGATCTGATCAGTTTTCCTGGATCATTAAAACAGGATGTTAGCAGTTCCGTTAGCATGATACAAATCAGTTTGACAATTCAACTTAAAAGCAAACAATATAGCAAGAGTATATGAAATGCAAATCAATTTGATAGTTTAAACTTGAAAGCAAACAATATGACAAGAGTACATGATTCTAAAGGGGTTGTCACAGATAAGGATACCCAGATGTTTTTACAAGTATTGGAGAGGAAAACATAATGGCTCCTGCAGATGGTGTTTGTTAGTCATAAAACCTACCTATTATCCTGGGGAAAGAAGTCACTGTATATAGGGACTTATCTGCTAGCTATAAGTTCCCAAACAGTTGAAGAGGCAGATGATATGCAATACCCAAATAACTCAGGAGTTTGCTTGACACTCACTTGTATATTGTCTGGGAAATTTTGATCTCAATCCAAGGTTTTGTAGAATTCCTTTGGATAATGACAACTCCATCAAATCCAATTTGTTCATATATATTCATTAATGCTTTCATTTGTATCTAAATTATTAAGTTTTGCATAACACTCCAAAGGTTTCAGAAGAAGAAAGGGAAGCTTCGGAACCTGAGGTTGAACCAAAAAGGTTCATGATGAAACACTTGACCGAAGTATTTCATCATTTGACTGAATTTTTTTCTTGTGTTGAAAAGATGGATCCATTTCAGTATTTTTAAAAGTTCGGACTAGTTTAGAATAATATTGCTTACTATTCTCAGATATATGAGGGGAGAAAGAGAGCCACTGTCCAAATATCTCTGATAGCTTCTTTTAAAAAGTTGCAGAATAACATTCTAGTCTATTCTTACTACCAGGTGTTGAGAGCAGGAAAAAGGGTATAAATAGAGGAAAGTGGAAAGAAAAAGGTATTTAATTAACCAGAGGTTATATGAGGATGTTTAACAAGTAGCAGCCTGGGTGATTGTCCCAAAGTATTCTGAGTGAGATTGTGCAGTTTGTTATACAGCTAAATCTAACACTGCTTACAGAGAATGATTTTACATGGGAGGGCCTTCTGCAGTGAGGCACACTGGAAGGAGCCTGCACCTGGTAGACATATATTATGTACCTAATGAGCAAATGAAATGGTTAATAATCCTACTGCGTAAATAAAACTTAAAAAAGTAAATTTTTTTTAAAAGTTGCATAGTCAACCACCAGTGAGAAAGGCTAGGTGCAGTAGGTGGGGAAAGGACCACATACTTGTGAGAAAATTATTAATAATAAGGGTTTTGGGACTCCCAGAGGCCCCCGCTGAGAGAGCCTGGTCTGACCTTTCTTAAGGCAAGCCCAGAGTCAGGAAGTAACCTGAAATCCTTGTTCCTGCCAGAGGATCTGTTCTCTGGACTCTGACATCAGCATGACTGGGCTGAACCACCCTCAAATCCAGTGAACCAATAGATTTGAATGATGCTAGACAATTACAATTAGCTTTAAGCAGTGTGCAAGGGCCACCTTTCATCCTTCCCTCAGAGAGCTTACGCTCACTGATCTCTCTCCTGGCCTGAAAACACGGAAAGGGAGCCATGTGGCCCAGTTCTCTCTCTTCTCTCTCCTAGGTAGACTTTCTTATCTTTCAGAGGCATGTGCAATCTCTTTATTAATATTTAATATGTTTTAATAAATGCTTAATGCCCCCAAACTGGTTCAGTAGCCTCTAATTTCTAAGTAACAAATATATGATAAACCCCAGCTAATTTTCCCCAAACTTGGGACAATTATAGGGCGACCACATATAATTTTACTCACCACATACTGCACACTTATGTTAATTTTACTATACACTCCTGTAAGATTTAGGGGTGTTCAAGGAAGACTAGCACCTCTGCTGTGAGGACTTTCCTAGACCTTTTCAAGACTATTCATCTACCTTTGGTGTCCACCTGGCACTCAAATCTCACCTGTGGCTCTAAGAAGCTATAGTATGGGCAGCAGCCACACCCCAGTAAACCATCTTGGCAAACGAACTAAACTAAGTTGAGAGTAACTGACAGGCCTCCAACCCATTGGTGAGTTACGGAGACATCTACCTCAAGCAAGGTCATCTACTTCATCTTGGGTCATCACCAGTCATCCTGACTTTGTTTTGCCACTGAACTTCAATGACTCTGGAAGAGAGAAGGAGACTGATGACTTTGTGCAACTCTGACTCCCTTAAATCCACTTCATGGACAGTCAAGGCATCACCCTATGATGTCATTGGTCCTCTTTTAAAACAAAGGACAAGCAACAAAAACAACACAACCATGCATACTTTAGCATTAATTTTACCTTTAATTTCACAATTATTTTTATTATTATGGTACAGTATTTATTATGTCTTCATTTTAGTATATTTTATGACTTACATCAAGGTATTTTTTGTATGCCTTTGTTATTCAAATCTATTGCATGTTGTATGTCTTTGCTAAGTGAAATGCAGGGAAAAATTTGCATTATAGAACAGTTATGTGAAGTGAGAACTATCTATGCATGGGGCCTTTCCTTTCATCATTGACCTCCTTTCAGTGTGTACCTAACAATGGAATAAAAGGGCATGGACATTTTAGACACTTTCTTCACAATTTAAATTAGTTTCCAGAATGGTTAAATCAATTCACAGCTCCATTTACAATGAATTGGTGCATTCATCTTTCCAAATTTCTTCCAATGTTGACTAATAACATTTGTTGGATAAAGCTGCCTGATCCTAGACCTATGAATTTCCTGGGGGCTATCAAAACCAGTTTAAAAAAGAATGTTGAATGCAGTCATCAGAAGAGGCTACCTGACTTTTGAACCTAACTGACCCCATGATTGGAGGAGGTCCAAATTGGTTTTCCCATTGCTGCACCTGGAGCCCGAGCCTGCTGTTCTGACCAGATGTCACCCTTCCCCGCCCTAACCTCCCTTAGCCTTCTCTAAGGACTTTAGATTCTTATGTAAAACAGCTTCTGTAAGAGTTTCTGGAGGCTGTACCTCCCATGAGACTCCCTCCTGGTTGAACTGTATTTAACACTGCCTCCTTCTGCCATTCTTGGGCCATCCTGTACCCTGGTGCTGTGCGGTGGCCCCAGATTGCAATTTTAGGTTGACACATTTATTGTCACCTTTGCCAATTTGTTGGGTATGAAGCTTCCTTTTAAAAAAGTTTATTGAGCAGAGCCAAGATGGCAAAGGAAAGGCAGTGACTTCCTAGAGCTCTCCCCCCAAGCCCCTCCAAATTCTTTCAAATAATGCCATAAGACAATTCCAGGAGCAGTAGAACCCACAAAAGAATGAGATGAGATCATTTTACAGCCAAATACAGCTTAGAAGGTCAGGAAGGATCTGTTGTGCAGGGGTAAGAGTGGATCACAGCCCACAGGCAGTACCACACAGATCCAGCCCCATACAGGCCACTCCTGAGGAGCTTCTCAGCTGTGGCTACTTCTGCTTGTGGAACTCAGCCCATGGATGGTGAGGGGGTCAAGTGGTTGGCCAGGGAGAAATTACAGGGGTCTCTGCTGGTGCTGAGGCAGGACTTTGTTGTTTTGCCCAAGCTAGGATCCAGGTTGCAGTCGTGAGTGGTGGCCCGGGGGGGGGGGGGGGGAGGGCCTCAGGCATGACAGAGCTTGCAGACACAGTGGAACAGGGTTCTCTTCCAGGTCTGAGGGCAAGCAAGCCTATGGTTGCTTGCAGACCAGAGCACAGGACAGGGGAGTGGTGAATGTGCCTCTCTTTAAATTGTACCACCTGGGACCCCCTGAAGTGTAGGACAGTGTGCCCTGGAAGCAGTTCCCCACTTTAAGAAGGAGTTAAAAGTCAAGAAGTAGGCTGGCAAAATGAGTAGACAGAAAAAGATGCTGACCCTAGAAAGTGTCTTTGGTGAACAAGGAAGATAAAAATACACCCCCAGAGGAAGAGAGCAAAGTCAAAGCTCCTGCAACTAAAGCTTCCAGGAAAAATACAAATTGGTGTCAGGCCATGAAAGCACTCAAAAAGGACTTTGAAGATAAGGTAAGAGAGGTAGAGGAAAAAATGGAAAGAGAAATGAGAGTGATGCAGGAGGGACACACAAAAAAAAGTCAACAGCTTGAAAAACCAAATGGAAATGGAGATACAAAGGCTCTCTGAAGAAAATAATTGCTGGGGCAGCTAGGTGGTACAGTGGATAAAGCACCTATCCTGGATTCAGGAGGACCTGAGTTCAAATCCAGCCTCAGACACTTGACACTTACTAGCTGTGTGACTCCAAGCAAGTCACTTAACCTTCATTGCCCTGCTTAAAAAAAAAAAAAGAGGATAATTTGATCCAAATAATGCCATAGGACAATTCCTAGAGCAGAAAATAATTGCTTATAAATTAGGATTGAGCAAATAGAAGCTAATAACTTTATGAGAAATCAAGACACAATAAGACAAAACCAAAAGAATGAAAAAATAGAGGGCAATGTGAAATATCTCCTTGGAAAAACAGCTGGCTTGGAAAATAGATCCAGGAGAGATAATTTGAAAATTATTGGACTACCTGAAAGCCATGATCAAAAAAGGGCTTACACATCATGTTCCAAGAAATTGTCAGGGAAAATTTCCCTGATATTCTAGAAACAGAAGGTAAAATAAAAATTGAAAGAATCCACCAATCACCTCCTGAAAGAGATCCCAAAAGGAAATAGCCAAATTCCAGAGATCCCAGACCAAGGAGAAAATATTTCAAGCAGCCAGAAAGAAACAATTCATGTATGGTGGAGCCACTGTCAGGATAATACAAGATCTAGCAGCTTCTATATTAAAAGATCAGAGGGCATGGAATATGATATTCCAGAGGGTAAAGGAACTGGGATTACAACCAAGAATCACCTACCCAGCAAAGGTGAGTATAATCTTTCAGCAGGGAAAAATAGGAATTCAATGAAAGAGAGGACTTTCAGGAATTCTTGATGAAAAGACCTGAGCTGAATAGAAAATTTGACTTTCAAATACAAGACCCTAGAAAAACATAAAAATGTAAACATGGAAAGGAAAGCATAAGGGATATTAAAAGGTTAAACTGTTTATATTGTTACATGAGAAGATGATACTTGTAACTGATAAGGGCTTTCTCATTATTAGGGCAGCTGAATGGAGTATATTTAGAGAACACAGGTATGAGTTGAATATGAAGGGATGATATCTTTAAAAAATAAAATTAAGGGTTGAGAGGAATGCAGTGGGAGAAAGAGAAAGGGAGAGGTGGAATGGGGTAAAGTATCTCACATAAAAGAAGCAAGGAAAAGCTTATACAGTCAAGGGGAAGATGGGGGAGGAGAGGGGCAATAAGTGAGCCTTACTTTCATTAGAATTGGCTCAAAATGGGAATAACATACATGCTCAATTGGGTATAGTAATCTATCTTACCTTGAAGGAAAGTAGGATGGGAAGGGGATGGAGGGAGAGGGTTGAAATAAGGGAGGGCAAATTGGGGGAGGGGGCAGTCAGAAGCAAAACACTTTTGATGAGGGATAGGGTGAAAGAAGATAGAAAATAGAGTAAATATCATGGGGAGGGAATAAGATGGAAGGAATCACAGAAATAGTAATTGTGAAAAAAATTTGAAGCAGAGGCAAGAGCAATGTAAGATAATTATGATGAGGAGGAGTATGTTGAGGTTGTTGTTGATGATGATGATGATAAAACCTATGGTGCTTATTTTGCTGGCCTATTGTGAAGAAAATTATTTATCAGATATAAGGTACTATATAAATGTTATCTATTACTGTTACAATAATCAACCTCATGGGTTTATTGTAAGGAAAACTCTCTTTAAAGTACTGTATGAATGTAGTTTACTATTTTTAAAAAATGATGAGCAGGATGCTATCAGAAAAACCTGGAAAGACTTATGTGAGCTAACGCAAAATGAAATGTATTGTATACAAAATAACAGCAATATTGTAAGATGATCTGCTGTGAGTGACTTAGTTATTTTCAGCAATACAATGATCCAAGACAACTCTGAAGGACTTAAGAAAAATGCAGTCCATCTACAGAGAAAGAACTGATGGTATCTGAATATAGATTGAAGCATAATTTTTTGTTAGTTCCTTTTTCTAACTTTTTTGTCTCTTTTCTTTTACAACCTGAATAATGTGGAAATTTTTTGCATGACTACATATGTATAATTTATATTGAATTGCTTGAGATCTTAAGGGGGATTGGGAGGGGGGAGGAAGAGAATTTGGAGCACAAAGTTTTAAAAATCAATGTTAAAATTTGGTTTTACATGTAATTTGTGGAAAATAAAATTCCAAATAAAAAAAAAGACTATTGATACATTTATTTAGACCAAAAAAAGAGACACCCAAACAACCTCCTCACCATATAAAGTAAATTCCTTGGAAAACAGTTGTTAACAGAAAGAAGGGATGTGTCCTTCAATTTTGAATGTAATTAACTAGAATTATAATGAATAAATGAAGAAAGATAGGGAGAGGTTTCATTTTAAGGTAAGACAATACATTAACTACTTGGGAATTACTATACCAAGACACATGCACAGAGGCCTGATAGAAATAAACTATAAAAAAAATTTATGTTAATAAAAGAAGACCTAAATAATTGGAGGGAAACTATTCAATACCCATGGATGAACTGCACCAATATACAGTCAATCCTCAACATTTGCCCATCCATTTTTTTTTCTTTTTTCTTTCTTTTTTTTTTTTTTTTTTTGCAGGGCAATGAGGGTTAAGGGACTTGCCTAAGGTCGCACAGCTAGTAAGTGTAAAATGTCTGAGGCTGTATTTGAACTCAAGTCCTCCTGACTCCAGGGCCAGTTCTCTATCTACTGTACCACCTAGCCGCCCAAATGGTTTACATTTGTATATGGAAAGATGATATGTCTAAACCATAAGAGCTTTCTGAGTATTAGGGCAAATGACAGGAATAAATTTAGACAGAGGGAATATGAAGGGATGATATCTGTAAAGCATTTTGCGGGGGGGGGGTGGGGGGCAGTCAGGATTAATGAGTGTCTTGTGAATGAGGATAGATTTGGGCTCAGGTCCTCCTGGGTCCAGGGCAGGTGTTTTGTCCATTGTGCCACCTAGCTTCCCCATGATGACATCTTTAGGGTAAAATTGAGGTGGGAGAGGTATGCACTGGGGGAGGGGAAAAGGAAGAGTAATGGGGTGAAATCCCACATGAAAGAAGCAGGAAAGGGGTTTATGGAATGAGGGGAGAGATGGGGGAGGAGTGGGGAAGTGAAGGAACCTTACACTCAACAGAATTAGCTCAAAGACCCTAATCTCATCAGAGTTGGCTCAAGGAGGGAATAACATACACACTTTAATTGGATGGAGTAATCTATCTAACCCTGCAGGAAAGTAGGAAGGGAAGGGGATAAGGAGGGAGGAATGAAAGAGGGGAGGAGGCAGTCAGAAGCAAAACACTTTTGAGGAGGGAGGGGTAAAAGAATATAGAAAATAGAGTAAATATCATGTGAAGTAAATAGGATGGAAGGAAACACTTAACAATAGCAATTGTGAAAAAATTTTTCAAGAGGAGGCAGGATCAATGTAGGACGATGATGGCTGGTGATGATTATGATGATGGATTGGTGATTTGAGAAAGAGGAGGATCGATTGATGAGGATGATTGAAAGTAGGATTGATTGACAATGATGAGGATTGACTGAGGAAAATGATGAGGATTAATGGATGATGATGACAAAATGTATGGTGCTTATTTTGCTAGGCTGTTGTGAAGAAAATTCTTTGTCAAGTTTAAGGTGCTATATAAAGGTCATCTGTTGCTGTTGTTGCAGTGATCAACCTTATGGGCTCATTGTAGGGAAATTTCTCTTTAAAGTACAATGTGAATGTTTATTATGAGAAAAATGATGAGCAGGATACTATCAGAAAGACCTGGAGAAACCTGCATGAGCTGATGCAGAGTGGAATGTGCTGTATACAAAATAATAGTAATATTGTGGGATGTTCTGCTGTGAATGACTCAGTTGTTTTCAGCAGTACAATGATCCAAGACAACACTGATGGTCTTGTGAAAGATGCAGTCTATCTATCTATGGAGAAAGAAACTGATGGTATTTGAATTCAGATTGAAACATAATTATTTTTGTTAGTTACTTTATCAGAAACAAAAAAAGTGATGAGCAGGATACAATCAGGAAAACACAGAAAAACGTACATGAACTGATGCAGAGTGAAATGTACTGTATACAAAATAACAGCAATAATGTGATCTGCTGTGAATTACTTGGTTATTTTCAGCAATAAAAAGATCCAAGATAACTCTGAAAGACTTATGAAAATTGCAATCCATCTACAGAGAAAGAACAGATGGTATCTGAAAACAGATTGAATCATAATTTTTTTTGATAGTTCCTTAATTTGAAGTTTTGTTTTTGTCAGTTTCCTTTCTCAGCCTGGCTGGTGTGGGGTTGTTTTGCATGACTGCTCATGTGTAGCTTGTATTGCATTGCTTTAGTTCTTTGGGGGGTGGGGTAGGGAGGGAGGGAGGAGGAGAGGTTAGAACACAAAATTTAAAAAATTTGATGTCAAAGTTTGTTTTTGCATGTAATTTGGAAAAAATAAAATTCCATGGAGTTAAAAAAAATTGTGAAGGACTTTAAATGCCAAAAATAGAAGTTTCTATTTTAACTTCAAGGAACTAGAAAGCCATTAGAATTTCTTGATGATGACAATGACATATGGCAATGGTTTGGAAAGGGGAAAGATTAGATGGAAGGAGACCTTGGGGCAGCTAGATGGGGCAGTGGATAGAGCACCAGCCCTGGAATCAGGAGTACCTGATTTCAAATCTGGCCTCAGGCACTTAACACTTACTAGCTGTGTGACCTTGGGCAAGTCACTTAATCCCAATTGCCTCACTAAAAAAAAAAAAAAATAGATGGAAGGAGACCAGTTAAGAGTTCTATCAAAATAGTCTAGACGAGACAATGAAGGTCTGAAGGTGGCTGTTTGGAGAGACACACACGAGAAAAGAGAGGTATTAACTCAGTGGTGAAAGCAGCTTTAAACAGCATGAACAAGCAACATGGCAACAAAAAAGCTATGGACTGGGGCAGCTAGGTGGCTCATTGGATAAAGCACCAGCCCTGGACTGAGGAGGACCTGAGTTCAAATTCGACTTCAGACACTTCACATTTACTAGCTGTGTGACCCTAGGCAAGTCACTTAAACCTCATTGCCAAAGCAAAAGGAGGAGGAGGAGGAGGAGGAGAGGAGAAAAAGCAGCTTTGGACTTGTGAAAGTTTCTATGTCCTGTGAGAAACAGACCCTGGAAAACCAGCTAATTAACCTACTTAAGGAAAATGTACTGACAGGGTTGGGGACAGTAACGGGAGCAGTGAGTTGCCTTGATCATATGTGTTCCATACATGTGTACTTTAGTATCGTTATATTCTAAATTTGTGGCCCATTCTTTCCAAAAATTTTGTGTATATTTTGGGAGAATGCACTACAGGTTTATGGAAAGGGAGGTGGTGTTTTGTAGCAACAATTTTTACGGTGATATCTTTTTTTGAGGGGGTGGAATGAGGGTTAAGTGACTTGCCCAGGATCACACAGCTAGTACGTGTCAAGTGTCTGAGGCTGGATTTGAACTCAGGTCCTCTTGAATCCAGGGCCGGTGCTTTATCCACTGCACCACCTAACTGTATTGTGATATCTTAATAAATGCCTTTGCTTTGAACTAATTTAGTCTAATGAGTGACTGTTAATGGGAAACACACCAGTAGAGGGATGTAAATTTTAGGAGTACCTAGAACCTGGGAGTATCAGCCCTCTCTCTGGGTACCTAACCTGTAAGTTCAAGTGTAAACTGGGTGGATTAGCCCAGAGTGGGTGCCACATTTAAATTATTGTCTCTTTTTATTAAGTTAACTAATTTTCCCCTCTTTTACCCCTTCTCTTTTTCCACCCAATGAAGCAAATAATTTAGAATCTTCATTCCTCTCCTCTCCTCCAATTTCTTATTTTTAGTAAATTTCTCTTGTTGTACCCTCTTAAAATTTGTTTTTATTGTTTATTTAAGAAACATCAACAAACACAAACATTTCAATATATAATGAACAAATATGCAATATATAAAAAGGATGTATGTAAAGCTTAATTTATGTTATTTATCTTTTTAAAGTATATATTGAATCAAAGATAAAAGTAACAATTTGTTTTTAAAATTTCTTTGATGCTCTATTTTTTAGGATTTTTAAAAGTAATTATTGCTACCTGTCCACTCTTCCCACAATTCTGATCCCCCACCCCCTCTACAAAAACTTTTCCTTGTAACAAATAAGTATTATATCACACGAATTCTTTTTTGAGTTGACTAGCCTCTGCCAATGAACCAACAACAAGACAGAGACAGGATTACTGTAGCTTTTATTCACTCAGAGTGAAATGCACTTATGTACATTACATACAATTTAGCTATCTCTGTGTGTTTGTGTGTGTTTGTATGTGTCTTTGTATGTGATAGGGAGAGAGGGAGGAAGAGGGGGGCGAGGGAGGGATGGAGAAAGGGAGGGAGAAATTTCTTACATGACACAAATATGGTTACTTGTTCCAAAGCAGCAGGTTACATTAAAAATAAAAAGAAAGAAAGGTATGCTTGTTAAAGAGGATGTATAGCATTAATTAAAGGAGATAAAGGAGGAATGTGTGCTTGTTAAAGTACAGCTATTTACATGACATTAGAAGGGTATATATTATTTCTGACATGGGATAAAGAAGGTCAGAAAAGTCCTTTACAGCAATTAAAAGCAGAAAGACAAGAAAGCAGGAAAATAGCTATTGTAAGGTGGTCCTGCAATATGTTCTGAGGCCACACATTTTTAAAAAATGGTAAATTACACTAACATGGAGTTGATTACATCAACTCTTAACTGTCCACTCTTAACTCTTAATAATCCAAGCAATCCAAGACAACATATTGCCATGTCTGAAAACGTATTGGAAATTTTTCTCTGCCCAATTCTTTAGGAACTCTACTGGTATTCTAGGTGGAGGCTTGCTTGTGTCAATTTCTTTTCTTATTGTTTTTTGTTCTTTAGTTTGGGGATGAAGGTACATTTATTGGATTTTTGAGGCTATGAAGGGAGCTAAATTCAGACAGAGGTTAATTTCAGCTATATTGCTAAAAGCTCCTCAAACCCCCTTTTATTCAATGAAAGGTAGAATTTATTCTTTTAATTTCCCATTATTATAGGAATTCACTTAAAAGTTCATTTTACTTGAAACTTTATTTTAATTTATATCATTTAATCCTTCATTAATGCCCAACTGCAGTGCCTCAATATACTGGGAAGAATGTTGAACTTGCATTCAGGAGATGTCCCACAACCATCACTAATGCAGTGGCATGATCTTGGGCAGGTCATTTAACTCTCTGAACCTATTTCTTTATCTTAAAAAAGAGTTAATGATGCCTGTACTACCTATCCCACAATACTGGTGTGAGCATCAAATGAGATAATATGTCAAGCACTTTGTAAACCTTAAAGCATAATACAAATTGTCAGCTATTATAATAACTTATTATTATTACTTTTTTACATTACTTTTGTGGTGTGAAGTTGGCCCTAGATTCTTTAAGACTGTTTCATAGTGGATAGAGCACCGGCCCTGGAGTCAGGAGTGCCTGAGTTCAAATCCGGCCTCAGACACTTAACACTTACTAGCTGTGTGACCCTGGACAAGTCACTTAACCCCAATTGCCTCACTTAAAAAAAAAAGACTATTTCATCAGGGGGCAACTAGGTGGCGCAGTGGATAAAGCACAGGCTCTGGAATCAGGAGGTCCTGAGTTCAAATCCAGCCTCAGACACTTGACACTTACTAGCTGTGTGACCTTGGGCAAGTCACTTAACTCTCATTGCCCCGCAAAACAAACAAAGACTATTTCATCAGAACTCAAACTCCAGCATTTCTAAGTTATAAAGGTTCCTATACAGGCCCTGGGGTTGGAAAATTGGCCAGTAGACGATGGCTGCTTTTATACCCATATCAACTTAAGAATATTTTCTCCTGAGATGTTGAGTTGTGTAATCCACACAGGTGTAATGGTTGCCTACAGCAATGAAATCTTGGAGTAGGGTTTTAGGTTTTTTATTTTTTGTTTTACTGTTGGATTTGTGAATTCATTGCCAATAGGAATTCCCAGTGAGGAAATTTCCTTTCCAATGAAAATGATAACTGCTCTCCAGTAAGACAGTTGCTTGGGGGGCATTAAGAGGTTTCATAACTTGCCTAAGGTCAAACAGTCATTTTTTGTTAGAGGCAAACTTGAACTGTCTTTCTTTCTCTGAAACTGGCTCTCTATCTACTACCTCATAGATATTTACAATAGAATAAAAAGTTACAATAATTTCTACTGGGAATTCCTTTCAACAGTTTTATAATAAATATTGTGATAGTCTTTATTTTATATGTGGTAAAACTGAAATATATAACAGACAGCTAAATGGCACAGTGAATGGAGAAAGACCAGAATTCAAATCTGGCTTTAAACACTTACTTGATGTGTGACCTTGGGCAAATTATTTAACCTCTGCCTGCCTCAGTTTACTTATCTTTAAATGGGGGTGATAATGGTACCTACCTCCAAAGGTTGTTATGAAGCTGCTATGTGAATGTTAAATCTTATTGTTGCTGTCCCAAATCTGTCAGAGGTACAAGACTTAATAACTAGTTTTTAGTATTTACATGATTGTTTCTTCTTTGCAGACTTACAAGCTTGCAATTACAGACTTAAATATATCTATCTCCATGAACAAAGCCTGTTTTCTAGCATTTTATAACAGAGCAATATGCTACAGCAAAATAAAGGAATACCATATGGTAAGACAATAAACATCTGTTTAAACTAAATAGAATATCAATGAACCCTTTATATAGCTCAAGCTTGCTTTTACATTAAACACTACTCCTGTAAGAGGATAAAAGGAAAGTCAAAGCCATGAGCCCTCATTTAAAAGCATACATAAATTAAAATTCAGTATGCAGTCAATTCCAGTTTCATTAGGAGTTTTTATTGACTCTATGAGATTTGACTAGTTAAACAAACAAATTGACTCTGCCATTACTTCAAGAATTTAATAAAACCACAGGTTCAGAAGAGTTCTATAGAGATATTCTTTTGTGTGTGTGTGAGAGGCAATTGGGGTTAAGTGACTTGCCCAGGGTCAGACAGCTAGTAATTGTTAAGTGTCTGAGGCCAGATTTGAACTCAGATCCTTCTGAATCCAGGGCTGGTGCTCTATCCACTGCCCCATCTAGCTGCCCCTATAGAGATATTCTTAAAACAGAGACTGGGAAAAGTAAGTAAGCACCATAGTCTGAGAGAGGGCAGGCATTCTGAAGTCAGAGGACCTGAGCTGGGATGCTTGGAACCTATTTATATTCCATGTGCCTTTCTCAAATAATGTGATGGGATAGCCCAGTACTGTACAAACACCTAAATGATATTAAAACTCATTTCTCCAAATTGTTAATTCTTACTCCTATTTTGTGGAGATTGAACTCCCTGCAATCCAATATAATGGAATAGAAAGAACTTTGGATTTTAAAATCAGAATACCTGAGTTTGAGACCCAGTTCTAGCAGTGCAACTTTGGACCCATCACCTGCCCTCTCTGGACCTTGGTTTAGTGAGGCAGTGTTGTATAGAACTCTGGACTTAGAGTCAGAAAGACTTTGGTTCAAATCCTGCATTTGATATTTAAAAATCAGCTAGGTGGAGCAGTAGACATGAAGTCAGGAAGACCTAGGTTCAAATTCTGCCCTACACACTTTCTAGCTCCTGCTTTCCCTCAGTTTCCTCATCTGTAAAATGAGAATAATATAGTACCTACCTCTCAGAGTAGTTGTGAGGGTCAAATGAGATAATGTTTGTAAAGCACCTTGTAAACATTATAGTGCTATATAAATGATAGCTGCTATTCTTATTTATTCTTATTATTATTATTAATGTAACCAGAGATTCTCTGTGCTTCTGATACCTCATCTATAAAATGGGACCAATAACATCTATAGTATCTGTCTCATAGGGTTGTTGTGAGATTAAAGGGAAATGTTATATATAAAGCACTTTGGAAATTTTGAAAACTATCTAAATATTTATTATTATTATTATTATTTTCTTCATTTATAAAGTGAAGGTTACTGGAATAAATCTCTAAGGACCCTTCCATCTCTAAAATTACGATCCCTATTTTTCACCTATTTCTTCATGTTAAAGGCTCCCTGGTGATGACAAGGACCAGGGCACCCAATGAAATGAGTGACTTTTTAATTTTTGATGCAATTGGGATTAAGTGACTTGCCCAGGGTCACACAGCTAGTCTAAAACCCGATTTGAACTCAGGAAGATGACTCTTCCCTATTCCAGGGCCAGCACTTTATGCATTATGGCACCACCTAGCTGCCCCCTGGGAATTTTTCAGTTCTTTGGCTTGTGTCCTCCCAGATTTGGTTCCTTCCTAAACTTTTATGTCTCCCCTTTCAGAATAGACCTTTCAGTATCAGAATTATTTATCAGAGACGTAAATAGTCTTCAGTTTCTGGGGTCCCTCCATAAAAAAGCTATTGTTGCCCTTACCTCCCTTCTCCACAACTCTGCCTCTCTCTCGTACCATCTCCCTTATTTTCTTTTTCTATAACCTTTCCTTTCCATTTTCTACATTAAACTATTTGTTTAAAAGGATAACCTTCTTAATCTCTTTCATCAATTCTTGTATACGTAGCCCCCCTCTCTTGTAAAATGAAGCTATGAGGGGCAGCTAGGTGGCGCAGTGGATAGAGCACCGGCCCTGGAGTCAGGAGTAACTGAGTTCGGGTCCGGCCTCAGACACTTAACACACACTTACTGGCTGTGTGACCCTGGGCAAGTCACTTAACCCCAATTGCCTCATTAAAAAAAAAAAATGAAGCTATGAAAAAAATGGGGAAAAATGAAGCTTTGCATGGAAAATTTTAGACATTTATAAATGAGTTGTTAATTGAAAGATTTTTTTGGAAAGCAGTGTTCTAGTGCTAAAAAACATTACTCTAATTTTAATTGTGGATTCATAGTAGCTTCCCCTTGTTAATAAATATTGTTGACTTAATGAAGGACTGGAAGTCCTTCAGCATCTAAAGACTGATTAGAATTTTTGATGTTTGTAAGTGCCCAATAGGTTGTTGTTGTTGTTGTCATTTTTAAGACAGTTGTACTTCTCTTGGCTGGCTAGAAATTGCAGACAACAGCACTGAGAAGAGAGCTTCATAGAGACCTAAACTTTTATTCAAGAATATTTGGGTTTGAATCCCATTTCTGAAACTGTGTGCCCATGGGCAAGTCTCCAAAGCTCAGTCCTCATAGGTAAAACAGGGATAATAATAGCAACCTACCTCACAGGATAGTTGTTAGCATCAAAAACTGTATCTAAAATGTTTTTAAAGGGCAGCTAGGTGGCACAGTGAATAAAGCACTGGCCCTGGATTCGGGAGGACCTGAGTTCAAATCCAGCCTCAGACACTTGACACTTACTAGCTGTGTGATCCTGGGCAAGTCAGTTAATCCTCATTGCTCTGCCCCAAAAAAAAGTATTCTCCCAAAAAGAAAAAAAAAATGTTCAGAACCTTCAAGTGCAACATAAATGTGATGATGATGATTATTAGTAATGATATGATATTTAAGATAATTGCCCTATTTGTATGAGCAAATGACCTTAAGTGAAAAATATTTAAAATGAGATTTGCTTCAAATGCTATACTTTTAGAACTAAAAAGAACTTTAAAGATCACCTAGTTCAACCTACTATATTTATAGTCGAGGTTTGGGTTGTTCCTTTGCTCCTACCCTTATCCCTATCCTCAGGATTAATACAGCCTGGACAAAAATTAGTTGACATTTTCTTGTGAAGTGCTGCCTCTCTATTCTCATCCCATATCTGTTTGATATAATTAGGATAACAAAACCACTTTCCCTGCCCAAAATGTATGTGGACTTTTCCCACAAATAAAGAAGTATATGAAAACCACACTAAGGGGAAACTGAGGTCCAGTTCTACCACTAACTGCTTCAGCAAGTCACAAAACATCCCAGGGTTTTAGCTTCCTCATCTATAATATAAGGATTAGACTGATGGTTCTCCAAATGTGTTACAGGGAACTTTGGGGTTCCCTGAGACCCTTTCTCGGGGTCTTCAAGATTAAAATTATTTTAGTAATAATATTTAAAGGTTTAATTTCTAATTTGGTAAATTATTGATAACATAACTCACACAAACAAAAACTTGGAAAGTGGAAGCAGCCTCAATAATTTCCAAAAGTATACAATGGTCCTGACACAAAAATATTTGAAAACTGCTACATGATCTGAAACATCCTTTCCAACCCTAATGTTCTTATGAAAAGTTCTATGAAAGTTTGTGTTTCTAGCCCTATAACTTGATTTTTCAATATCTTCTACTTGATTTTTATTAGCTCTTCCAATTTTTGTAGGCCCCAGTAAGTATTTTCATATAGCATCCTAGCTATACCTGCAATGATTTTCTCTGGATGCTCATTGTAAATAGCTTGTAAAGATTATAAATTTTACATATATATATATATACATATATATATGTAATATATAAAGATTATACATTGTAAATAGATATTAAAGATCATATATGTTGTTCTCAAGCTATGCTATCACAGCTTCCATGTTATTTTTGTTCTTTAGTATTATAAAAGCATGTGGAGCTGTATTCTCTTCTTTGCAGAATTCCATGGGGAAGACATGGCTTCACCTTAAATGAAGACCTATGCTATAGTAGTGTGAAATATAAGTAAAGAAAATGGAGACTGCTGCTAGGTCCTAGATTTGACTCAGAATCACAGAACTTAAGGGTTAGAAGTCTTCAGTAGCCAACTATCTAGGTCAAACTGTAGACCAAATAAATCTCTAACATACCTGACAAGTGGCTATCCTAGCACTACTTAAATATCTTAAGAACCTCTTAAGATAGGCCACTGCACATTTAAACAGCTCTAAATTAGGAAGTTTTTCCTAACACCAAACTAAATTTGCAAACCTCTTTGCCAATTTTACACATTGCTACTGATTCAATTTTTTATTCACTCTGTCTAAATGAACTTCGGCTAATGTCTGTATGCAGGAAACAAGTATTAACATTTTTTAATTAAGATTCTGTCTTTAAAGTCCTTTCCTGAAAGGTTTTGATTAAGTAATACCATTCCTTTTAGAACAGCTGTCATTATTTACACTATTTTCTAACACTAATTACCTAACTCATTTACTTAAATAAATAAGACTCATACAGAAGACAATAAGATTTCGAGTTGGAAAAGCCTTTAGGCATCATCTGGTCTGACCTACCTCATTTTATAGATGAGCAAACTAAAGCACAAAATGGTGATGCAACCCCAAATGCCTGTCACACAATTAGTAGATGGAAGAGCCATGTTTGACACCCAGGTCTTCTGATTCAAACCCAGCTCTCTGGTGTAGCTGTTCCTAATATAGAAGCTGTTTTAAGAGAATAGACTATTGGGGGGGGGGCAGCTAGGTAGCACAGTGGATAAAGCAGCGGCCCTGGATTCAGGAGGACCTGAGTTCAAATCGGGCCTCAGACACTTGACACTTACGAACTGTGTGACCCTGTGCAAATCACTTAACCCTCTTTGCCCCAGAAAAAAAAAAGAGCAAGAGAGAGAGAGAGAGAGAGAGAGAGAGAATAGACTATTACTCTTCCCAAGAGAATGAATCAGATTTGAGGTTGGCTGAGGCTAAAAACCTGTTTTCTCAGTGTTGTAAGGAACAGCTATAATGTTCAACATGATTGCTGCCCTCAGAGAGCTTACAATCTAGTTGGGTAAATACACAAAAAAGTGACTGACACAAGGTCATATATGATAAATGTCATGCAAGTCAAATGATAAAAAGTTAATTTAAGTGATCATTATAGGCTGGGATGGTTGATGGTCTGACAAGACTTCACAGAAGAGTTGGGATCTGAGGTGGGCCTTTGAGGGATACATTGATTCAGACAAACAGTAAAAAGCTTAGGGTAAGACATTTCAGTTGCTTGTGTGCATTGGGTAAGGGGAGCAGTGGCAAAATGAGTGACAGGGAGATTAAGTGAACACTTTGGCTAAAGGAGAGGATTCATGGAGAGAAATACTGGGAAATAAAATTAGGACCAGTTAAGGGCATTGAATACCAGGCTATTTTTCCCATTACCCCTTCAAATAGTCATTTAGTCCCTGCATATACAATAGCTATTTATTGACTCATGAAAGATTATCTAAAGAGTCAGCATAACTAGGGGCCTTTAAAGAATATGAAGTGTAGGGGCGGCTAGGTAGCGCAGTGGATAAGCACCGGCCCTGGATTCAGGAGTACCTGAGTTCAAATCCGGCCTCAGACACTTGACAATTACTAGCTGTGTGACCCTGGGCAAGTCACTTAACCCCCATTGCCCTGTCAAAAAACAAAAAACAAAAACAAAAACAAAATAAAGAATATGAAGTGTGTAATTCACATATACTTGTAATTCAATTATCTTATCCCTTATGAACAAGTAGCAATAGTTTTTTTGGTTTGGGGGTTTTGGGGGGTTTTTGCAGGGCAATGACAGTTAAGTGACTTCCCAGGGTCACACAGCTAGTGTCAAGTGTCTGAGGCCAGATTTGAATTTAGGTCCTCCTGAATCCAGCACCAGTGCTTTATCCACTGTGCCACCTAGTGGCCCCAAGTAGCAATACTTGAAAATAAACTACCCAGACTTCAGTTGAAATAAACAAATGATTACTTTGAACAATACATTCTAAACACAATGAATGAAACTAATACTTTAGATATATGTTTAGACAATACAACTAATAGCATAAAAAATTAAATCAGGATTTAAAGTGATTGTTTAAATTTTATAGGCTTTAAGGGATTATGGAATTGTTCTTCTTCTCGACGTGACAGATGACATAAAGGCAAAAACTTTAATTAACCGTGGCTTGATCTACACAGAACTAAAAATGGTTGCCAATGCATTAGAGGTAAATAGATCTTATGATATTTGTCTATTTGATATTGTATATCTACTACTAAAGACCAATGCACAATTTTCTCTTGTAATAAAACAGCAATATTAAAGATGTGTGGATTCAATTATATTAAGACTGTAATATAATGTGTTGGATATTTAATGACCACACATGACTATAATAAAAATTAAAATATTTTATATGCATTTAAGAAAACTGTCCAATGAATTTTCAAAATTGGTTGGTTTGTACCTCTTACATAGTTTGAAGATATCTTTTCTTTTAGAAGTAATTAAGATATATTGGGGAGAAGTGTTAAGGTACAAGTTAAAGTGACTATTAGACCATCTTCAAGGTCTCAATTTTGCACTTTTGTTATCTATATAGCTATTTCCAAATGAAGTATATTTTAAGATAAGCTGATGATACTCAAATACATTACTTCTTCAAGATTGCAAACCTAATGACAAGGACACTAAAATCATTATTGTTTTATCTATAACAATATACTCTAGGTAGTCAATATTCAAATACATCAGTGGATTAATTTCATCAATGTGAGTGTTCTTTCAATGATAGACACCTCAACCCATCTTTGTCTGCCCATCTTATGTGACTTCCATCTTTGTCCTCCCATAAATTCACCAGAGATCAACTCTACATGTTGAGACCCTACTTTGAATACTCAACATCTGATAGATATCAGTGGAGCATGCCAGCTATCCATTGGTTGCTTCATCAGTTCATCTTCATTTTTTCTTCATAAGATTCTTATGCAACATTCTTTATACCACTTTTCCTGCATAGTTCTTCATTTGTAGTGGGCTGAAGCATGATTTTAAGTAAAGAAAAATGCTTTCTTTAATATATCTGAAACATATATGTCAAAACTAACATTTTACTAAGGTAGCATCTAAACTATACCAAGTATCCAATAGCATATCTGTAATACAAAAATTCTGAAGGAAATTTTGATAGAAAAGAAACAAGTTAATGTTTAAAAGAATATATGATCTTTAATATAAGCCAAAGCTACTGATCTAGAAGACAGGATGCTAACAATTTATGAATCATAGGACTCCCAGAAGAGAATGACAAATTGAAAAAATAACTAAACAGCACAATGCAGGAAGTAATACAAGAAAATTGATATGAATACAGAAAACAAAGGGACCATGAAAGAATCCACAGATCAGTTCTAGGAGTTGAAAAAGTTGGAGGCAGGGGCGGGGGGGGGGGGGGAGGGGGGAAATGAGCTTCAAATTTCAAGATACATAGTGGTCAAATCAAGCAACTCCACTTACAAACAATAAATTCTACAAACAGGTAGGAGAAGGACTTTCAAATATAAAGAAAGGGTAATTTGAATATTATAGACCCACTAGAAATCAAAGAAAGGAATGGGATAGAGTATTCTGAAAAGCAAAAGAGGTTAAGATGCAACCCAAACGACATGACCTGAAAACCAGAGTCTAATAATCAATGAAAAAAAAGAATATTCAGGTAAAAGGAATTTGAAGAATTTCTGAATGAAAAAAGCAAGAAAAAGCAAAATATTATACCTGCAAAAAGACCAAACAACAGAAATACAGGAAAGGTTTAAAAAAAGCATAATTACCAAAGAAAGAATAAGAAATTAGATAATTACATTCATCTTTAGAGGATTTTTTAAAAACAAAGCAACTGACCTACAGCGTGAGAAAAAAATACAATAACAAGAGATAAAAGGGTAAATAAAGATGTAAACAGAACATAAAGAAATAGGAGAAATGAAAACAAAAGAGCAGCTATGAAGCACTATGGACTAACTCCACATCCTGTACAAGTTAATTAATGTGTTTTGTGGAATAAAATTTGCTGGGTTAAAGGTACATAAATGTGAAGAGGGGAAATAGAAAGCAGAAGGGAAGGAGAGGTGAGGTAACTTTATCAAATCCATGGATGAACAAGTGAAGAGAAGACAACTCTATTTATAGTCTCTTAATAAAAGGAAGTACTACAAGAGAAGGGCAGAGATGACAGAAGAAAGGGGTTGAAATTTTGGACATGAAATTGGTTAGGTCTCACGGAAGAAGAGATGTTTATCTGCATTAGGAGACAGGGACATTAATGGGTTTAATCTAAGAAGAAAAACCACTATCTCTGAGATAATGTTGTGCCTCCATGTATTATAGCCTGTCTTAGAAGTGTGACATTCAAAATTGGATATAAGAGCATTAAACTCCCCTTTAACGTTTCCCTTTTATATATGTGAGTGTTCTTTCAATGATAGACACCTCAACCCAACTTTGTCTGCCCATCTTATGTGACTTCCATCTTTGTCCTCCCATATATATATATATATATATATATCCCAGACCAGTAAGAGAAAGAAGCCTCTAAGTTTTAATTGGAGAGGGATTACTTAGCTTTTGTTGTTTGCGAATTAATTAGCCAACAAACAGGTAATACTGATTAGGGAAATAGGAAAGTAGAAATATAAATGAATAGTATTAGATCTAAGCTTAGTCTATATTCTTTTATAAAACTCACCGAATCCCAAAGCTACCTCTCAGGCTGAGAACCAGAGTCAAGCGCGTGCTGCCACCGAGGACCAGAACCGATCACCCATGTGATCACGCCAATGTGTGCGAGCCAAGAGAGAGAACTTCCGTTCTCTACTCAGCTTTTTAAGCTCGAGTCCCGGAAGTCTTGCATGCTTGACCACGCTCTCCCAGGCAGCAGCAGGCACATGGCTGTTTGTCACGGTCTCCTCCCCGAAAGGGCGGTCCTTCAAAAACTGGCAGTCCTTCAAAAACCGTTTCAGTAGTATGCGTTCACCTCTATTTTTTTACCACAGAAGAAAGAAAATGTGAACTTATAGGGAAAGTTGTGACCCAGAAAATGGAGGGAGGAATATGGACCCAGAAATCAGAAGACAAAACCAATGGGAAAAAGAACAATAATAGGAGCATTAGGTGATGGAATTGACCCAGATGATTTGGAACACAGTAATTTCCACCATGGCTCATTGATTATGTATATGTATATGTAAATATTATACATTATAAATAGATTTTAAAGATTATATATGTTGTTCTCAAGCTATGCTTTCACAGCTTCCATGTTATTTTTGTGTTTTAGTATTATAAAAGCATTTGGAGCTGTATTCTTTTCTTTGCAGAATTAATGAATTAATACTACAAGGAGGGACAATAGGGAAGAAGACTTGTGAAGGAATTAACATAGAAATTGATTAAAGAGAGAGCTGAAACCTGATACTTGAGAAAGTTTAACTTCATGAAGAACACAAAAAGTTTAAAGAAGGAATAAATAAGATATAGAATACAAATAAGAAAATTAAATAGCAGAATTTAAAGGAAGGGAAGAGATTTATTTAAAAAAATAAAGCAAAAACTATCTCAGGAAAAGGAACAGAAAAAAACTAACAAAAGTTTATCTGAAGAAACGAAAGATTTAGAATATCAAGGTGTAATGATTGGAATGACACCACCTGCTGGAGACTTACTGTAGAAAAGCTCCACCATGAGGTGAAGGTCTCCTCTGAGGGCAAGACCATGTATCTTTTCTTTGGCATCAGGAAGTGATGTTTGCTTGTGGGAGGAAGAAGGGGGAGCCCGGCACTCTGACTCATGCTCTTTCCTGAGGACTCTGGTGGAGAAGGCAGCTAGGAATGCTCTCTCCCTTTAATAGATAGATGAATCTAGGCCTTTCCTTCTCTCTTTACCAAATTCTTATTCTCCTTAATAAATACTTAAAAGTCTAACTCTCGCTAAAGCTTATAATTTATTGGCGACCACTCATTAGATTTTAGATAGCATAGCTAGAATTTTAGTTCTCACAAAGGGAAATAATGAAAAAGGTAGGAATGAATGTGGAATAGCATTTTCAGACTTCAAACTATATATCATTTCTAGATTTCAAATGATCAAGCTTGGCCCCAAAGAAATATGAAAAGCATTTCTTCTTTGCATAGTTGGAGTAATATAGGAGTGGAACACTGCAAATAGTGTCAGACTTTTTAATCATGCTTATTAGTTTTATGAAACATGTTTCCCCACTTTTCTTATTCTTTATGATGAGTGATGGCTCTCTAATAGGAGTAGAGTAGGAATATAATGAAATTGTAATTAATGAAATAGCAAAAGTTATTGATAACTAAAAAGTCATTGATTATATTAAAATATTCTATGGAAGGTTTCGTCTTTGTGGTAGGTGCAAAAAACACAAGATCTCTCTATATTGTCTATAGAATACAAAAACACATTTGATTAGAGTAATAAATACAACCACATAGATTACTATTTATTTTTTATATTTTATATTTTATACTGTTGTATAAAAAAGGAAATGTCTGATCACAAAAGGTTTTCACATTACCATGAAAGATGTATTACACAAGATAAAAATTTGGAGTAGGATTCACTAGAGATAGCAAGACCATCCAGATGTTCCTGTTTGTATATTATTCTGACAACCTCCAGAAAATTACAGGACCTCCTCAATGAGAGGACCATGACTATATAGATAGACCTAAAAATCCATGCATGAAAAATAAAATAGATGAAAAATGCCTAAGGTCTTAACTATAATATACAGCTGAATGGACATTCCAGTGAATTAGTACATCTATGTGTTTAACTGGAACAGGCTCACATGTGGATAGTTAATTCCAGAATTGGATAACAGGAAAAGAGTAGGCTTCATTGTATTTAGGAAAATTTTCAGTGTTTTTAGTGATCCCAAACTGTCTTCCCATCAAAAGACCCCTCTTTTCAATACTGTAGTCCCTCTGGCAAAACTATATGGTTGTGAAACTTGGAACGCTATATTCTTTAGTACAAGGGTCCATAGGTAGATTTCATGGGGTCCACAAAGTTGGATGGGAGTAAAGTACATCTTTATTTTCACTAACCAACCTCTAACTAAAATCTACCATTTACTTCATTGCTAATTTGAAAAAAACATTCTTCTGAGGAGTCATTAGCTTTACCAGAATGCTAAAGGGGTCTACAACACAAAAAAAGCTAAGGACCTCTGCTCTAAGTTTATCTGCAGCCAATGGAGAGATTATAATAGACTGTAATAGGCTCTAATAGACTGTAACACATTTCCAATGATGATCTATGCTGAAAAGTGGTATAAAGGACAACATTGAGGAAATGTATGATCAGAAAAGGAGATGCACTGGTTCAATAGATGGGCAGCATAAGGGCTTTGACTACAAAAAGTCAAAATATTGAGAAAAAAGTCACTAGCATGTTCTCTAGATCTTTGGTAGAACATGGACGAGATGAGAAGACATAGATGGGTTGCAATAAATAAGATACTCAAGTCTGCTAAAATATTTAAATTTATTTTATTTTTATTATTTATTTATTTATTTTATTTATTTTAATTAAAATATATTAAATATTTTAGCAGTTGAATCAGGAATTTTAAAATTATAATTCTATGAGAAAGTACATGTGCATGGTACATGCAGATAATCAAGGTAATGTTGCAAAAATAATGAAAACATGTAAAATCTTTTCAGGATTTTAGGGAAGCAATGCAGATAAATAAAGATGATGCCAGTCTGTTTCAAGCTGCTGGAATTTGCCATCACAGGTAATCAAAGTGATTTATATTGAAACAGAAAGCAAAGTTAGCCAATATTCCCAATGATTTGCAGTTCTATGTGTATATAAGTTGGGAAGTATAAAAAAGGATATAAAAAATGGATTGAGTGGCAGAATACAGAAAAAAAAAGTTACAAAGCACTGTCAAGAAATACCAAGAAAATTCTCTGATGCCTATGACTCAAGGTCTGTTTCTTTATATCTCTTAGCGACATGTGATTTCGTTATTGCTGAACTTATAAATAGACCAAGAGGTGCCCATCTGGATTGGTGGATGGTGTTTCACGTCACTACTCCTTGGTTCCATCATCCTTTGACCCCACTCCCAAGCTCTAAATAGGCAGTTTTAGGTAACTTGATCAACAAAAATAACTATTACCTGTTAATAAGTCAATACTGAAGATGTTTTTACTGATTCAAGAGAATAGCTAATGTACTTGGGCTAGTAGAGAAGAGGAAAGGGGAGTGAAATTTGCATTTATATGGCACCTACTACATGCCAGGTTGCCTGTTAAGCACTTCACAAACACTATCTCATATAATCCTCACAAGAACCCCTAGAGGTAACACTGTTATTATCCCCAGTTTACATTTGATGAAACTGAGGAAGACAGCAGTTAAGTGATTTGTCCAGGGTCACACAGCTTGGCCCTCAGACACCAGGATATGAGACCACATTTGAATTCAGGTCTTCCTGACTCTAGGTCGAGCTCTCTATACACTTAGCCACCTGGCTGCCTCATGCACAATTCCGTTATGTATAGCTTGAGATAGTCATGAAATCCTTTTTCTTATTGCTTCATTCACTGATTCAGATAACAAATATTTATTTATTACCAACTACACATAAAGCATTAATATTAAAATAGAAGATGACTTTAAATTCAGAGATTAGAAGACAATTTGTTTTTAAGAAAGCTAGATATTACTTTTTAATCTTTTTGAAATTAATTTTAATCCTAAAAAAATTTTAAATGATAGGGAAAGGTCTTTAAATATCAAGTTTTGCTGACACTATTTTTGTGCTAAGCATTTTTCTTCATTTTAGGCATATCATAAATTTAATTGATAAATGAGTTCATTAAAATAAGTATATAGGATAATATAACAAATTAATTTAAATGAAAGTTAATAGATATCCTGAGTAATCAGGCCAATTTCTGTTCTACAAGAATCATCAGCTTATCATACATTGTGATATTGATACGTCACAACTTTCTAATATTTTTAGATTTGATTTTCTCTAGTTAATTAGTGCTCATTAAGTTTGAAAGTATAGAAGAAATTCCATACTTTGGAAAAGTGCCTTTCTTTCTACATACTACTTCTTCCCCAAATTAAACAATGCATTTTTTTAAATTTCACCTAGCTATAATTTAGAGCAAAGGTGCAAACATTGTGGGCAGCAAACCTGATTAAAATATAATTGGAAAATATTTTATAAAATAAATAAAAATGCAATAGAACATAATGTTAATGTGTGGTTTTCTAAGTCAATATGCAACCCACAGGGATCCTTATATACAGCTGAGTGACCCTGTTTCTATTTGAGTTTGACACCACTGATTTAGAGGAGGTAATCCAAGGATGAGACCATAATCATACAGGGGAGACTGGGTAACTTGCGACATTTATAGAATTTAAAAGAGTTAAAATAACCTAGGAAGTCAAAGACAATTGTCTTTACCTGTTAATAAGTAATGAAAATAAGCTACAATTATATAATACTATAAAATGTATTCTTCCTGGTGGAACCCAAAATACCTTTTTAAATAAGTGGTTAATCTTACTCTTGGTTATATAATTGAATCTGTTTCCAAATATTAGATACGTGAGCAGAGTTAAACAACATTTGTGATTTCTTGACAATATTTGTGGGTTTTTTGTTTTGAAGTGAAAACAAATGTTTATTTTACAAAGTTTAGAGTTTCTAGGATATCACATTTTTGTTTTATATAAAGAGTGAACACATTCAAGTTTCTATCTCCAAATTTCAATAAGGCTAATATTAGTTTCCAGAACCCTTTTATTATTCTGTTAGACATTTCAAGGGAAGGAAGAAGATAAGGCAATGGAATGAACAAGTAAAGTATGCGACCAGGTCTTTGTTCTAAAAGGCCAATGGTTTCTAGCAGAATCTGCAAACATGTATTTCTGAAAGGAGCCTCAGAAAACATTTAATTCCCTTAACTATGAAAAAAATGAAACAAGCATTTATTATGTATCAACTGTGTGCCAGGCACTGTGCTAAATGCTTTATAAAGATCTCATTTGGTCCTCACAACAGCCCTGTGAGGAAGATACTATGATTATATTACTTTTTCATTGAGGATACTAAAGCAAACAGAGGTTAAGTGACTTGCCCAAGGGTCACATAGCAAGTAAGTGTCTAGAGTAGATTGAACTTAGGTCTTCCTGATTCCAGGAGGCTGACCAAAGTCTTTTAAAACAGAAGTATAACATTTTCTGCATAGTTCCTTATTCATTTTGTCCATCTGCTAATATGACATGAACCATTTAGGTTGTATTGATTTACATAAATATGTGGTTTTAAAGGGGGAAGCTAGGTGGCACAATGGATAAAGCACCAGCCCTGGATTCAGGAGGACTTGAGTTCAAATCCAGCTTCAGACACTTGACACTAGCTGTGTGACCCTGAGCAAGTCACTTAACCCTCGTTGCCCCACCAAAACAAAACAAAACAAAACAATATGTGGTTTTATAAATATTTGACATAAAGTATTAGGGGGGAAATATATTTTTAAATATGATGTCAAAACAAGTGTTTCAAAAGTCATAAGGGCAGTAGATTTAGAACTGGAAGGGACCTTTGAAGGTATGTAATCCAATTACCTCATTTTATAGATGAGAAAACTGAGGCCCAGATAAGTTATAATTTCCCCAAGGTCACACCATCACTGATTTGCATGTTAATCCATCCAGGGATAGTTTGGGATTGAGAGATAAACTCAACTTGATGATTAGTGTGTGTCACTGGTGGGTTCTTCTACCCCCATGTGAAATGAATCATCCTTATCTCTCTTTTGCCTGCAATCATCTATATTGCTTTATAATCATCTTTATATAATCCTTACCATTATAAAGCTTAAAACTGAGCATTGTTAAATACAGCTGCAATAATGAGCACAGAATTCAGTTTGGGTTCTATATATAGAAGGATAGAATAACTGAAGTGACTACATTCTCAAAGGGGGGGAGGGGAAACTGATGATTCCTCTTCCAAAAAATTCATTTTCATATTTAGCAACTGTTTTGATCTGGAGATTTTTATATAGATCTGACCAGATTCTCTTCTGTTGAAATGTAGTTACACCCATAAAATAAACTGTCTTTAAGCTGGTGTGGCTTTATAATTGCTAGTCTAGATTCTCTATCATTAAAAATAAAGTATTCTGGGGCAGCTAAGTGACGCAGTGGATAAAGCATCGGCCCTGGATTCAGGAGGACCTGAGTTCAAATCCAACCTCAGACACTTGACACTTACTAGCTGTGTGACCTTGGGCAAGTCACTTAACCCTCACTGCACCACCAAAAATAAAAATAAAAAAATAAAGTATTCTAAATTCCTAAATTTAGCATAGTATATGTACCACGGTACATGATGGGTGCTTAATAAATGCTAATTGATTGGTGAATTGAAAGTCAGCTAAAAGTCCATTTTTGCCATTTTCGTGTGTTTTAAGACAAGAAAATTTTACAAAATGAGATATTTGATAATTGATAGTATCAATGACCTGTACCTCTCTTCATACACACTCCAAATTCAACTGTTTTTTGGGTTTTTTTGTTACAAAGAAATATGTGAGGGGGCAGCTAGGTGGTGCAGTGGATAAAGCACCAGTCCTAGATTCAGAAGGACCTGAATTCAAATCTGGCCTCAGACACTTGACACTTACTAGCTGTGTTATCCTGGGCAAGTCACTTAACCCTTATTGCCCCACAAAAAAACTCCAAACAAACAACGAACAAAACAGACTAGGCCAAATGGTAAAAGAAGCACAAAAAGCCAATGAGGAAAAGAATGCCTTGAAAAGCCAAATTGGCCAAATGGAAAAGGAAGTACAAAAGCTCACTGAAGAAAATAACTCCTTAAAAGTTAGGATTGGGCAAATGGAAGCTAATGACCTTATGAAAAATCAAGACATAATAAAGTAAAACCAAAAGAATGAAAAAAATAGAAGGCAATATGAAATATCTCATTGGAAAAACAACTGACCTGGAAAACAAATCCAGGAGAGATCATTTGAAAATTATTGGATCATGATCAAAAAGGCGGGGGAGGGGGGCCTACACATCATCTTCCAAGAAATTGTCAGGGGAAATTGCCCTGATTTCGTAGAACCAGAATAAAATAGAAATTGAAAGAATCCACTGATCACCTCCTGAAAGAGATCCTAAAATGAAAACTCCCAGGAATATAACAGCCAATTTCCAGAACTCCCAGGTCAAGGAGAAAATATAGCAAACAGGCAGAAAGAAAAAATTCAGGTATTGGGGAGCATGGTCAGGATAACACAAGATTTAGCAGCTTCTACATTAAAGGATCAGAGGGTTTTGGAATGTGATATTCCAGAGGGCAAAGGAACTGAGAATGCAACCAAGAATCACCTACCCAGAAAAACTTAGTATAATCCTTTCAGGCGGAAAAATGTGAATTCAATGAGAGAGAAGACTTTCAGGCAATCTTGATGAAAAGATCTGAGCTGAATAGAAAATTTGACTTTCAAATACAAGATTCTAGAGAAGCATAAAAAGGAAAACAGGAAAAAGAAATCATAAGAGATAGTTAAAGGTTAAACTTTTTACATTCCTACATAGGAAGATGATACTTAAAACTTGTAAGAACTGTCTCATTATTAGAGCAGTTGGATGGAGTATATTTAGACAAAGAACAGGTGTGAGTTTGATATGAAGGGAAAATATCTTTAAAACAATAAAATTAAGGGGTGAGAGGAATCCATTGGGAGAAAGGAAAAGGGAGAGGTGGAATGCAAGAAAAAGGTGGAAGCAAGAAAAAGCTTATACAGTGGAGGGGAAGGTGGGGGAGGTGCCGAGGAGTGAGTGAACATTACTCTCCTCAAAATTGGCTCAAAGAGGGAATAACGTACACATTGAATTGGGTATAATAATCTATCTTATCCTGCAGGAAAGTGGGAGGGTAAGGAGATAAGCGGGGCAGAGGAGAGTGATAGAAGGGAGGGCAGATTGGAAGAGGGGCAGTCAGAAGCAAAACACTTTTGAGGAGGACCAGGGTGAAAGGACTTAGAGAATAGAGTAAATGGCATGGGGAGGGAATAGGATGGAGGGAAATACAATTAGCTATAGTAACTGTGAAAAAAAAAATTGAAGAAATGATGAGCAGGATGCTCTCAGCAAAACCTGGAAAGACTTACATGAGCTGATGCAAAGTGAAATGTGTTGTATACAAAGTAACAGCAATATTGTAACATGGTCAGCTGTGAATGACTTAGCTATTCTCAGCAATACAGTGATCCAAGACAGCTCTGAAGGACTTATGAAAAATGCAATCCATCTCCAGAGAAAAAACTGGTGGTGTCTGAATACAGATTGAAGCGTGATTTTTTTTTTGGTTTATTTTTCCTGAGGTTCTTTTATCTATTTTCTTTCACGACCTGACAAATATGGAAATGTTTTGCATTTATACATGTATAACTTATATTGAATTGTTTGTGTTCTTAAGGAAGGGGGTGGGAAGGGAGGGAGGGAGGAAGAGAATTTGGAGCACAAAGTTTCAAAAATTAATGTAAAAATTGTTTTTACATGTAATTGGAGAAAAATAAAATTCTAAATGAAAAAAATTTTTAATGTTATGGTTCTGGGGGAAAGATTGAAAAGTAAAATGTACATGCTACAAATTTATTTTCAGAATGGGAGAATTTGAAGAAGCTGTATATTCATTCACTCGTGTCATTGAACTCAATCCTTTTTTCGTGGATGCATATGTTGGTCGGGGAAATTCTTACATGGAATATGGTAATGAAGCAGCAGATAAACAAGCACAAAAGGACTTTATAAAAGCCTTACACTTCAATCCAGCATATCCAAAAGCCAGAATTAGCTTTGGATATAATTTACAGGTAATTACACAAAGGGATACATATTCATTAAACTTTTTCACTGGATATGACTGCAAAGTGAAATGTACTGTATACAAAGTAACAGCAATATTGTAACATGGTCAGCTGTGAATGACTTAGCTATTCTCAGCATATGTGTATATATATATACATATATACATATATATACAAACATATACAGAAACATATGTATATATAAACACACACATACATATGTATATATGTGTGTGTATGTGTGTATGTATGTATGTATGTATTAGAGCATCACAAATTAGTGGCCTAGTATTCTCCTGGAAGCTAAGAACCAGTAGTCTTAAATTCAAGCCTGTTTATCATGAACCTGGATTTTCTTTCCTCAGCTTTTTTCTGAGTTTTTTTTTGGGGGGGGAGATTAGTTTCTTTTTTAAGTTAACCCTTCCGTCCCTACAAACAAAAGATATTTATGTCATATAAAAGAAGCTTTCTAATTTTCATTTTCCAAGCCCTTGCTTCTACAGGTTAAATCTTTTTTTTTCTTTTTAGGGAGGCAATTGGGGGTTAAGTGACTTGCCCAGGGTCACACAGCTAATAAATGTCAAGTGTCTGAGGCCAGATTTGAACTCTGGTCCTCCTGAATCCAGGGCCAGTACTGTATCCACTGCACCACCTAGCTACCCCTACAGGTTAAATCTTAATGGTTTAATATCAACTGGACAGGAGGTCTCTAATGGAGTATCCCTGGAACCTGTGTTTAGCCTGTAGCTGTTTTTTTAGTACTTTTTAAAAATCAGTGATAGGAGGGGCAGCTAGGTGTAGCAGTGGATAAAGCATTGGCCCTAGATTCAGGAGGACCTGAGTTCAAATCCAGTCTCAGACACTTGACACTTACTAGTTGTGTGACCTTGGGCAAGTTACTTAACCCTCATTGCCCCACTCCCTATCCTATCAGTGATAGGATCAAGAAATGGTTGGCATACTTATCAAATTTGCAAATTATAAGAAAGTGGGATGTATATTTAACATTTTGCACAACAGAATCAGGATCCAAAAAGAACTTGAAAGGCTAGAACTATGAGATAAGATTAAAATAAATTAGGATTGATGGTTATGTTGGAGTTAAAAAGAAAAAAATCAGCTCCCCCCCACCCCCGACAAGAAAAAAAGAGTCAGGGCTAGAGAGTTCACTGGAAAAATCTCTCAGAGTTTATATGGATTTTCACTGTTAACATTCTGATATGGAAGTCAAAGAGGTTATTCAAGTAATCAAACAAGCATTTATTAAGTGCTCACTATATGTAAAGCACTGTATTTAGAGCTGACAGTACAACAACAGAAGTGAAATAGTGTCTGCCCACTTATACTCTAATGGAGTAAATAATATGTAAACATTAAAGTGTATACAGAATACATATAAAATTAATAGAATGTAGTTTCGGAATAGAGGGCATTCTTGAAGCTAAATGTAGTTGTATCATTTTATCATGATTTTTCTTCTCTTACTTGAATTTTTTTTCTTTCAAAATATACATTTGAAACACTTATTGTACCATTAATAATATTGAAAGGGGTGGGTTCCCCCACTTAGTGTCTAGGATTTAAAAATATTATCCAAGGACATATGTGTAAATGGTGACTTATATATCAAAATTTGTTTTAATTGATTCGAATATATTTTCAGATGTGACTAGTAAATTTACTTTACTTATTCTTTGAATCATTTAATTTTGATTTAAAAGATAGGGTAAAATTATATCAAATATATTCAATTTATGTGTAAGTATCTTTTTGTTAAAATTTTTGATTGAGGTAGAATTATAAGCAATTATACTAAAATCTTTGGTTTGTTTTGTTGTTAAGGACTATTACTCAGCATATGCATTATGTATATGACATATCATTCCAGGCTCAAGGAAAATTCCAAAAAGCTTGGAATCACTTTAGCATTTGTGTGGATATTGATCGAGGAAACTACCAGGCATATGAAGGAAGAGGGATAGTCTGTCTTCAGATGGGAGATAATTTTGCTGCTATTCAAGATATAAATTCTGCTATAAAGGTAAAATAAGAATATAAAAATGCATTAGTGTAGGTTTGGTGGGACAAGGTTGGGTATCCAAAAGAATAGAGAAAGGGTTTAAGTGGAAGAAACTTCACATCTCCCCTCTCACATAGTCACCTCCCAGTTCAGGCCCTAATCACCTCTCATTTGGATTACTATAATAGTTTTCCAATTATTCTCCTCATTTCTAGTCTCTCTCTTTTGTAATCTGTCCTCTTCAAAGTTGTCAAAATAATCTTCCTAAAGCATAGACCATATCATTCTCCTGTTCAAGAATATGTTCTAGCTCCCTACTGACTCTAAGATAAATCATAGATTTTAGATTATCTCAGCTGAGTACCTAAAAGTCCTTCACAATCAGGTTACTTTTCAGACATTTCAATAATTTCTCTTCATTCACGCCATATCTCTGCTAAACTGGCCTGTTTTCTACTTCCATATCACTTGCCCCTATATATGTGTGTAGGTTGTTCCTTCATAATTTTGTACCAGAACCAACAAAATTTTAACTACTATGATGCTTTCCAGTGATGTCATTTAGATCCACTTCAAAAACAAAGAACAAAAACCAACCAACCATTCTCTGTAGTTTCTATGACCCCCTAATATTATGTATAAAAGAATATGGTTTGGGATTTTAGGATTTTTTAACCATGAATACTATCCTTTCTCCCTTTGAATTGATGTTGTTTGTTGTAGGATATATAGTTATATTAATAAATAAGGCCTTTCCCAACTAATAGAATTGTTGTGAGTCAGTTTATTCACTCATCCCTATGGAATCTGGTTTAGTATTTTGCATGAAAAATTTCACAGGAAAAAAAAACATAAAGACCTTCAGAAGGCCTTTGGTTCTTCAAAGCCCTTCTCCTGGTACTTGTTGATAATCAGCATACATCATGGAAAGCAAAACCATCTTCTCAGTCCCTCAAGCTCACAACCTAGGAATCATCCTCAACTCCTCACTATCTCTTACCCCCTTATCCAATTTGTTTCCAAGGTTTGTTGATTTCATCTTTGCAACATCTCTCCAATGTCCCCCCCTTCTTTTCTTGGACACTGCCACCACTCTGATTCAGGCTCTCATTGCCTCATGCCTATTACATTAACCTGCTGGTGGGTTGGTTGGCCTGTCTCAAGTCTCTCCCCACTCCAAACCATGCCCTATTCTGTAACTAAAGTGATTTTCCCAAAGCACAGGTCCAACCATGTCACTCACCCACCCCCTACTCAATAAACTGCAGTCCTTACCACTTCCAAAATCAGATACAAAATCTTCTGTTTGGTGTTATAACCTAGCCCAGTCTTCTTCTCCTCCTCCTTCTCGTCCTTCTTCTCCTCCTTCTCCTCCTCCTCCTTCTTTTTGAAATCACATGAGTTTTTTAATATTTTAATAAACATTTTCATTTAAAGTTTTTGAATTCCAAATTCTCTCCCTTCTTTTCACTCACCCCCACCCCAGGCAGTAAGCAGATATAGGTTATATACATGCAATTATGTACAAGATTATCATATTAGTCATTTTGTATTAAAAAGTCAAATAAAAGGAGAAATGAAAGAAATAAATAGTGAAAAATAGCATGTTTCAGTCTGTGTTTAGTCCATATCAATTCTTTCTTTGGAGGTGGATAGTATGCTTCATCATTAGTCCTTTGGAATTGTTGTGGATCTTTGTATTGCTGAGAATAGTTGTCATTCAGTCATTCATAGTTCTTCATTGAGCCATATTGCTGTCACTGTGTACATCTTTCTCCTGGCTCTGCTCACCCAGTTCTTTCTGAAATCATCCTGCTTGTCATTTCTTATAGCACAATTATATACTATTATCATCATCTACCACAGCTTGTTTAGCCATTCCCCCACTGATGGACATTCCTTTGATTTCCAATTCTTAGCCACCACAAAAATATTTGCTATCAATATTTCTGTCCAAATAGGGCTTCTCTTTTTGGGGATGTCTTTGGGATATAAACCTAACAGTGGCGTTGCTGGATTAAAGGGTATGCACAGTCCCATAGCCCTTTGGGCATAGTTTCAAATTGCTCTCCAGAATGGTTGGATCTTTTCACAACTCCTCCAACAATGAATTAGCATCCCAGCTTTCCAAAATCCAATATTTTCCTTTCTTCTTACATTTGCCACTTTGATAGGTGTGAGGTGATACCTCAGAGTTGTGGGGGGGTTTTTTGTTGGGTTTTATTTTGTTTGTTTGTTTGTTGTTGTTTTTTTTTAGTGAGGCAATTGGGGTTAAGTGACTTGCCCAGAGTCACACAGCTAGTAAGTGTTAAGTGTCTGAGGCCGGATTTGAACTCAGGTACTCCTGACTCCAGGGCCGGTGCTCTATCCACTGCACCATCTAGCTGCCCCCCAGAGTTGTTTTTAATTTGCATTTCTCTCATCAATAGTGATTTAGAGCATTTTTTTCATATGAGTATAGATAGCTTTGATTTCTTTGTCTGAAAACTGCCTGTTCATAGCCTCTGACCATTTATCAACTGAAGAATGACTTGTATTTTTATAAGTTTCACTCTGCTCTCTATACAGTTGAGAAATGAGGCCTTTATCAGTGATACTTATCGCAAAAATTATTTCCCAGTTTTCTTCTTTCCTTACAATTTTGATTAGCCCAGTCTTCTTACACCTTACTCTCTACCACATAATCTCATCCAGATACTGGCCTCCTGGTTATTCAATGAACAAGACGTTGCAACTCTCAAGTCCCAGAGTTTTCTCTGGTTGTCTCCTATACTGGAATGTTCTCGGTCCTCATTTCCACCTACATCTGTCTTCCCTGGGCTTCCTATAAGTCTGAACTAAAATCCCATCTTTTACCAGAAGCTTTTTTCCAAATCCCTCTTAATTTTAGTGTCTTCCCTGTCTTATTTACTTCCTCTTTGTAGGAGACATATTTGTTTGCTTCTTGTCTCCCCCATTAGGTTATGAGCTCTTTTGGAGCAGAAACTGTCTTTTTGCCTCTTTTTTGTATTCCCATAGCTTGGCACAGTGTCTGACACATATTAGGTGATTAATAAATGTTTATTGACTAGAAATGACTATCCCTTAAGTGTTAATTGCCCTTTCTTACTGCTTTCACCTCATAAAACCAGCCAAGTATCTCTCCCTCTTTGCTCAGTAATAACCTCATAAATAAATTTTCCACTGGGCCAAAAATGTCCCATGCTACATTATATCATAGAAAAGACTCTCTGTGTTCCTCTCTTTAGTTAGCCTGGAGTTATCAAGGAATCAGTGCCTTGTTATTATCCGCTTTCCACCTTCCCCCATCCAACCAATCACCACTCTAAGAGATCCCAAATTGTAATAGTGAAACAGATAACAGAAAACAACTTATACCCTACCAATCACCACCCTGGAATCCTCCCCCCCAAAAAAAGCATCCCTAACAAATTTCAGATGGGGTTTTCCTATACAAAAAATGGAAAGCTATCATTGAAGCTGCCTTACCACCCCAAACTGGGGAGTTACCACATCCTCATCCCAATCTGAATGTAAATTTGGAAACCCATAATAACCTACTCCTATCTCTAGCTAATTATAAAGAATACCTTAAATAAATCTCCTTTGGACATGTAAATATTATATATAGTTTTCCTTTTCCCTGTCACCATGTTGATGCAAGTTTACTACATTTTACTTGTTTAGAGTGGCATTTGAAATGAAAAAAAAATAAGCAGAAAAAAAACAGATCAAATCTCAACTTTTTCTTTTCAGACTCCTCAAACTCAAGAAACCCTCATGCCAGTTGCTTCAGTGAGAAGCACTAACGTAGCATTCCCTTTTCACCTCCACCTGTTAGAATCCTGACTTGATTTAACTTCACTCCATCCCATTTAAAAGTAATTACTTTTTATGTTAGAATTCTTCTTAATTGAATCAATCAATCACAACTAAGTGTAGACTCAGGATTATAAATGCTATTCACATCCAGAGAAAAGAACTGATGATGATACAAATGAGACATACTATTTTTCACTTTTTTTATGTTTTTTTTCTTTTGGTCTGTTTCTTCATTCACATGACTAACATGGAAATATGTTTCATATGATCACACATATCAAACATCAAATTGCTTACTGTCTTAGGGAGGGGAAGGTGATGGAAGGAGAGAGAAAATTTGGAACTCAAAAATATTTTAATGGATGTTAAAATTGTCTTTATATGCATTTGAGGAAAATAAAATGATACCTCTATTTTTAAAAGGAAATACAAGATTTAATTGTCTGGGTGGTGGGGAAGAACTAAATTTGAACAAGGCCTGTATACAATGGTGTACTGGTAAATATTTAACAACTGACTCTTCAAAAAATGTACTTACAACACATTTTTAAGTTTAATTTTCATTATTAAGATTTTTCTCCATCACTTTCTTAAGTCTATAAAATCAGCAAAAAATCAATCAAAACCTTGATTTTCCAAGGTATAAATGCTCACACTGAAAATTTAACAGTTTAGGTGTGAGCTGTCTCCAGAACATCCCTGCCCCCTGAAATAAATCAAAAGCTTTCAGTGAGGGTCTTTTTCACACATAATTCTAATGTAACAGGGTGGAAAGAAGTGTTCCAACTTACTGCTTAGCAGGTAGGATAAGGCTTCAAACCTGACTGAAATTCTGGGATTTGGAGAGAAAAAGGAAATTGATAAGAGAGGAAGAAGGGAGGAAGAGAGGGAGAGAGAGCGTTTTCTGCCTGTCCAAAGAGGAACTGGAATTATCACAATCTTTGAGAGGGGAGAAATGGACTTCCAATGGCAGCAGGAGACTTTCAACTTGTCTGCAACTTTCTCATTATTCCTTTAATTTGTTTCTTTTTTTCTTTTTTTTTTTTTGTGGGGCAGTGGGGGTTAAGTGAATTGCCCAGTGTCAAGTGTCTGAGGTCGGATTTGAACTCAGGTCCTTCTGAATCCAGGGCCAGTGCTTTATCCACTGAGCCACCTAGCTGCCCCCTAATCTGTTTCTTTATCTTGATTCTGCTTAGTATAAAATCTATAACTGATCATGATTCATGGTCATGTACTGCATTGTCTATTTTTTTTCGATGTGATATCATAAAAGGGGAAATGGATGTTGGTAACTAAGATGCACAGAAATTTAAAAATGGTCAGAGGACAAAAACCAGGATTTGGTTTTGACCTGCGAGCTACAAAGCTATATACTTGAGATGATTTTATTTTTATTTTTAAGCTCTCTGGATTGATCCATTGAAATCCTAGGCTAATGAGAAAATTATTGTTTAGCCAGGTGAGGCTGCTCAAATTGTAAATGCATTAGAATCTGCAACTTCTGATATGATGAGACAGAGAGGATTTTGAAGGAACCATAAAGAAGGACATTACCCCAGGATCACCTAGTGTGATTTGGGATGAATCATCCCCTCCTCAAATTCTTATGAAAGAAAGGAATCAGTCAGCCAACATTTATTAAGTTCCCACTATGTGTGAGGCACTGTATTAAGCCAGGAGATAGGAAGAAAGGAAAGCTAGGAGTAAGAAGAGAGTGCCAAACCAACTTTGCTCCATAGTGATACCTTCTCATTACCCTAACTCTAGACTGGAGAATGCACCTATAAAAGGATTTACATGGTACGTACAATGGACTATCAATGAAGTTAGTTAATTAGGAATGGGAACCTTTCAAGAATGAATTTCTAAAGACACAAAGAGAAATAACCCTCATGAAGAGAAAACTGAGGAGACCCCTTATCTAAAGACACCTATATAAATGCACAGGGACTCCAGACCAGCTTGGATTTTTAAAAGATGCATAAAACAGTAACAGCAATATTGTTCAATGAAGAACTGTGGGTGGCTTAATTATTCTCAGGAAGACAATCCCAGAGGACTAATGATGAAGCATACTATCCACCCCCAGAGAAAGAAATGATATTGACTGAATACAGACTGAAACATGCTATTTTTCACTTTCATTTTTTCCTTTTTATTTGAGTTTTCTTGTACAAAATGACTAATGTGGAAATGTTTTACATAATTGAAAAAAGACATAAGATGGAAACAAAGTATGGTATAAAAGAATAAAATAACAATTCTGTAAAAAAAAATAGCATTATGAAGGGGCAGCTAGGTAGCGCAGTGGATAAAGCACTGGCCCTGGATTCAGGAGGATCTGAATTCAAATCAGGCCTCAGACACGACATTTACTAGCTGTGTGACCCTGGGCAAGTCACTTAACCCCAAATGCCCCCCCAAAAAAAGAAAAAAATACTATTATGAGGAATATATCTTGGAATGATTGAAACTAATGAGGATTACTAGGAGCAACAACAAAGGGGTTTTGGTTTTTTAAGTACTATGTTAAGAAAAATAGAAGAATAAAATTAGGACTATTGCTTGGGGTAGATGGGATGATAACAGAGAAGGTAAAGCTGAACATCAGCTTTTAACTTCATTTTCTCTCTGCCAAGTAGAATTATCTTTGGAATGGAAAGAACCGAACAAAAATAATGAATGTGGAAGTGAAACCCAAGAAAAACTTCGCTGCCCCCAATGTGTTCAAATTACCAAAGTTATATGAACTACTTCAGGGTTGTACAGATAAATATTTTTAACATGGAAGGAAGAAGGGAAGGGAAGGGCAAAGGGAAAATGTACTAAGGACATACTTTCTGCATTATTAATCTTTTCTTCATCACTTTAAGCCTAAGCAATCAACAAAACAAATCAAGCCCTGATTTGTGGCATTTGCTGATTTCCAAGGTATAAATGTTCATAGTAAAAATTTAACAGTTGGCTCTCTTGCTCCAGCACACCCCTGAGTATACATCCTAGGGTTCTGAAAGAATACGATAATTATTGAACCACTGTTAGGGATCTTTGAGAAACTGTGGAGAACAGAAAAGGTACCACAGGACCAGATAATTGAAAATGTAGCTGCAGTTTCCCCCAAAATGTAGGACAATGATCTTGACCTTGATTCCTAGCAAAATTCTAAGATACATTATTAAAGAGATCATTAATGAAGATCTAGTAAATGAATACATATATAGAGATAGCTATACCCATTATATATGTATATAAATATATATTTATATATTTTTCCATATTTTTATACTCCACTAAGAATAGATTATCCCAGATTAACTTCTTTTTATATGGAATTATTAAAATGGTTGCTCAAAGAAATTTGAAATATTTAACAAAGCCTGGACAAGATTTAGCCAAACAAGATGGAGAGATATGGACTAAACTATTGTCTGTAGTATATAATTAGGTGTAGAGTCATGGCTAGTCAGCAATTCATCTGAAAAAAATCTGGAGATTTTAGTAAACTACACTAGTATGATTTGGCAACCAGGAAGGCTAATTCACTTTGCATCTGCTACCCTGCGTGGTTTCAACTCCAGGGAACAATATGCCCCTCACAGGATAATCTCATTTCTAAACCCCAGCATGCTAACTCAAGCCTTGATGGACACCACCTCTCTCAGCCTCCTCTCCCCTCTGATTGGAACGTTGGAGGGTGGAATAATAAACTCCTTCCAATGACTTCCTTTATACAGATCAGAAACTGGACTCTCCCCTCACTTCACTCTGTATCTGCTGACCTGCAGGGCATCAACTCAATGGAACAAGATGCCCCTATATTGGTTACCCCCTGGTGTCTCAATTTTCCCCCTCTCCCACCTCCTTTGGTGTGTTATCTCCCTCTTTAGATTGTAACCTCATTGAAGACTTTCTTTTTATTTATTGTATCCCCAGTGCTTAGCACAGTTCCCAGCACATAGTAGGTGTTTAATCAATGTTTGTTGGATTGAATATAGTGTTAGATTCCAATAAAAGAGTTTTAGCTTTCAGAAATAGGAGATAATAGTCCCATTGTGTTCTTCCCTAGTCAGACTAAATCTCAAAGCTTCTGTTCTAGGAAGTAGTTTATCAGAAGGACAAACTAGAGAACATCCAGAAAAGGAGAACTACCATGAATAACATGAGGGTATTTTTGACCCAGAAGAGAAGATTTAGGGGAAAGATGATAGTCTTCAAGGATATGTGAAATAGGCATTTAACTTGGCCCTGAAGAGAACTAAGAGGAATGAATGGAAATTATGAAAACAAATCTAAGCTTGATGTAAGGATAAAATTGCTAAGAAAGCTATTCAAAAGTGGAATTGACTAACTCAGGTGGTCATCAGTTCCCCCTCACTAGAATTCTTTGAGTAAAAGCTGGATGAACGCTTCTTCCAACAAATTTATTTCCTAGTCATATTTAAAAAAAAAAAAAAATCTCTCCCAGGGCTTGTTTTTTGCAAAGAATGAAAGGGTGAAAAGGTGAAAAGGTGAAAATGTCATTCTTAAATGTGAAATATTCCTATTGTTGTCTTTCAGATTGCTACTTCTGCAGAATTTTTAACAAATCGTGGTGTTATTCATGAATTTATGGGTGAGCGGCATATTGCTATGAAAGACTATCAGGCTGCACTTTCTATAAACCCTGAGTATTCTCTGGCTTACTTTAATGCAGGAAATATCTATTTACACCACAGGCAATTTTCCCAGGTAAGATAGTTATTACCCCATCCCCCCCCCAAAAAAAAAAACTTTTTTTTCTTATCAAAGATGTAGTCACTCTTTAGCCATTCCACTTTCACAATCTGGCTACGAATTACTTTTTACAACTTTATTTCCCATGACACCCTTCAAAAGCTAGAGAATTATAAGCAGACAAAGATGAGAACCTCTTTGAAGAAGATGGGTTTTCCATTTTGTCCACAAGCTGACTTCTATATTTCTGTTAATGATAACAATTCTTTCTTAATCATTCTGTTAGCCCAGGAGCCAGTGTTTCCTCTCTGGGCTGTACTATCTGCATTATCTTAAATATAAGGGTGAGGCTGATTGATTTACTCAACCCATCCCATTTTAAATGAGTGATAAGAGTCCAATCTCATTCATAAACCTTAGAGTATGTGTGCAAAGTCTTTGAAAGTCAATTAATAGGGAGCGGCTAGGTGGCACAGTGGATAAAGCACCGGCCCTGGATTCTGGAGTACCTGAGTTCAAATCCGACTTCAGACACTTGACACTTACTAGCTGTGTGACCCCCATTGCCCTGCAAAAAAAAAAAAAAAGTCAATTAATGAAATTAAATTATGCCAGACAGGAACTTTGAGAGATTTCATCATGCTCTCTGGGTCCAGTATAAAAGCTGGACCTGGAATCAGGAAGTTGAAACAAGTGGCCATGCATTCCAGCAATTCCAAAAGAAGGAATTTCTTAGGGTAGGGATGGGCAGTGGGGAAGAAAAGGAAAGGCTTGGTCTTGTATGAAAAATGAAAAACAACAACGAAGAAATAAAAGCAATTATTAGGAATGATTTTACCCAACTATATACCAGTAAAGCTGACAGGGATAAATATTTATTAAAATGTAAATTGCCCAGAACAGGAAATATTACATTTAATAACCCTATCTGTGAAAAATAAATTGAACCAATAAATGAACTCCCAAAGGGAAAAAAACTGGACCAGATGGAATTACAAATGAACTCTATCAAACATTTAAACAATACTAGCAAAGAAGTTGACCAGACTGAATTTATACCAACATTGCAAAGCTGATTCAATGTAAAGAAAGCTCTAAGTATAATTAACAATATCAAAAAGAACAAAAATTAAAGCACTGGCCTTGGATTCAGGAGGAACTGAGTTCAAATCTGACTTCAGACACTTAACACTTACTAGTTGTGTGACCCTGGGCAAGTCACTTAACACCAATTGCCTCACTAAAAAATTTTAAAAATTTAAAAATTAATATTCATCCATGTATATTATCAGCTTTACTGGTTGGGTAAAACCATTCCTAATAATTATTTTTATTTCTTCTTCCTTGGTTGTGAATTCATCTTTTTTCATTATTCATACTGGTAGTTTGGTTTCCTTCTTAAAAAAAAAATTACCCAATGGCTTACTTTCTCTCCTTAAGAAAGAAAATGCTATATAGCCTCTATTATCTGTGTATTTTGTAGGCCAATGACTTCTACTCCAAGGCATTACAATTTGATCCACTAAATGACTCTGCAGTATTGAATCGAGCTATCACAAATATAATATTACAGAAATTTGAAGAAGCAAAAGAAGATTTTATAAAAGCAGTTAAACTCTGTCCTTTTTGGGCTGCAGTCTATTATAACAAGGCACACTTACACTACAGTTTACAAGAATATGAGACAGCAGAAGAGGATATTACTAAAGGTATATACTTTTTTCTTTTCTGATAAAATCGAGGTGATTGATATGTTTGAAATTAGGTTAAAAGCAATCATTTAATTACCCAAGAAAATGACATGAAATTTAAAGTATAAATAGTATTAGTTCTATAATTATATCACCAGGCTTCTTTCATGTTAACTTCTTAATTCAAAGAGTCAACATGATGAAACATTTATAGTACTTTTAATAATTGAGCCTGCATAAATTCTTGCTTTGATGTCTCATCATGGTGTTGAGGTAATTCTGGGTTCTCAAAGTATACCAACAAAGTTCAAGCTCTGGTTGGTTCTACCATATGAGAAAAGTTTTTAATGCATTCCTAAGTATACTGCCCAAAGACTAGCATCACTTAACATGCAAACACGCATTTCTAATGGGGGACAGCTAGGTGATGCAGTAGATAAAAGCACTGGCCCTGGATTCTTGGGGGCCTGAGTACAAATCTCACCTCAGACACTTATTAGCTGTGTGACACTGGGCAAGTCACTTAACCCCAATTGCCTTAAAAATCCAGGTCCATTTCCAGTCATCCTAATGTATATCTGGCCATTGGACCCAGATAGCTCTGGAGGAAAGAGAGTGAGCTTTGGTGACCTTGCACAGCCCTCCCTCACTTAAATGCAATTCATTGCAAGTCATGATATCTGTTATGGTCCTCTTCAATAACAAAGGACAAACAACAACATCTCTAATGGATTGGCCATGTGGTGATAGAATTTTATGGTAATGACAATCCACTGAAAATATTAATGTGCCCTCAGACTTTTGTGTTCTTCTATTGTGTCTGCATTGGTTATGTCAAAGTGGCAGAAAGGGGAGCAAATGGTGCAGAGTCACTTCCTTAAATAATTAAATGTTTGATCCTTGTCCAGTAACCAGAGACCATAGTACTGGAAACTTATAAATTTTGGCATTCCCACTATGAGTGAAACCAGAAAACAAAACGAAATGATAGCTAAATGGAAGGAGGGATCACAGGTTCTCTCTAGAAATAAGCAATTAAAGGAATTTATATAACTGCATTATAAAGCATCAAGACACATTATTGCATGGAATGATTCACTATCTTGTATTGTTCATGATAAATAGTTTGTAAGAAGACTGCCATGGGGGCGGCTAGGTGGCTTAGTAGATAGAGCACTGGCCCTGGAGTCAGGAGTACTTGAGTTCAAATCCATCCTCAGACACTTAACACTTACTAGCTGTGTGACCCTGGGCAAGTCACTTAACCCCAATTGCCTCACTAAAAGAAGAAGAAGAAGAAGGAGGAGGAGGAGGAGGAGGAGGAGGAGGAGGAGGAGGAGGAGGAGGAGGAGGAGGAGGAGGAGGAGGAGGAGGAGAAGGAGAAGAAGAAGAAGAAGAAGAAGAAGAAGAAGAAGAAGAAGAAGAAGAAGAAGAAGAAGAAGAAGAAGAAGAAGAAGAAGAAGACGACGACTGCCATGGCAGTTATACACCAACATGATGGCATTTTATCCATCAGCATTTATATTGCAGAGGATGAGGAGATAGAGAATTTATATGAAGAATTTTTCCTTTTTCTAAAAAGCTATTGATGCCCTTGCCTACTTAATGGTTTCTGTTGACATTATCATTGGCTCTTATTTTCACATGCAGCTTTCCTAGGACTTGGAAGGAAAGACATTTTAAGCCAGAATAATTAAAGTATCCCCATTAATTTTGGGAAGACTTAAACTAGACATCAAACTCACAAAGTGACCCTACTTCAATTGATACTTTATGTTTGTTGAGAAGTATAGTTACCAGTGGATTCAGAAATAATGAAATTTTGAGAAGGGATGGGATGAGGAGAGCTGGGCAACCAGAAAAACAAATTTCTGCTTTTCCCCTGAGTTTGCTTGTTATATTAACTTAATAGTCACAGAAACATCCATAGGTAGGGACCTTCATAATAGTCTTTATTATTTATTTTTAATTATTGTGAATTCCCAAAATATTTGATATACCATTATTCAATTTTAAGTAGAAAAAATTCAAAAGCAAATATAAATTACTTTTAAATTAGCCATGTCACTGTACCCTCAATTAGCAGATGGCATAGGGCGCTATTATATTGAGCTCATTTTAGACTTAGTATAGGCTATTCTTCCCAAAAAAATTATATCTTTTTGAAAGTAAAATAATGTGTTGCTATTCACTAAGAAAAAACACTAAATATGGAAAGTACTTGGGTTTTATATAAACGTAGGTTTTTTTAAGCATATACTTTCTTTACATAACTATAATAACTAAGACTTGAAGTCACAGATAAGCATCCTTTATCCTTTAAGCTATTTCTTAAACCTCTCCATATTTTTCATACCCCCAAAAACACCTCCTTAAAGTTTTCTCATTTTAGGGGCGACTAGGTGGCGCAGTGGATAGAGCACCAGCCCTAGAGTCAGGAGGACCTGAGTTCAAATCCAGCCTCAGACACTTAACACTTATTAGCTGTGTGACCCTAGGCAAGTCACTTAACCCCAATTGCCACACACACACACACACACACACACATACACACACACACACAAAGTTTGCTCATTTGCTCAAGAAGCAAGTATCTTCATCCTAAATCAAATGTTAGATTTTAAAAATCTGTAAAGCATTAATTTATAGTTCCCTAAAAATGACACAATTTTTAAATTAATGGAATAAAATAAACCTTGAAATGTATTGTTGTCTTTTGCAGCCTTGTCATTACAACCTAATGATCATCTGGCATATAAACTTCGAGCAGATGTTCGTGGAAAAATGGGTTTGATTGAAGAAGCTCTGCAGGACTATAACCAATCACTCGACCTTCAAGAACTTGCTTAAGTTTAGACTAGATTAGATACGCAATGCAAAGTATTGCAGAAAAACAACAGTATTTCTTCTTTAAGCTGAAATCTGTTTTTGAAAAGAATGAAAATAGTATCTCTATTGATTTTTAAACTCTCCTATAATTATCGAAAAATTAGCATCTTAATATTTATTTCATCCTGTGATTTTTAAATTACTAGATTATCAGCTGCATGTATTTGGCCAGCCCAAACAATTGAATTTCCTGGTAGCTGTCTCTTGAAAAAAAAATACTAAAATTATTAAAGTAGTCTCTTCAAATTAAGAATTACTTTTCGAAGTAGTAATATCTACCATATGGACACAAGAGAAAAGTGTCATATCTTAAAGAGCCAAATAGTAATGTTTTTAGTAGAGTCCAATTTTTTAAAAGAAAAGTGAATTTCCTGACTAAAAAAAAGAAATGTGTTTTAGGAAATTACTTTTTTCTTATTCTCTGCAATGATGTGTATTATATACATTCTTTCAATGGCAAATGTATTTTCCAAATGTACTGCTTTAAACAAATTTCTCCTTGAACATGCTAATTTATAGAGGCATTCTCCTGATCAATATACATTTCTTAAGGGTGCACATCCCCTATTTCAGACATCCTAGTGCCATGAAATATATCATATAAATATTTTCAACATCAATACTTAATCTCCCTGCCTTGAGTGTGTGTGTGTGTGTATGTATATATATATGTGTGTGTGTGTGTGTGTGTGTGTGTGTGTGTGTGTGTGTGTGGAGAGAGAGAGAGAGATTTGCATCTGAACAAGCACTTCCCAATAATGGACCATTTCTTTCACTTAGAAAGCCTTTTCTGAAATTAGTCCCTAAGAGGTTCCCCACAGTCTTCTAGGAACATCCTTTCACCTTATTGACGAAGACAAACTTGCTACTCTTGCAGTGAGTTTTATTTCAACCCTCACAGTCAATGAAGCATGAGACAAATGTTAAAATTCCTTTTCTACCTCCCATTTTCATTTCTACTGGATTATATCCTCCCCACCTCAAGTACCTGATCTCACTTGAACTCATCAACATTCTTAAAGGAAATGATGTTCACCCACTTCCCATGGTAGTTAGCAGATCATACCACGTGGCAACATGAGGAAATAGATTTTAGTTTTCCTTCTTTGTGGAAATGCTTCTTGTTTTATGTTTCTTGTCTTAGTATATCTTATCAAATCAATAATGCGTCTATTCAAAACAGGTTTTCCATTTGTTGCTAGTAGGAGTGAGTCAACTCCATTACTTTAACTGCTGATTTCCAGGCGTGTGATTTGGCAAGGTATTACACAAAGATAAGCAATTGTTATTTGCAAATAGTATAACTTTTGCTTTAACTGCTGAAAGATAATGATTATGACTCAAGCTATGTTGTAAAAGAAGAATGTTCAAGCTATAAAAATATATCCAATCATGGCCTCTTTAGGAAATAGATATCTAAATGTCTCAGCAGATCTTATCCCTTCCTGTGACCTCCAACACCCCCTTACTAGCTCTCTAAGTGGTTTCAGATTTGCCATCTATTTGTTGAGAGTATGTCTGGGGTATTTGGATTCTTGGAAGAATTGAAGTACATCCATGAAACCCTGATTCTGAAGCTCTCTTGCAATGTCAAACATTCTGTTTCTAGGGGGTTGTTTTTATATACATATAGTACAGTTCAGTAGGTAGCTAAGATACTCATAAAACTCAGAAATGGGTTGGATTAAACCAGCACCAGGTTTCCATAAAGATTTCCATAAAGTCAACCTTCAAACCTTGAACTTTGGTTCAAACCTACACATCGTTTTTACCTTCTCCGTTATAAACTTGAACATTAGAACCCAAATTAATTGAAATAAACTATATTAATGGCATGTTAGTATTGTAGGTTTAATGGGGAAAAGGCAGGAAAAGCAAAAGTTTTGTTCAATACATGTAATCCCAATGAACTGGCAAAGAAAAGTAACTTTTTTCTGATGGAATTTACAAAATGTGTTAAAGAACAAATAAGCATTAAAACTCTTTTCGACATTCATATTCTCTTCTAGTCTTTCTTAGGGGCACATAATACAATTTTACATTTTTTAAATATCTGTATAAATTATCTTGTGTTCTGCTATTTTCCATTAACCTTATTCATTATAAAAATTTCTGTGTCTGTTATAGTCCAAATCATGTCCTATGTTGACGTCTCCTTGTTGCATGTGGGTGACCTTGAAAGCTATGCCAGCTGAGCACAAGCTCTGGCAAGGACTTCAGGTATAAGTTCAGGAATAAACACTTTGTCTGCTGCCCTAGGACCTGCCTCACTAAACATGGATAGGCTCAGTGCCAACAGGTTGGCCATGAGAAATTGGAATTTTGTTAGCAACAGAAATTCACAAAAAGCCTTCAACTAAGACACACAGGAGTCATAATTTGTCTTTTTTGGAGGTAATACACCACTGAAGAAATCTGTTATTTTGAAAAGCCCACATATTTTTCATTTTTAATAGCTCCATCATAATGTTAAGATATCATTATAATAACTATATAACATCATAGTTTTCTTGACCCTTCCCCTATTGTGGGGCATTTGGGTCATTTCAAATTTGCAATTGTTATGAATGGTACTATGAAAATATTTATAGGAATTACATTTTTTTGTTTCACTTGTTTAAAGAATATATCCTCAAAGTGGAATTTGTAGTTATTTTACATATTGCCAGATAATTCTATAGAAAGACTGAACCAATTAACAATGCAGGTACTAAAGTGTATGTTTCCCCACATTCTCACCAACATGAAGTTTTATCATTTATTTTATGAAGTGTTGAGGAGTTCTGGGGCAGCTAGGTAGCCCAGTGGATAGAGCACTGGCCCTGGAGTTGGGAGGACTTGAGTTCAAATCTCACTTCAGATACTTACTAGCTGTATGATCCTAAGCAAGACACTTAACCCCAATTACCTTAAAAAAAATCTGGGACCACTTCAAGTTGTCCTGATATATATCAGGTTGGTGACTTTGCACAGGCCTCCCTCACTAAAATCCAATTCAGTGTAAGTCATGACATCACCCAGATGTCACGGTCCTCTTCTGAGAAGAAGGACAAACAACAACATAACAATAAGTGCCAAGTACTGTGCTAAGTTGTTGGGATACAAATAGAAAAGAAATCTCTGTTCTTAAGGAGCTCGTGTTCTATTGGCAAAGACAACCCATAAAGGATGCTTCAGCTGCAAGTAAGATGCAAAGGACCAGTGGTCCTTAGGGTATAACAGCAATATTCTTTCCTCAGATAAAATTATGCCTGTTTCTGATATCAAACTGTTTGGCACTGTCACATATGAGGTTAAGGTCGGTGGGGGGTAGAACAGTGGGCCCTATTCCCACAGAAGTTGCTGTCCTCAATGATGACTACAAGAGCCAGCTTGGAAGTAGGGCCTGTGGTGTGAGGGTCACTGCTATTCCCAGGGAATGTATCTCCCTTCCATACCTACATGTTCCCACCATGTTTGCCCCATCATTACTTTTTCCCTAAGTGGCTTTATTCTTCCTATGGATGGTTTTTGTGGTCGTGAGAGAGTATGTTACAGGGTGTTGGGAAAAACATTCGCTACTTTTTCTTCCCGTGATATTACATTCAGTGTTTTTTCTTTAATCATGTCATTTTTTTTGTTATTCAGTTGTGGCTGATTCTTCATGACAACATTTAGCATTTTCTTAGCAAAGATATCAGAGTGGTTTGCCATTTCCTTCTCCAGCTCAATTTATTTTTACAGATGAGAAAACTAAGGCAAACAGGGTTAAGGGACTTACCCAGGGTCACACTGTAAAGATTTGAACTCAGGGAGAGAAGTCCTCCTGACTCCAAGGCCAGCACACTATCTACTGTGCCACCTAACTGCCCTTTCTATGTATATTGTTCTCTATCTCATTTGACCATTTATCTGATTAGATTTGAGGTGTTTTTAGTATTTATGGTAGTTACTAAAAATAGAAGAATTGGAAAATAACAGTATCCTTAAATTTTATTTGTCCTTTTGGAAAGGTAGAGAAAAACTGTTAGTGAGGAAAGACAAAAATTCCCTTCAGACAAAATACAATTAACAATACTCCATGGCTATGGTATACATTTGTAGGAATCTTTAAAAGATGCCTAAGAAGCAGTTAAGTGGCACAGTGGATAGGATTCTGGACCTCAAAAACTTCCTAACTGTGTGACTTTGGGCAAGTCACAAGTCACTTAACCTCTGTTTGCCTATGAATTGGTGATCCACTGGAGAAGGAAATGGCAAACCACTCCAGTATCTTTGCCAAGAAAACCCCATGGACAGAGGTCCATGGGATCATGAAGAGTCACATATGACTAAACATATTAAAAGATGCCAGCTATGCTTTTTTCATTTTTGGCTCTCCTTGAGTACTCAAAAATAAGCGCTATAAGCACAGAAGGAAACTTCTATGGGGATAAAGACCTTTTCAGTGTGATACAAAGGGATTTAACATAGGGAGTACATCCAAAACCATATTTCTAGATAGCCCCCTATTTTCTTCCTCATTGGGATTGTTTGTGTTTCTATCTTCTTAGGAGCTCCCCATCTCTTCTACAAAATATTGGCCATGGGATCCTATCTATTCTTTTAATTCTTTGAAATCCACTCTTCTGAAATTTGTGCTACTCATCAGACTATGCCCATTTTCCCCCTGGGTGGCACAAGAGGTAGAGCACTGGACCTCGAATTAGGGAGACTTGAGTTCAAATCCATCCTCAGACCTTTACTAGCTGTGCAACCCTGGCCAGATCTCAAAGCCTTAACTTCCTCAACTATAAAGAAGTGATAATAATAATAATACTAATAATAGCACCAACTTCTCAGGACTGTTACAAAAGTCAAATGAGATACTGTCTGTAAAAAGATTAGTAAAATGCCTGGCACAGAGAGACAACAAATGCTTGTTTCCTTTTCTGTCACAAAACCTAAGATGCAGTGATCATTTCCTCCCAGAGGTCCCATCACCTCTACTTCAACAACTTTGTTGTTGATCAGTTGTGCCCCACTCTTCATGACCCCATGGTTTGCCATTTCCTTCTCCAGCTTACAGATAGATGAGAGAACCGAGGGCAACGAACCAGGTTAAGTGACTTGTCCAGGGTCACAGAGTTCTGAAGTCACATTTGCACTCAGGAAGATGAGTCTTCCCATTTCCAGGCCCAGTGGTCTAGTCACCACTCCACCAGCTTCCCAACTTCAACAACAAGCTCCTCCTTTTTCTTTTTCTTTTTTTTTCTTTTTTTGGTCAATATCAGGTCTAGTATAGTATTTCTCTTTATTACTTACTCTACCTTTTCATTGTTCTTGTTTAAATATATATTTTATGAAATTAATGTCTATCAATAAACCACAAGCATTTCCATATATAAAGGATAGGAAAAGTGTTTTGTATTGAAAATCTGCAGTGTGTGGTTTAAAAAAAAAAAAAGCCTATAACAGCGTTAAAATGATAGTGCAGGCCACACCGTGTGGAAGGCTGGTTCGGTGGTCCGGGAATCTTTGTCAGCTCCTGTGGCCCATGCCTCCCCAGCCTCTCTGGGAGTTTACTCTCTGCTCTCCAGGGTCCTGCTGGGCTTCAGGTCCCCTGGGGACTGCACTTTCACCTCTCGCTACTTGCTCTCCAGCAATGTTTCACTGGGGGCTCAGCGCTCTTCCTTAGCCCTGGTTTTCACCTTGGTGCTCCTGCTGCATGAGGGGGCATCTGGAGGAATTCACCATCCACAGGGAATCCTTCCTTGACCTTCACTTTGCACTGGATCTCCTTCATCATAGTGGCCAATCATTTTGGAACTGGAAAGAGTTTAGAAGATGGACTGGGTGAATCTAAAAAACCGTATGGGCAGTCATAGATACATTGATTGCTACAGCTGGAAGGGGCCTTGGAAATACTATGAACTAGCCCCAGGATTTTACAAATAAAGATGGGGAGTTTCGGAGGAGGAAGCGGTTCATCCACGATCACTTCAGCATGTGCAATCTGACCCCTCCTCAGCTTTCTCAAAGTAGGAAGTGCAGATGTTTTTACTTTCCCACCCGAGAAAACTCATGGTTGTAGGAAACAATATCAAAAGCAGTCATTTTTATTTATTGACTTATGATATTATCTTGTAGCAAGAGCTTGTTACTTATAAATAACATTACTTAACAGCATGTGAGAATGTGTTTATATCTGTAAAAAAGCGTGACTGAAAACACCTACAGCTACACTGAATTAGACATTGTGGCCTAGTGAATAGAAAAAAAAGCACCATGTTTATGTGTTTTGATTTTCTGATTAGTTTTCAAAAGAAAAAATGTTTTGACAGCAAGAGAAGATTTTTGTTCTATTATGGAGACTATATCCTTCCTATTGTGTAATTTAAGATTCTAAATGTGGATTCTAATCTGTTCCCCCAGTTTTGGGGGAAACTGACTAAAATCACTGATAAAACAGGTTTAGGTTTTTAAGGGTTTATTGAAAAATAGAAAGAAAAAGATTGAGAACAGAATTCCAACGGCCTGGCATTCCTATCTTTCCTTAAATTTCCTGTGAAGTCCTCTGCCGCCACCACCACCATCAAGTCAGGAACCCAAAAGAGTGAGAGCTCTCCACGCAGGCTCTCTTTCTTCCTTCCTGTCTCCTCTCAGAAAATAGGAGGCTCCTTAAGTTGATTGGCTGGTAGCCTTGATAGACAGCACCCATGAGCAAATGTCATTTCCTGACGCCAAGGAAAAGCCACATGGCCTTGCCCTCTGAGGCATTTTCCTCATGGCGGAGCTTTCCCACAGCAAGTCTCCAGTAGGTGGCATCATTCCAATCATTACACTACAAAAATTAACTAGCAGAAACAACTTTCTCAGCCATCACTTAGAAAAACTGAATGCACTGGTAACATCAGAGTTTAAAAAAAAACAATCATAAGCCCTGAGCACATGACCAAGGAGCAGGATGCCAAAATCTTTTTCTGTTTTTGTCAAGTTGAAAAGAAATTTGGTGCCATCACTGGCCAGAGAGCATTTTTGCTTCTAGTTCCCACTGGGTCTCTATGTGACTTGGAGGGTCTTTGTTTCAGTTTCCTTCTCTATAAAATGAGAAATTCAACCAAAAACTAAGGATTCTTGCCACTCAAAATCTGAGATCTATGGGGAATAAAGTAGCTTAAAACTAAAACAAAAGCTATTTTAGGGGCAGCTAGGTGACTTGATGGATAAAACATCAGCCCTGGATTCAGGAGGAGCTGAGTTCAAATTTGGCCTCAGACACTTGACACTTACTAGCTGTGTGACCCTGGTCAAGTCACTTAACCTTCATTACCCCCCCCCAAAAAAAAAACCCGAAAAGCTATTTTAGAAGTAAAGATAAAACAAATTTCATAGGGGATATGGTTCTGTTTACATAGAACTTTTCAACTGCATTTTAGTCAATTGGATTGGCATACCAATTCCCACACGTTTTAAGCACCCTACTTTTGTAAATAGTTTTAAACTAGTATATCCACAAGATTCTTATAAAAGAAATGTCTTGTGAAACTTTTTGAAGCACTTTCTTAGCTTTAAAGTTGTTTCAAAAAATCACTTTTAATAAACACTCAGAGGGGCAGCTAGGTGGTGCAGTGGACAGAGCACCGGCCCTGGAGTCAAGAGTACCTGGGTTCAAATCTGGCCTCAGACACTTAACACTTACTAGCTGTGTGACCCTGGGCAAGTCACTTAACCCCCATTGCCTCACTAAAAAACAAAACCAAAAAACGATAAATAAATAAATAAACACTCAGAGACAAGTTGTAAAAATAACAAAAATAAAATGGTAGTGCTCAATGAATATCAGTTCTTTCTTTGTATTAGTCCTTTGGGATTGTTTTGGATCATTGTATTGCTGAGAATAAGTTATTCACAGTTCTTTATCAAACAATATTGCTGTCTCTGTGCACAATGTTCTTTTGGTTCTGCTCACTTCAGTATAGATCAGTTCATACAAGTCTTTCCAGGCCTTTCTGAAATCATCCTGCAGGCCATTTCTTATAGCACAATAATATTCCATCACCATCAAATACCACTGCTTGTTTAGCCATTCCCCAATTGATAGGCATGCCTTTGATTTCCAATTCTTAGCCACCACAAAAAGATTTGCTATCAATATTTTTGTACAAATAGGTATTTTTCTCTTTTGGGGGATGTCTTTGGGATATAAACCTAGCAGTGGTATTGCTAGATCAAAGGGTAAACAGTTCTATGCCTTTGGGCATAGTTCCAAATTGCTCTCCAGAATAGTTGAATCAGTTTCACAGCTCCACCAAAGGTGGATTAGAGTCCCAGTTTTCCCATATCCCCTCCAACATCCAAAATTTTCCCTTTTTTGTTATATCTGCCATTTTGATGGGTGTAAGGTGGTACCTCAGAGTTGTTCTAATTTGCATTTCTCTGATCAATAGTGATTTAGGGCATTTTTTTCATATGACTATAGATAACTTTGATTTTTTATCTGAAAACTGCCTTTTCATATCCCATTTATCAATTGGGAAATGACTTATATTTTTATAAATTTGAGAAATGAGGCCTTTATCAGTGATACTTGTTGCAAAAATTCTTTCCTGGAAGCATGCTATTTTGCACTTTTTTTTCATTTTTTCTTTTATATGAGTTTTCTTGTACAAAATTACTATTAAGGCAAAGTTTTACATAATTGCATATGTATAACCTATATCTAATTGCTTACTGCCTCAGGGAAGGGTGAGGGGAGGGAGAGAAGGAGGGATAAAATTTGGAATGCAAAACTTTAAATAAAAATTTTTATCAAAATAAATAATAATAATAAAATAAAATAGTGCCAGAACTGCCTTTTTTTTTTTTTGCCCTACTCCTTTTGTGAATGTCCTTATATGGGAATGCCATATATAATTGTTAATATACTTCATTTATGCTGTCTCCTTTCTTTTTTATCACTATTACTACACCTTACTTTCCTCCAGAAAACTGCTCTGCCCCCAATGTTAGACCTCCCTGGGAAGAAATGCAGTGTAATTATTTGTTGTTTTCAACAACAACAGGAATAAATGCAGTGTAAAGGTGAGGTCAAAATCACCTATTTTTATCTTTATACTTTTACTAGGTAAGAACACACTTCAGTCAATCAGTTATGCACAAGACTAAAAGGTTTTCAAACCAAGCTGCAATAATGCTGCTCAAGAATCTGTTTAGACAGACAAGGGAAATGACCACAACTCAGGGATCATCTCTAAGTTACTGAGCAAGTAGAGAAGGGGTAGAATTCCAGAAATTGCAACAAATGTGTCTTCCTAATATATCCCTAAAGAGGAACCACCTTGAGGGGAAGTGAGGAAGGAAAGAAAAAGTCTCCCTCACTCCCTTCCCTTTAGAAGAGGAGCTTGTATGCTTCAAAGAGTCTGAAACATTTTGAACTTTCCATCTTCTGCTCTGTATTCTAGCATTGCCTCTTCTACATAAGGCAGCAGCACTTGGTAAGTGGTGTCTGCATTGGAAGCCAAGAACAGAGTGGACTCAACAGCTCTAAAGGAAGCCCAGCAAAGAAACTATACCATGCCTAAAGGGATTTTATTTGAACACCTCATGCATGGGAGAAGAAGACTTGCAAGAACCATGAATTATGAGTTATTCTTTTATCACATTTGCTTTCAAACCCTGAGGCCATTTTCCCCTGGACTCTGTAAATACTTGTTGAAGTGTCCTACTGTACAGACTTTCAGGGGACATTTTGTACCAAGTGTTCTTAATGTACTACTTTACTAAATATTCCTTTCTAAAAGCTACTTAGGGATAGCTAACACCAGTGGGAGCTTGAGCATTAAACTCCTCCAGGGCAAACTTAGAACCATGATGCGGAGATTCCCTGCTCTGGGAAAGTAAATTTAGAATATTGCTGGAATACTCAAACAAAATGAATTTAGGATACATTGGGTGGCTGGAAATCTCATTTTGTACCTACAGTCAAAAAGTGAGAAGTGTGCTTTATCATCAGTCTTCTGGAATTGTGACTGATTATTTAATTAATCTGGCTTCTTAAATCTTTTGAAGTTTTTCCCCCCTTTTACAATGTTTTGGTTAAATTCTTCCTCTGGTTCTGTTCACTTCACACCATATCCAGTTCATACAATTTTTCCTAAGTTTCTCTAAAACCATCCATTTTGTTATTTCTTATAATAATATTCCAGCACATTCCCCAAATGAAGAGCTTTGCCTCCACCTCTTTACACACAAAAACTGCTTCAGTAAATATTTTTGTACACATAGGTCTTTTCTGTCTCTGATCTTTTATAAGCCTAGTCTAATGGTGATATCTCTGGGAGAAAGAGTATGTATAATTTAATGACTTTGAAGGTATAATTTCAAATTGCTTCCCAGAATGATTATACCACTTACAAGTTCACTAATCACCACAAAACTTTATTATTTTTCTTCTTTGTCATCTTTACCAACCTGATTACTTGCATTTCTCTTATTATTAACTTTGAGCATTTTTTCCTTGGACTGTTTATAGCTTTCATTTCTTTATTTGAGAAATGCCCATTCCTATCCTTTGAATTTTCAATCTTCCCATGTATTGATTTGGAGCTTATTATGGTGTAGGGTGTGAGAAATTGATTTAAGCCTTATTTCTCCTAAATTGATTTCTAACTTTTCTAGGTTTTTTTTTTCAAATAGTGAACCCTTAATCCAATCATTGGCCTTCTTGAGCTTATCAAATACGATGCTATTATTTTCAATTACTTCTAGATCTTGGGGACCCAATATTTTCCATTGTTATTCTTTAATAAATACCAAATGATTGGTATTATTATTGTTTTATAGTCTAGTCTGATGCTTGGTCCTGTTAATTTCCCATCTTCCCCCCTTCATTTCATTTTTGTTCTTGAAATCTGTAACTTTTTCTTCTTCCAACTAAATGTTGTTATATTTTGTCTAGTTCTATAAAGAACTACCTTTGGTAGTTCAATTGGCATGGCATTGAATCACCTCAAATTATTTGTCTTCCCTTATTTCTGTAAATATTTTGTAGTTATATTTATATAATTCCTATATATGTATTTTGGTAGCTAAACATGTGTTCTATGTGTCTTTCAAATGGAATTTCTTTTTCAGTCTCTGATGGGTTTTGTTGGTATTTTATAGAGAGGCTGGTGATTCTAATACTTTAATAAAGTTGTTGCTATTGAGAGGAATCGTGTTCAGATCTCATAATTCGCACTGACCCCCCCTCCCCCAGCCCCTATCTCTAAAGATGTTCAACTTGAATAACAGGAAGAGTCACTCAGGTATTTCAGCACTGTTTTGTAGTCATGTTAATTTTAGAAGGATGACAGGTTTAAATTTTACCTTCAGCTATTTGGGGAAATCAAAGAAATCAAAGGTTTGATGGGTTAAAGAATAAAAGAATAACCTCTTGTTGGGACCCTAGGGTCAAGGGGATCCTGCTCTGAGAAAGAAATGTGTCACTAAACATCTGGCCTCAACATTCATTGCCACATCCTGTGCTGAGCATTGTGATTGTTTGTAAAAAAGTATAAAAACTGCTTGACTTATTGCTTTTGTGTGTCACATGTCCTGGCTGCATGTGCACCTCTTTCAAAAGAATAAACAAGCTCTATGCTTTGGCCTCCTTTCTTCTTGAGTCCCAAGTATTGATTTGGTGGGCGAATTCCCCAAACCACTCACTCTTAATTTTAGTTGAATCTCTATGATTCTCCAATGATAATTATGATAATTTGCAAGAGATGCAGAAAAAGCTTTTGACAAAATCCAACACCCATTCCTGCTATAAACACTAGAAAGCATAGGAATTAAATGGTCTTTCTTTAATAAAGATAAGTAGTATCTAAAACCAAGAGTAAGCATTAATACATTATGTAAATAAACTAGAGGCCTTTCCAATAAAAGGAAGGACAAAGCAAAAATGTGCAGTATGCCCACTGCTATTTTTACAGTGCTAGAAATGCTAGCTAAAGCAATAAGAAAAACAAATTGAGAGAATAAGGATAAGCAAAGAGGAAACAAAATTAATTTGATGTTTTTAGAGAACCTTAAAGAGTCAACTTAAAAATTAACTGAAACAACTTCAGCAGATCTACAGGATTATAAAATTAATTCCACATAAATCAACAACATTCCTATATATTACCAGTAAAACACAGCAGAAAAAGATAGAGAAATTGCATTTAAAATAATTGTAAACTATATGAAAGTATTGGAAATCTTCACATACAAGAACAATATGAATACCACTAAAATGACTCTTTACAGAACTAAAGACAGGTCTAAATAATTAAGGAAATCTTAATTTCCAAAGCATAAAAAATGAAAACACTACCTAAATTAATTCACTTATTTACTATTATATCAATCAAACCACCAAAGTTATACAACTGGAAAAATTATAACAAAATTGATTTTGAGAGAAAAAAATTCGAGAATCTCAAGGGAAATAATGAAAAATATGGGAATGAAGGAAACTTAATACTATCAGATCTCAAACTATGTTACAAAAGGGTAATCATAAAAACAATATTGTGCCAGTTAAAAATAAATGGGTGGGGGCAGCTAGGTGGTGCACTGGCCCTGGATTCAGGAGGACCCAAGTTCAAATCCAGCCTCAGAGGGGCAGCTAGATGGCGCAGTGGTTAAGCACCGGCCCTGGATTCAGGAGTACCTGAGTTCAAATCCGGCCTCAGACACTTGACACTTACTAGCTGTGTGACCGTGGGCAAGTCACTTTACCCCCGTTGCCTGCAAAAAAAAAAAAAATCCAGCCTCAGACACTTGACACTTACTAGCTGTGTGACCCTGGGCAAGTCACTTAACCCCAATTGCCTTACCAAAAATGAATAAATAAATATACGTATGTGTATATATATATATATATATATATATGGGTGAATTAGTGGAACAAGTAAGGTACACAACATAAAGAAGCAAACAAACACAGTAGCTTAGGTAAACCCCAGATACTGAGGTATGGAGTCCATATTTAACCAAAAAAAAAAAAATCTGAGAAAACTGCATCAGCTTCCTAAGGAATAGAACTAGGAGTATCAGGTTAATAGGCCAAAATCCTCCAACTCTCCAAAGTTTACCAAGCCCTCCTCTGGCCAAGGTGGGGAGGAGACATAAAAGCTGAAGCATTTATCCTCCTCCATCTCCAGTGATTACTTCTCAGAGACTTGTCTGGAGGTTTCTTCTTCTGGATTACTCTAGAAATTCTTGGGTTTTGAATTTATCTGGTATTTTACACAAAACTCATAGGACATGACCCATTCTCTTCAACCAATCTGATCAGACTTCCTGTGCGATGTCACTCCAGTTCATCCTGAGTCACCAAAAGAATTTTTGGATCCACCTCCTCTAAGAACTTAGTTTCCTAGAGTCCTCTTGCATTAATACTTCCTTGTGGGGGCAACTAGGTGGCACAGTAAATAAAGCACTGGCCCTGGATTCAGGAGGACCTGAGTTCAAATTCCACCTCAGACACTTGACACTTACTAGCTGTGTGACCCTGGGCGAGTCACTTAACCCTCATTGCCCTGCCCAATAATAATAATAATACCTCCTTGTGGCATGGAGGTGACCCTGGGTTCTGAAAAGCTATGCCAGTTGAGTACAATTTCTGGCAGTTCCTACCATTTTGAAAAGACTTTGAGTATTTACCTAGTAATAGAATAGGCTTTCAAGGACATCTCAATTGATCAAGGACTTTTTTCATTTTGTCTAAATCCCATAATTGATTGATTCAGTTGAGAAATGTTCTCATCTAGGTAAAGTATCAGGGTATATCAGCTTAGTACTTAATGCTAAATGAGGTGGAATGACAGGTAGATTGACTCAGCCAATGCTCACTCTTACTGAAATCAGGAGTGTCTGATAATTTCCATACTATTTGCCATAAGTAGTTTAGTAAGTTAAAAATTGATTCACTGTAATCTGTCAGAAAAAAATTTCCACCTTTTGTTAACCTCCTCAGTGCTTCTTTGTGTAGATTTTTTTTTCTTTCTACTCTCCAATATTTGCTCTTTACTACTAAATTAGACTGTTTCCAAGGTGCAGTCTGGGAGGATTTTCAATATCTTAGGTCAAAGAAAAAACTGGGAAGCACAGAAATTTGAGTATGTTGAGTCTGAGAGGAAGTAGCCTATTTTATTATTTCAAATTTAAATCTAACTTGGTGTAATTACTCTCATATAGTACATGGAACAGGAAGGATTTTTATGTGCTGTACATGATGTATAATACTTTTTTATTATTTATTTATTATTTTTATGTACTGTACAATATGCCATTTTCCTCCAATCCCTCAAAACTCTCAGCTATTTTGTGTCCACTGTAATCATAGTTAAAACAATAAGTACAAAATAAATTTAAACTGTGGATATAAAAATATTTTAATAATATAACCCCAATACCATAAGAGATTTTCAAATTCTTTTTTTGCCTTTTTCAGTAAAGTAATAGAGCATTCACCCATTCTAATCTCTGACCAAAAGTAATTTCAATATAACAAATATTATTACTCAGGTAGCTGACATGACCATGACAACCCTGTTAGTTTGCTAAGATGATCTTTGATGCTACCTTGATCTAGAACCTTGTTTTATTTTGTAATATAGCAGGTTTAAGTTAGAACCTCACTTGGGTCTGATAATTCCACTTTGTTGCTAGTTTTCCTATGAAATTTGGGTTGGCCCCAAATTAACTCCTTAGGTTTAGAGAATCTTTGGGAAACTAGTTTTGTTTTGAAGTTTAGATTTCTCTCTAGAGATATAGGGATATTTTAGACACCTGAAGTCATATAGATGCATGTTTGCCACTTTCTTGACTTGAGTCACCAAAAGAACCTTTGGGGTGTAAAGAATTAATTGTTATTTGAGGTTTTTATGCCTTGGCATGCACTGGCCTGGGGCTCCGCAAACCGCACGGTGCTCCACCCACTGGTTGTAGCTGTTGCCAGGGCTCTGGCACCTCACATCATCACCACTCGCCAATGCCTACATGGGCTTGGCAAAATTATAATGATTGGAAGCCTAGTGAGGGCAGTCATGTGACTGTCAGAGCAGCCATCCCATTGGCTGGGGCTGTGTGGGGTGTTTCTCGGTTTGGGGGAGGAGAATTGGGCATTCTAGGTGGAAGCTGAAAAGCGAAAGGCATTCTGCTGCCTATTTTCAGCTGATTCCTGGGCGGTGGTATTTTTTCAGGTATTATAATTTCCCTTTCCCCATTTTATTTCCTTTCCCTTGATCCTACTAATCCTGTTTGTGTGTGTGGTTTTTTTAAAGTTCATTCTTGTTAAAACAAATCTTGTTCTGTTTTGAGGGAGGCTGTCGGTCTCCTTGCCCCAATATTGCGGAGCCGCTTAGCTAGCACTCCCCAATTAAAAATTGGTCCCCACAAGGGCTACTTCCTAGAAGGAACCAACTGAACTTAGTTTGCCAGAGTCCTCTTGCAATACCTCCTTGTGACATGGAGGTGACCTTGGGTTCTGAAAAGCTATGCCAGTTGAGTATAATTTCCGGCAAGTCCCACAAGTTGAAAAGACTTTGAGTATGTGCCTTGTAATAGACTGAATATTTATTTTCTGAGGACCAGCTAGTAGGCAGAAGCTTAAGAAGGAAATGTAGGACAAAAGTCCTGCTCTTCTCACAGGTCTGAACTAAATATGAAGGGATGATATCTGTAAAGCATTTCTGTTTTGTTCTTTGTGGGGCAGACAGGGTGAGGTGTCTTGTGTCTGGGGCTGGATTTGGGCTTGGGGCCTCCTGGGTCCAGGGCTGGTGCTTTGTCCACTATGCCACCTAACTAACCTATGATGACATCTTTAAAATAGGGTTGAGGTGTAGGAGGAATAGACTGGGGGAGGGGGGGGCAGGGAAGAGGAGAGATGGTCTGGGGAGAGGTAGTTCACATGACAGAAACAAGAAAAAAGTTTATGGGGGGGGAGGAAGAGGGGGAAGGATGGGGAGTGAGTGAACCTTAATATCATCAGAATTGGCTCAAAGAGGAACTAACATACATACTCAAGTAAGTATAGTAATATATTTTTGCCCTGAGGGAGGGGAGGGAGATAAGGGGGGTGGGGAGAGGGGAAGGAGGGAAGGGCAGATTGGGGGAGAGAGCAGTGAAAAGCAAAACCCTTTCAAGGAATGTGATGTTCTGCATTACTGCACAAGTATGACATATTGAATTGCTTGATTTCATAGGGAGGGTTGACGAGGGAGGGAGGAAGAAAAATTTAGAACACAGAATTAGCTCAAAGACCTTAATCTCATCAGAGTGGGCCCAAGGAGGAAATAACATTCACACCCAATTGGGAGAAGTAATCTGTTTAACCCTACAGGAAAGTAGGAGGGGAAGAGGATAAGGAGGGAAGGGTGAAAAAAGGTAGTGCAGAGCTATGGAGGGGACAGTCAAAAGCAAAACACTTTTGAGGAGGAATAGGTTAAAAGAAGATAGAAAATAGAGTAAATATCATGGGAAGGGAATAGGATGGAGGGAAAGAGTTATGATCATTGACTACAATGGCAAAATGTGTGGTACCTACTTTGCTGAGCTATTATGAAAAAAATTCTCTGTCAAGTTTAAGGTACTAGATACAGGTTATGATGAACCTGGAAAGACCTACATGAACTGAAGCAGAGTGAAATGTACTATATACAAAATAACAGCAATAGTGTAAGATGATCTACTGGGAAGCATATGGTTATTTTCAGCAATGCAATGATCCAATATAACCCTGAAGGACTTATGAAAATTGCAGCCCATCTACAGAGAAAGAACTGATAGTATCTGAAAACAGATGGAAACACATTTATTTTTTTTCCTCTTTGACAATTCCTTAATCTGAAGTTTTGTTTTTTGACTGTTTTCTCTCACAACCCAGCTAATGTGGGAATGTTTTCCATGGCTACTCATGTATAACTTATTTTGAATTGCTTGAGTTCTTGTGGGTGGGGGGTAGGAAGGGAGGGAGGAAGAGAAGTTGGAACACAAAGTTTTAAAAAATTGGTGTCAAAATTTGTTTTAACATATATTTTGGAAAATAAAATTCTATTCAATTAAAAAAAAAGTCCTGCTCTTCTGACTGAAAATCTAGTATTCTTTCCATACAATATACCACTGTATATTCTTGATGGGTTATTACAAAGTAAACCACATTACATTAAATATTTAAAGACTCACAAGTGACTCACTCCCTTCTAGCACTGAACTTGAACTTTAGAGCTACCTCCAACAAACTCTCTTTTCCCTGGACTCTATATGTACTCCTGGAAGAGTGGATCATAGACCTTTAGGAGACTGTTTTGTACCAACTGTTTATATTATACTACCATGGTAAATACTCCTTTCTAAAAGCTAAGTAAATCTAACTAATTGATATCAACTGATAATCATGGGGGAAAGTACACTGGTAGGAGCTCATGAGCTATAAGTTTAGAAAGACTCCCTAAGTCACCACCATGCCACATCTCCTTTCCCTCCCTAGAAACCAGAATGTGAGACTAAGTATAACAGTATTTGTCCCGAGGATATGCACATATAAATTATGATCATTTAAGATAACTTCATGGATAACAATCACAAATAGGTTTATTAAATTGCATTCTGATTATCAATAAAAAGCAATACATAATGGTTGATGTCTGCTGAAGACGACAAACAGGAAAGGGTGATGAGGTCTTCTAGATACTCCACTAGATGAACCTATAGGTGATGAGGTACTGTAGATAGCATCAAGCCTAAAATGATGAGCTAAATGATTTTAGAAAAGCATGTAGAGACCTCCATGGACTAATGAAGGGTGAAATGAGCAGAACCAAGAAAACATTCTATACAATAAGATCAGTATTGCTTTAAGAACAACTGAGCAACCAAGTTATTCTGACTATTACAAATACCCAAATTTACCACAAATATTCAGTGAAGGAAGAAACTGCTCCATTACAGAAAAAAGAATAGATAGAGATAGATATGTAGATATGTGTTTGTATTTGTGTGTGTGTATACATATATATATATATATATATATATATGTATACACACACACACATAGTTTGTGTATATATACATATATACACAGAAACATTTATACATATATATGCACACATACATATTGTGTAATTTAAAATTCTAAATGTGGGTTCTAATCTGTCCCCCCAGTTTTGGGGGGAAACTGACTAAAATCACTGATAAACAAGTTTAGGTTCTTTAAGGGTTTATTAAAAGATAGTAAAAGAAAGAGAAAGATTGAGAACAGATTTCTTATAGCCTGGAAATCCTAGCCTTCCTAAACCTCTCACTTCTGAAGTTCCCTGCCACCAAGCTGATGTCTCCCACCAAAAGAGAAAAAACTCTCTCTCCAGCGTCTGCTTCCTCCTTCATGTTCCCCTCTCAGAAATGGGAGGCTCTTCAAGCTAATTGGCTAGCATCATTCAAATTCATTGGTTCACTGGACCCAAAGGTGGTCTCAATGTAAAGTTCAAAGTTTTTGGCTTCTGAGAACAATACCCTCTTAAGTACCCTCTTAAGAACCAGCCAGATGGGGCAGCTAGGTGGCGCAATGGATAGAGCACTGTCCCTGTATTCAGGAGGACCTGAGTTCAAATCCGGCCTCAAACCCTTGACACTTACTAGCTGTGTGACCCTGGGCAAGTCACTTAATCCCAATTGCCTCACAAAAAAAAAAAAAAAAGAACCAGCCAGATGTACTTACAATCTAGTAAGCCAGTCAGCAGTCAGTCACTCTTCCCCGATTCAATCATTTTAGATTAATCTCCAGGTGGGCCCCTGAGTATCTGCTAAATCTCCTTATCTACCACATTCCATTATCTTGACACATTACCCCCTTTGTTTCTTTGAGGGACAGAGTGTTCCTTGATTAAATACACCCTATGCTAACAAACAATATGTAAATAACAATATAGAAAAAGAAGAAAGAGGAAATTTCGTCCAGAGGGACAGTCCCTCATGAACCAGCACTTTGACACTGCCTGCAGAGGGAGGGCCTCTGCGGAGAATACATATTACAAATGGTGCATATAATAACAGAAGGGAAAAAGAAAAACAACAAAATGAAACTGTTCATTCAAAGTCTTTGAGATCTTGTCTTCTTGGAGCTATGGGATGTCTTCAGGAAAACTGGGCTCTGGTCTGGACTCTGGTTGTTTCTGGACTCACTTCTTTAGCTGTTGAACTGCTGGATTTTCACTAATTCTTAGCATAGCATTGTCAATGATCAAATTAAACAGTGAGAGTTCTTCACAATATAACTCATGCTCAAACTATATATATATATATATATATATATATATATATATATATATTACATTCCCCCCCTTGTGGAGGATTTATACCTATATAATACAGAGTTGAGGTAGTTATACAATGTATAACACTTCTTACCACCATGTGTCTGGATCAAGGTCAAATTTAGTAATGTGTCCATGACACCTGAAAATGTTATGGAAAGGTTACCGTACCACATCTCATGGTTCTGAGACATCCAGCAATTGTGCTAGGCCACAGGTGGATGGATTCTGACCATGCCATCAGACTGAGTGAAAGAAAAAGAAAACAAGTTAAGTTAAACTAAGTGCATGTGCTGGAGCTTCCATGACACCAGGCTATTTTAGGAGGGAGAGAGGAAGAAACTGGATTATGTCCAGCAATTGTGGTCTACATAGTCGCCATCATAAGCAAACCATGGACTTATGTGTACCCATCTCTCCTCCTGTTGTACATATATTCTCTCCAGGGCCTGCATCAAGCTCATTGCAAGAGCAATTAGTCTCTGAAATGATAAGTTTCCATAATTCATAAATCTATATTAATTTCACCAAGGACAACATGATAGTAAAAATGCATGTTATGCTGCATTACTGAGGATATACTTGTAATATATACAATGATTCCAAGCCATACCCAGAGTATACATAGTCACAATGACATATAAATGATAAATGAATGTAAATGACTGATAATATTAGACATTATTACATAATCTTCTTTGAGCAATTAAACACATCATCTTGTACATGAATTCTCTATCTAGTATGACAATAAAAGATACTTGAAGTGATAATCTATTTATCAAAAAGAAATAAAACGTCAATCAGCAAGACTCAATAGGGGCAGCTAGGTGGCACAGTGGATAGAGCACCGGCCCTGGATTCAGGAGGACCTGAGTTCAAATCCGGCCTCAGACACTTAACACTTACTAGCTGTGTGACCCTGGGCAAGTCACTTAACCCCAATTGCCTAACCAAAAAAAAAAAAAAAAGACTCAATATTCAATATGTTCATTGAGAAACCAGGCAATAGGGTTCAATAACCCTTTTTTAAAAACATAATCCCATAAACTAACTCATTAAACCCATGGTTCTCTTCAGCTTCTAAAGCCCAATGGCCCCACAGCATATATTTAAAATGTCTTTGAAATTCACTCAGTTTACAAGATTGAGTTCAAAGGAAAGCAAAAGAAACAAAAGTCAAAACAAAAACAAAAACAAAAACAAAAACAAAAACAAAAACAAAAACAAAACAAAAGGTTTGCTAAGTACCCTTTTGTGTTCATGAGGAAACTTAAGTATGTGCTGAATTCCAGGCCTTTTCAATGCCTTTCAAAAACAAAAAAAAAAAAAAAAGGATGGTTTTAAGGAACAAGGGTTAAGTAGGGGGAAGGGAGAGGGGTGGGGGAGGTAGGCCAGAAAACAAGGCCATGTGCTTCAGTGGTTACCTGTGGAAGGAAAAACTTGTTAAAGTTAAATTATTATACTGCTAGAGTTTGGGATATACTACATCATTTTTTTTTTAATGTATGAGGTATTTTATTTTTTCCATTACATGTAAAGATAGTTCTCAACTTTTGTTTATACATGCTTTACAATTTCAGATTTTTCTCCCTCCCTCCCCTCCCTCCCCCTCCCCTAGACAGCAGGTACTCTGATATAGGTTATATCTATATATCTCTATACATATACATATAGATATATATATATACACACACATATATATATATACACATAATAACATTAATCCTATTTCTGCATTAATCCTGTTACAAGAGAAAGAATCAGAGCAGTGATGCAAAACCTCAAAATAGAAAAAAAAACAACAGCACCCAAAACAAAAGAAATAATATGGTTCAATCAGCATCTATACTCCACAGTTCTTTCTTTCTTTTTTTTTCTTGGATTTGGAGATCCTCTTCTATCATGAGTTCCCTGGAACTCTTCTGTACCATTGCATTGGTGAGAAGAATATAGTCCGTCACAGTAGGTCAACACTCAATGTTGATGATACTGTGTACAATGTTCTTCTGGTTCTGCTCATCTCACTCATCATCAGCTCACGTAAGACCCTCCAGGTTTCTCTGAACTCTTCCTGCTCATCATTTCTTACAGCACAATAGTATTCCATTGTATTCATATACCACAACTTGTCCAGCCATTCCCCAATTGATGGGCACCCCCTCAACTTCCAATTCCTTGCTACCACGTAAAGAGCAGCTATAAATATTTTTGTACATGTGGGTCCCTTTCCCCCTTCCATGATTTCTTTGGGCAAAAGACCTAAATATACTACATCATTTTAACTGGTTCCCCAATTCTCTGCATGCCAAAGTGGCAGGGGTTTCCAAATTGTCATTGATTTTTCTAATGCTGTCATAATGTTCTCTATGGTAGAAAATGTGGAGTTCTTCAGCATTGGCTTTGTTTGTACCACGAATTTGCCATAGGGGCTTATTCAACTAATGAATGATTACATTCAGCTGGTTATGTTTTGCAAAGGCTACAATCATATCATTGCCAACCCATGTACCAGGTTGTTTTAATTCAGCAATATATTCTTGAAAGGGAGGGTCATCCTCTCTAAAAAGCTTAAAGTCATTCCTATAATTGAGCATATAATTAGCAGTTCCTTGTCTGTGTCTGAGATGATTTCTAGAGTGACCTTCTAACTGATCTCCCAGGGCTGAGTTCCAGAGCATGTAGCTGATTCATAGGATTATCAAATGGGAACTGCCTATTGCCCCTAGGCTCTGTTAGGGTTCTTTGTTTTTTAGCAGCTGCTATTGTTAGGGTATTTTGCTCTTTAGCATCTGTTTGAGTTTTATTTGAAATTTCTTTACCTATAAATAGTGCAGGCTTTACATGGGAACAATGAATCCAAGATTTTTTTTCTCCAATTTTAATAACAGTAGGAGTTGTCAATAATACCTGAAAAGGTCCCTCCCAAGTGGGCTGGGTCCCCCTGGGTCGCTGAAAGTTCTTAATATATACATTGTCTCAAGGACTTAAATCATGCAAGGAAAAATCTAAAGGACCAGCTTGTACAGCAACTCCTGCCTCATGGAGTTCACATAGCCTAGTTTATAATTCCTGTATATAGGAGGCAACAGAAGTATCATTCCCACCAGTGATGTATAAACTGGGGGAAAAGTTTTAGCTTGGATAGGAGGGTGACCAAAAAGCATCTCATAAGAAGATATATGAAGTTCTCCTCTTGGTCTACTGCGTAGATAGAATAATGCCAATGGTAGAACATCAGGCCATTTCAAATGAGTTTCAGTACATAATTTGCCAATCATACTCTTTAGCTCTTTATTCATATGTTCAACCTGGCCTGAACTTTGTGGATGGTAGGGTGTATGGAATTTTGGAGTTACTCCCGAAACAGAGTAGATTTGCGATAAAACCATATCAGTAAAATGTGTGCCTTTGTCAGAATCAATTTGGGCTGGTGGGCCAAAGCAAGGAACTATCTCTTTAAGAAGAGTCTTGGCAAGAAAGACAGCTGTGGCTCAGGGGCTAGGAAATGCCTCCACCCACCGAGTGAGTTGATCAGCTATAACAAGGCAAAATTTATAATGTCCTCCCTTTGGCATTGTAATATAGTCAATTTGCAAGTGTTCAAAGGTGTATATGCTAGAGGACATCCTCCATAAGCTTTGGCCTTGAAAACATGTTGATTATAAGATTGACATGTGGAGCAGCCTGAGCAGATTCGAGATGCTGCGTTAGTCACACCTGGTGCTATCCTGGTCCTCTTAATAGAGTCTGCAATGCCTTGTGTACCAAAATGGTCTTTTCTGTGAACAGAGAGGCATACCTGGTGATAGAATTTCTGGGGAAGAAGTGGCTTACCTTCCAGAGACACCCAGACATCATTGATGTTATGCCTTAAGTTTCTTTCTCTGTTTTTCCACGTCTGACTCATCATAAGTTAGGTTGAGAGGAACATCCTCAGAAGGTGAGAGGTTAAATATGTGTTCAGGAGCTTCTAAAGCAGCAAGCTAGGCTGCAGAATCAGCTCGTGCGTTCCACTTTGAAACATGATCATTATTCCCTGTGTGGGCAGGAAAAGGTACAATTACTAGAGCAGAGGGCAGTTTGAGGGCATCTAGGAGGTCCTTGATAAGATCCCCATTAACAATGGCCTTGCCCGTGGATGTTAAAAAACCTCTTTGTAGCCTAAGCATGCCCACTGAGTGGCATATTCCAAAAGAATATTTCAAGTCAGTAAAAATGGTGGCACGGGGGCGGCTAGGTGGCACGGTGGATAAAGCACTGGCCCTGGATTCAGGAGTACCTGAGTTCAAATCCGGCCTCAGGCACTTGACACTTACTAGCTGTGTGACCTTGGGCAAGTCACTTAACCCCCATTGCCCTGCAAAAAAAAAAATGGTGGCACTCTTCCCTTTGGCTATATTACAGGCTTGTGTGAGAGCCACAAGTTCAGCAGCTTGCACACTAAAATGGAAAGGCAGAGAAGCTTCCCAGACAGTATCATAATCTGAAACTATAGCAGCCCCAGTGAAACGGGTCCCATATTTCATAAATGAAGAACCGTCCATATAGAGGACAATAACAGGCTTCTCTAAAGCTGTATCCAAAAGATCATCCCGGAGTTTCTCAGCCATATCAACTAAAGAAGCACAGTCATGCAATGGCTCCCCCGAGAGTGGTAAGTTAGGGAGCAGTGTAGCTGGGTTAAGGACTGTACAGTGTTTTAGAGTGATATTCTCATTACCCAACAGGACTACTTCATACTTAGCCAGCCTTCAATCTGAAAAGACTCGTGTCCTATGACATAGCAAAAGAGCCTCTACTTCATGAGGGCATTCCACAATTAGAAGGTTACCTAGGACCAAATCAGAGGCTTTTTCTACCAAAAGGGCTGTGGCCTCCACTGCCCTAAGGCAAAGTGGTGCCCCAGAGGCTACAGGGTCCAGTTGGGTTGAATAGTAAGCTATGGGGCGTTGGTTGGGCCCCAGTGATTGAGTCAGAACTCCGGAAGCCACCCCACTTTGTTCATGCACAAAGAGAGTAAAGGGCTCACTGTAATCTGAGAAGGCCTAGGGCAGGTGTTGATAATAGGGCCTGTTTCAATTCTTTTGGAGCTGTGAGATGTTGGCTTTCAAGCTGCAAAGGCTCTGGAACATTATTTTTGTTAAGGATATCAAGGTTTCAGTGAGCTCCCCAAAAGAAGGAATCCACTGTCTGCAGAACCCCGTAGCTCCCAAAATGGCTCTTAACTGCTTCTTAGGAGTGGGGGCAGAAAGTTGTTGAATGGCCTGGACTCGCTTAGGAGAGACAGAGTGAGTTCCAGCAGCCAGAATAAAGCCTAAGTATTCTACCTAGGGCAAACACCATTGTACCTTTGACTTGGACACCTTGTGGCCTCTCTTGTGTAGCTCTAATAATAAGTGACGGCTATCTTCCTGACAGATTTCAGCATTAGGGGAGGCTAAAAGTAAGTTATCAACATATTGTACTAAAATGGAGCCTTTAAAGGTAATGGAGACCAAATCCTGCTGTAAAATATGGGAAAATAATGTGGGACTGTCTACAAATCCCTGTAGGAGTCTAGTCCAGGTCCACTGCGTATTTTTCCAGGTGAAAGCAAATAAATATTGGAAGTCCTCATGTACTGGTATGGAGAAAAAGGCAGAGCAGAGGTCTACCACTGTGAAGCATGTAGCATCACATGGTATACCTATATATAGACACTGTGTATATATATATATATATATATATATATATATATATATATATATATGCACACGCACGCGTGCACGCGTGCACGCGTGCACATGTGCACACACACACACACACAGATTTATGTCTAGGGGTGGCCTTCTTGAAGATTGTGGGGGTGGACACCAGAAGGAGGAAAAAAGAAAATTACAAATAACTGGGTGGTATATTTGAGAGGAAGAGTAAGTTGTACATAGTGTATTGGCATTTTCTCCCATATCTTCAATAAGAGACTAGGAGAACCTGGTGGAGAGTAATGGAGAGTTTGCTAGGCTATGAAGGGCTTTGAATGCCAAACCTGGGGGTGATGGAGAGCTACTGGAGTTTATGGAGTGTATGAGGGAAGGGGCAGAGGGTGTGACATGGTGGCCCTTTGATTTTAGGAAAACCACTTTAGTGACTGAATGGAGGATGGGTTAGAGTGGGGAGGAACTTGAAAGAGGCAGACCCACCAACAGGTTATTGCAATAGTCCAAGAATTAGGTGATGAGTATAACACTATCAGAGGAGGGAAGGGACTTTATTTGAAAGATGTTACAAAAGTGAAATCTCGGCAGGTCTTGGCAACAGATTAAATATGGAGGGGAGCAGTTAGGAATGAAAGATAGTGAAGAATTGAGCATGACATCTAAATTGCCAACCTGAGGGAGTAGAAAGAAAGTGGTATCCATAACAATAATAGGGAAGTTGAGGAGGAAGGTTTAGGAGGAAAGACAATGAGTTAAGTTTGGGACATGTTGAGTTGAAGATCCAGTTGGACATCCAGTTGAAGGTGCAATAACAGAAGTCAGCACAGAGGTTAGGACACAACAGATAAGTTTGGAAATAATCAGCACACAAGACAAACCAAGGAACCATTTGACCAGAATTATAAAACACTTTTCACACAAATAAAGTCAGATCTGAACAATTGGAAAAATATTAATTGTTCATGGGTAGGCCAAGCCAATAAAATAAAAATGACAATCCTACCTAAGTTAATTTACCTATGTAGTGCCACACCAATCAAACTATCAAAAATATTTTATAGATATAGAAAAACAATAACTAAATTCATCTTCAAGATCAACAGTTCAATAATGTCAAGAGTATCAATGAAAAAATGCAAAAGAAAATAGCCTAGCAGTACCAGATCTCAAACTGTATTATAAAGTTGTAATTATCAAAGCAATCTGGTACTGGCTAAGAAACAGAGAGGTGGATCAGTGTGATAGAATAAGTACAAATTACATTATAGTAAATGACTATAGTAATCTAGTCTGTGATAAAACCAAAGATGCAAGTTTTGGAAACAAAAACTCATCATTTGACAAAAACTACTGGGAAAACTGAAAAACAGTATGGCAGAAACTAAGTATACAGCAACATTCACACTGTATACTAAAATAAGGTCCAAATGGGTACAATATTTACACATAAAGCATAAGCATATTATCATAAGCATACCATAAGAAAATTAAGAGAGCATGGAGTAGGGGAAGCTAGGTAGAAGCGTGGATAAAGCACCAGCCCTGGAGTCAGGAGGACCTGAGTTCAAATCCGGTCTCAGACACTTGATACTTACTAGCTGTGTGACCCTGGGCAAGTCACTTAACCCTCATTGCCCTGCAGGAAGAGAGAGAGAGAGAGAGAGAGAGAGAGAGAGAGAGAGCGGGCGCATGGAGTAGTTTATCTGTCAGATTTATGGACAGAGGAAGAATTTAAGACCAAAGAAGATATAGAGAGCAAAACAAAATGTAAAATAGATCATTTTGATTATATGAAATTAAAAAGGTATTTCACTAACAAAACTAATGCAACCAAGACAATGTAATTATATAAAAACAGATGAAGAACAGGAAAGCAGAAAACTGGAAAAGAATTTTTGAAACAATCTTCTCTAATAAAGGCTTCATTTCTCAACTGTATAGAGAACTGAGGCAAATTTATAAAAATACAAGTCATTTCCCAATTGATAGATGGTCAAAGGATATGAAGAGGCAGTTTTCAAAGAAAGAAATCAAAACTATCTATAATCATATGAAAAAAATGCTCTGAATCACTATTGATCAGAGAAATGCAAATTAAAACAACTTTGAGGTATCACCTCACACCTATCAGACTGGCAAATATAACAAAAAAGGAAAATATAGGATATTGAAGGAGATGAGGGAAAACTTGGACACTAATCCACCTTTGGTAGAGTTGTGAAACTGATTCAACTATTCTAGAGAGCAATTTGGAACTATTCCCAAAGGACTATAGAACTCTGCATACCCTTTTTTTGGTTTGGGGGGTTTTTTGTTTTGTTTTGTTTGGGGGTTTTTTGTTTTGTTTTGTTTTGGGGGTTTTTTGGTGGGGCAATGAGGGTTAAGTGGCTTGCCCAGGGTCACACAGCTAGTAAATGTCAAGTGTCTGAGACTGGACTTGAACTCAGGTCCTCCTGAATCCAGGGCTGGTGTTTGTGCCACCTATCTGCCCCCTCTGCCTACCCTTTTATCTAGCAATACCCCTCTCAGGTTTATATGCCAAAGACACCCACAAAAAAAAAAAAGAAAAAGACCTATTTGGACAGAAATATTTGTAGCAGCTCTTTTTCTGGTGGCTAAGAATTGGAAAGCAAAGGAATGCCCATCAATTGGCGAATGGCTAAATAAGCTGTATTATATGATGGTGATGGAATATTACTGTGCTATAAGAAATGACAAGCAGGATGATTTCAGAAAGGTCTGAAAAGACTTGTATGAACTGATGTATAGTGAAGTGAGCAGAACCAGGAGAATATTGTGCACAGTGGCAGCAATATTGTTTGATGAAGAATTGTAAATGACTTAACTATTCTCAGCAACACAATGATCCAAGACAATCCCAAAGGACTAATGATAACGTGTACTATCCACCTCCCAAGAACAAACTGATATTGATTGAACACAACCTGAAGCATGCTATTTTTCACTTTCTTTCACTTTTTTCTTTGATCCAAGTTTCCTTGTACAAAATTACTAATATGGGAATGTCTTGCATAATTGCACCAGTATAACCTATGTCTGATTGCTTACTGTCTCAGGGAGGAGGGAGGGAAGGAGGTACAGAATTTGGGACTCAAAACTTTAAATAAAAATGTTTATCATTATTTTTCCAAGTACAAACAAGATGGACTTCACTGTCATTGCTTTTTTGTGAGGTAATTGGGGTTAAGTGACTTGCCTAGGTCCACACAGCTAGTAAGTGTTAAGTGTCTAAGGCCAGATTTGAACTCAGGTCCTCCTGACTCCAGGACCAGTGCTCTATTCACTGTGCCATCTAGCTGCCCCTGTCCTTGCTTTTGATAATCAAATATAACTTTATGAAAAATTTCAACATGAGTTAACATAAATAGAAAGTCATTTTTATTGTCATTTCCAGTAGCTTGTCACTTATTAATCCTGGGACATATACTGAGTAATGCAGGAGTTCCTTCTTGATTATGAGGATAAATAGCGAAGTAAGGGTGCAGAGTCCCCTGAAAGCTGGTTTCTGGGGGACTGTAAATAAGGGTTTCTTCTAGGACATTGTAAAATGCTATATATCCCTTGTCACAATCAAGAAAAATGCCCATCTTATCTATTGGCTCACTCAGAAAGCAGCCACTTCGTAAATTCCAGATGAAGAAATCATCTGCAGCTCTGTAACCTTTTAGGGCAGTCACATCCTCTTGGAGAGGTTCCCATTTTGGCTGACTGAATCTTTACAGACACCCACTTCCCACTCTGTATTATTAGCCAACTCCACTTCCCAATAGTGTTGGCCTGAAGTAAAGGTCTGGGCCCCCAGGACACTGAAAGCATCCTCAGATCTTTCTTCATTGTCAGGCAGGTCTACACTTGACATGCTTCAAATCTTCAGACAAGATGAGATGAGGATCTACTATTTCAGGATCCAGAGTTATATCCCTCTGGTAGTTTGTGAACATTTTTCTCAAGCCAGTGATGGGGCAGGTGCTCCAGGTAAACGAATCAACCTCCAGTTCTAGAAGTAGCTGCTCCTCCTTACTTTCCAATGGGATTATCATAACCTGGAACATTTCCGAGGGTGCCTTGTCCAAATTCTCCTCTACCTCTAATATCATTCTTTGCAAATTTTTTGATTTGCTGCACTAATTTGGCCTTGTTTGTCTTATGTTTTGCCATGTTGTTTCTAAATTCCTGTTCCAATTCCAGCAGGTGTCGATCTTCTTCATTCCAGAAGAACTGGTAAATTTTCTCATATTCAGACATAACTGATTGTTTCAGAGCATGTAAATCCTCCTTACAATATTCCTCTCTCCTTTTCACTTTGTCCAATGAAACTTTACATTTCTCTTCTTTTCTCTGCAAAATATTCTGTGTCTCCTGGAGCTTGTCCTTGCACTTTTCAGCAGCCTTGTTCATGGGAAGAACATGATGATCCTTGTGCTCTGGGGCTAATGAACAAGACTCACAGAGGGGTCTTTGGTCTTCCTCACAGAAGAACTTCTCTTTTTCCCCATGCTGATAACAGGTAGTCAGGGCCACCATGTTCCGAAGTAAATGAGGTCTGAACATTTGGCCAGTGATGGACAGATCCTGCAGGCTCTTGTTGGGTATCAAATAGCAGGATCTTATGGCTCCTCTGCACTCTGGGCAGGTTAATGTGGCATCAGCTCCCTCCCTGCACTGGAGAAGACACAGTTTGCAAAAGCTGTGGCCACATTTGACAGTCACTGGGTCAGTGAAGTAACCCAGACATATAGAGCAAATGAGATCTTCCTTGAGGCTTTCAATTAACCCTTTGACATCCATGCTCCTAGACCTCTGATTCTATCCTTCTCCAATATTCCTCTCAGGATAGATAATGCTTACTCTTTTCCCTTGAGTTCTGCCAGCAAAGGTTGGTAGCAGTGACTTGTTGGGATGTTTTTATGTGTCTTCCTTTGGTTAGGTGGTCCCCTTACTCCACCCACAAAAAGTGAGAACTCCTGAGCTTTGTTAGTATTTCTAGTCTCTACTGTAGGGATGAGTTCTCACCTTTGTCCTGTTTCGGAGTAATGAATGAGCTATAATCCACAATGATTTTTCACACCTAAAACCTCTAGGCCATAGTTGTCTTGTCCCTCAATTCCAAGAAAAACTTACCTCTGATTCCTTCCTTCTGACATTCCTCTCAGGATGGATAATGCTAGCCCTTTCCCTTGAGTTCTGTTATCAAAAGTTTTTTAGAACTGACTTTTATAGATCTTCTTTTGTATAGTCTTCCCTTTATAGTGCTCATGAAAGGTGAGAACTCATGAGTTTTTACAGTGCTTCCTTTCTCTAGTATAGGGCTGAACTCTCACCTTTGTATCACCTCTGTCTACAATTAGTCAATAGTGTTCACACATTGCCCCTTCAGGCCAAAGATCTCTTGCTCCTCAATTCATTAAACCAGTGGGCACTGAGTAGAACAGATTTCATTATTTATTGAAGACATAGTGAAGGTACCAGTATTGTTTTCTTTTTTTCCTTTTTTCTCTCTTTCTTTCTTTTTTTTTCTTTTTCTTTTCTTTTTTTTTTTTTTGTGGGGGCAATGAGGGCTAAGTGACTTGCCCAGGGTTACACAGCTAGTAAGTGTCAAGTGTCTGAGGGTAGATCTGAACTCAGGTCCTCCTGAATCCTGGGCTGGTGCTTTATCCACTGTGCCACCTAGCTTCCCCCACCAATATTGTTTTTAAATTATTTCTTAAGAGGGTAAGGAAAGTCTACAGGAAACAAGTAAAAATATAAAATACCAGCATGAAAATCCATTTTAAAAATCTATTTTCTCACTCATCTACTCTTCTTGTTATTAGTTTTATTTTCACCTTGCTTGTAACTGTCTTTTTTAATATGATCTCCTTTGTAATATTGGGTTTTTTTCCCATGCTTTATATTTGTGGAATTTCCACTTAGGTCCTCCTTTTGCCTTATTTCTCACTCAGGGCTTAAAATTATCCTGACACATAGTTGTAACTTAATAAATGCTTTTTTGAATGGTATCCATTTCAGTATCATGTGAATTTTTCTCCCAAGGTGTATAGTGATCCTAGTTCAACTCTTCTCTGAATGGAAGTTCAGGATAGTTGTACAGTGATAGAGACTGCTGGTTCTAGGTCATGGAGTCTACACACTCTGGAGAGTGATTAGGGAAATGATTAGAAAGAGCCTGAGATTTACAAACCTAGAGGTAGGCTACCTTCGAAGCACTTTGTTTTAGCCAGTAGGACCACCTCAGCTGAGGGAATAGAGGCCGAAGGCATGTGGGTAATAAGAGATAAGGAATAGAGGAGTAGAGGGAGCTTACAACAAATGGCTTTATTTATTCACTTATTCATCCATTTATTCATTCATTAATTTGTTTGTTTGTTTGTTTATTGCAAAATATGAGTCAAGATTCTTAGCTGAGATGGGGGAACCCATGGGAGTTTTGTGGGAAAATGAAATATTTGGAAGAATCATCATGAATTGTGGGAAAATTAATTGATAAGGAAGTTATGGAAGGATTTCCTAGGAGCAGGGAGGACCCACTTGAAGCTGTGTAACAAATATGTAGTGGACCCAGTCAGAATACTTATGTGATTTGCTCTCCCTTTGTTTAGCAACATGGATATAAAAATGAAAGCAGGGGGCAGTTAGGTGGCTCAGTGGATAGAGCACTGGCCCTGGATTCAGGAGGACCTGAGTTCAAATCCAGCTTCAGACACTTAACACTTACGAGCTGTGTGACCCTGGGCAAGTCACTTAACCCCAATTGCCACACACACACACACACACACACACACAAAAGGTGAAAGCAGCAGAGGGTAGGAGCAATCGACAATAGAAAAGGGGTCCAGGGTCTCAAGAAAAGAGGATAGGGGCAGCTAGGGGGTGCAGTAGATAGAGCACTGGCCCTGGAGTCAGGAGTACCTGAGTTCAAATCTGGCTTTAGACACTTAACACTTACTAGCTGTGTGACCCTGGGCAAGTCACAACCCCAATTGCCTCACAAAAGAAAGAAAGAAAGAAAGAAAGAAAGAAAGAAAGAAAGAAAGAAAGAAAAGAGCATAATGTAGAGTTGAACTATTTCACAAAAGGGTCAATAAGGGAGAAAAAGAGAGAGACTTGTACAAGGGAAATGGCCTAGGAAAGTACTGGGGGTTAAAGGAATATAGAGGAAAGGATATTAACACTGATTACAACAATTTTGTATAGAAGCTGAACTGAGTTATGTTAATTGCTATATCAAGACCAAGTGAGCACAAAAAAAAACCTTAGTAATAAGCACTAAACTTCCTTGCTAAGTGAAAGAAATATTTGAGCCAAGGATAATACACATGTCAACCTTAACCTACTGTGTTGCTATCACAAGAATATTTCCCCAAAGATATCAGTCTCCCGAAATAGAGTTGACTGTCATAGAGTTCATCAGTCTGGTAACATGACTTGGCTTTGAAACTGTAGGAAAGGGAAGCCAAAAGAGATCTGAAACCTTGCATGTCACCAGGTAGAAAGTAAAGTGGACAGAGTTGAGTGGGTGAATTCTGGTTCCTAACCCTTCCTTCCTTCCTTCATGACTCTGGTAGGTTCCAGCCTATGGCCTTTTGAACTCTAATGGCTTCCTTCTTCTTTGTTAAAATGCAACTTCCTTGACAGTAGGAATGGTTCCATTCTTTGTTTTTGTATCTTGGGCTCCTAGTACAGCCTGGTTTAGAACAGACACTTAATAAATGTTTTTTTGATGGATCATGAAATTAAAGATAGCACAAATGGAGATTTGGGAAAGGAATTTTGGCCTCTTTAGAGAGATGAGACATTTTGTTTCCGTCAACCTAAACTGAGACATAGGGCAAGGTTAAATATGCCTCCTGTTTGTATTTCCCAAAAGCAAAAGGAAGGGGTTACTCTGAACATCTCCCTGAAGGAAATGGAAGTTTCCCATAAATTTGAGAACATATAAGTATGTATCATCATTTACATACTCCTAGACCAAAGATTCTTAACTTTTTTGTGTGTTGTGGACTGCTCTGGCCACCTTCTCATAATAATGTTTTAAAATTCATAAAATAAAATATATAATTTACAAAAGAAACTGAAAGAAAGAGGCTGGCAGAGCTGTATCTCAATGACTGCCAAAAAGAGAGAAAGAGAAATCAAATAAAAGGACTTAACAGAGTCTGTTTGCATTGGTAGTCTGTGGTAAAAGACCTTGCTTGGAGTGTTGTAAAAGTTAAGATGTATAAGAAATAGGAGCTCTACAGGAGTCTGGATCCCCCTTTGCCACTAACTGTTGTAAGAAAACTAGATAAATTTGAGACAAATGAGGCTGGAAACCTTCAGGTGTTTTTTATTCATTTTTAAAAATTCATTTAGATGCTTAGCACTGAATGCAGGGTGTCTCATAACTTTGGGGACACTATAGAGTTGGAAGAGAACTTAAAGGTCATAAATCCCAGTCCTCTCATTTTACAGATGAGGAGCTTACAGAAGATGGTCCTTAGGGACCAGAAATGGTAAGTGACTTGCTCAAGATCACTCGGGCATTTATTGGTTGAACTGGGTTTTTAATTCAGGTCTCAGTGACTCCAAGTTTAGCGCCTCAAAATTCATCACATTTTACACTGCATCACACTGCCTCTGCTATATAATCTTTCTTCCACTAAGAGCTACCTGAATACAAATTTCATCTGAAACTTCACTGAGACTTCTTTGTCCTGGATCAAATGCGATAATTTATGTAACCATGTATGTGAAACACTTTATCAGAATGTCCTCATCATTATTAGCAATAACAGCAGCAAAGTTCCCTGCCCTAGTGTTGCCCCGTGTTTGTTTTATCTCCAGGTCTATTTGGGAGCATTAATAAGGAGCAAAATCCACCCCCCCAAAAAAATACTTAACAGTTTGAGATTCCAGAGAGTTTCATGATATGCATTCTTGAAATGCAGTCATAAAATATATTCATAAAATGTTGCATTAAACTATTCTTGAGGCTTCACAACTCTCCTGTCACCCTCCACAACCCGCTCCAAAGAACAATGTCTTTTTTTTTCTTGTCTGTGTAAAACTCATCACCCTACCCACATTCAGTCAGCACCACATCCCATGGGAAGTTCCAAGTGTTCTCCAGATCTTCAAATTGCCTTGTCTTATGCTTCTGCTCATTTTGTAACTCGGTAGTAGAATGTAAGCTTCTTGAGAGCGGAAAGGACTTTGTTTTATAGTATGTAGGCAACAAAACTAAGTCCAAAGTATAAGGTTAAAAAATGTTTCTTGAACTGAACTGAATTCCATAGTCTTTATTGTGAGACAAAGTATAGTCAGGGATTTCCAATAGCACCCAGCATACTCCAGAGGGAGCCCTAGGTCCTATTTCAACCATAAACGTGCGTCTGGGAGACTTGGAGTGATTTGGACAACAGGTTTTTGTTGTTGTTTTGTTTTTGTTCTTATTTTATTTCCCTTGATTTTCTTCCTATTCCTAAACATGTGGCCAAATAGTTGATTCCTGTTATTGAAACATTTTTCTCCTTCAAAAAAATTCAATTCTTTTGGCTTTACGTGACACTGGATTTTATGCAAGTTTTGTGGTTGAGGGGTGTGTGTGTGTGTGTGTGTGTGTGTGTGTGTGTGTGTGTGTGTGTGTGTGTGTGTGTGTGTGTGTGTGTGAGCGCGCGCGCGCACCAGCCAGTAGGAGCGTGCCAGACTGCATAAGTCTTGCAGGGAGGGAGGAAGTGGGGAAAAGGGGAAAGAGGTTAGGTTTAGGTTGTGTGGATCTGAAAGAGCTTAAAGGCAGCACATGCCTTTTGAACTGATCACCTGAGTGTCTGTATCCCAGCAGCGCTTAAGGAGGTAAGGAGGACTGAGATGTTGCTCTTAGCGTGCTGCTGTAGGTGAGGCTCAGAGAGAAAAATAAGCAGTAGAGAGGGGGCAGTGAGGAGGGGCAGACTAAGAACTCTGTCACCAAGCACAGCACAGCGAGCATATCTGAGGTTCCCCTCTGAGTTACCAGCCAGAACCTGGGGAAAAAAAACTAGGGGAGATTTGGTGGGGCTTTAGAGGGCTGTCCGTTGGCAACTTTGGCTGCCACAAGCGTCCTTGACACAGGTGCTAGGTTTGAGGTCTGCAGTGCCTAATGTGGGGAAACTTCCCGATTTCGATTCGAGATTTGGGAGGGCGAGGTGAAGCTAGAATAGGGTTTAGCAAGGCATCATCCCTCTGTGGGACAGTAATAGAAACAAGGTCTCACTTCAGGTAGATGCGTCTCTGGAGCTGGGAAGAAAAAAATAAAGGGGGAGGTCCGGGGGGGAAGCGGGGGAACCGGCGTGGAAAAGGGATTTAACTACATCGACCTCCACCTTCGGGTTCTTTTTTTTTTTCTTTTCCTCTTCGTAGCTGCTGACGCGCTAGAGCCTATTAATCATTCACCAGCACCAGAGCCGCGCCAATTAATCTTCAGCAGCTTGGTCCTTCAGGCAGCCTTCTTTCCCCTCCCCAAGCTATTCTGCTCCCCGGAGCCCCAGAAAATCAGGCAGCAGCGCTCAGACAAGACTCCGGCAATGCGCCCCGTCACCAGTCGGAGCCGGAGCAGCATTCCGAGCCGCAACCTCTAGCACCGTGCCCTACAGCGGTAACCTGAAGGAGGTGAAGGAGCTGTCTGGGAAGTGGCAGCTCCCAAAAGCTACGGGACCGACTGCGGAGCGCTAGGGGAGGACCAGAGCGGGAGAGCGCGTCCCAGACCCGGCCTGCCATCCAGGCCGGAATGTTTCCCAACGATACTGACTCGTTCCCTGCCTCCTCATCTAGCAGCAGCCCCAGCAGTAGCAGCGGCGGCCCTGGCCCAGGGTCCATCGCTCCTGAGGGCACGGAGGAGCCAGGGCGCAACGCTAGTCAGAATGGGACCTTGAGCGAGGGGCAAGGGAGCGCCATCCTCATATCCTTTATCTATTCCGTGGTTTGTCTTGTGGGGCTCTGCGGCAACTCCATGGTTATCTATGTGATCTTGCGCTACGCCAAAATGAAGACCGCCACCAATATCTACATCCTGAACCTGGCCATCGCGGACGAGCTGCTCATGCTGAGCGTCCCCTTCCTAGTCACCTCCACGCTGCTGCACCACTGGCCCTTCGGCGCGCTGCTCTGCCGCCTGGTGCTCAGCGTGGACGCAGTCAACATGTTCACTAGTATCTATTGCCTAACTGTGCTCAGCGTGGACCGCTATGTGGCTGTGGTGCACCCCATCAAGGCGGCCCGCTACCGTCGGCCCACAGTGGCTAAGGTGGTGAACCTGGGGGTGTGGGTGCTCTCGCTGGTGGTCATCCTGCCTATCATCGTCTTCTCCCGCACGGCTGCCAATAGTGATGGCACAGTGGCCTGCAATATGCTTATGCCAGAGCCTGCTCAGAGCTGGCTTGTAGGTTTCGTCCTGTATACTTTCCTCATGGGCTTTCTCCTCCCAGTCGGGGCCATCTGTTTGTGCTATGTGCTCATCATTGCCAAGATACGCATGGTAGCCCTTAAAGCCGGCTGGCAACAACGCAAGCGCTCAGAGCGCAAAATCACCTTGATGGTGATGATGGTGGTCATGGTCTTTGTCATCTGCTGGATGCCCTTCTATGTGGTACAACTGGTTAATGTCTTTGCTGAACAGGATGATGCCACTGTGAGCCAGCTCTCGGTTATCCTGGGCTATGCTAACAGCTGTGCTAACCCTATCCTCTACGGTTTCCTCTCCGACAACTTCAAGCGCTCTTTCCAGCGCATCCTTTGCCTTAGCTGGATGGAAAACACAGAGGAACCGCTTGACTACTACGCCACCGCCCTCAAAAGTCGGGGCTACAGCGTGGAGGACTACCAACCAGATAACGTGGAGTCCAGAGGCGTCTATGGCAACGGAACCTGCACCTCCAGGATTAGCACCCTTTGAAGGACTGTTGGGAGAGCAATGCTAGGTGGTGAATTGGGCGTAGGGATGGGGGCGGGGTTGCTGTTTGAATGGACGGGAGGGGGTGTCAGAAGATTGGAACAATTCAGTGAAGCATGTCTCAGAGTGCAGGTCGAGCATGAAAGGAAAAAATGAGAGTTGTGTAATTTTGAAAGAAAGGAATAAGGAGCTGAAATGAGCAGGGGCAAAAACAAAAACAAAAACAATAACAAAAACGGGATTGTGTCCCAGGGCTGCATACAATGCTTTCTCCAATTTCCTTCCTTTCTAGAGTGCCCCTATCCCTACCATCTCCTCTCTCTCTCTCTCTCTCTCTCTCTCTCTCTCTCTCTCTCTCTCTCTCTCTCTCTCTCTCTCTCTCTCAAAATTTCTCTTTGGCTCCTTCTGTCAGTTTCTAGCTGATGATTTGTTGTTTTTACCTTATTCAACCTCAATGTGGACCTTCCCTTCCTCTGTTCAGCTACTCTACCTCTCTTTGTTTGGTCAAACAAGAGGGCTTGGCAAATTCCATTGTTAATACCTCCAGTTTCCCCTTGTATTTCTTCTCCATCTCATGATCCCAGCCTCCTCTGCATTCCCTACTCATGTAGGCAGGGTCAGGTAGCTGGGCCTAGGACTCTCATCCTCTGCTGCCAGATTCCAAACACTAGTCTACTTCTCTTGGAGAAGAAAAGACACTGGAGGGCCCTCTGAAAAAGTCACCTCTCCCTCCTTTCACCTGTTATTTAGGCACTCAGTAGAAAAATACAGGAATAATAGGAGACCTTTAACCTGAGTTCAGGATTATAGATAGACAGCAAATATACTCTCCCAAACAAAAGAATAAAACTTTCCAGAGACAACACTGAAAGAAATTGTCCACTCCCAGGCCTACATTTATTCTCTCCCTCACCCAGAAGAAGCTGGGTGCTTAGAACAATGGGGATCTACTTAGAATACATAGTACCAGCATTATCTTGGTCATCCAGGAGCCTAAAATTGCAAGGTTGGGGTGGTTCCCTCCTTTTTCCTCTACCCATCACCTCCCACTCCCTAGCACTCATTTCTAACATTCCTTTTTAACTGTCATTCCATTCAGCTAATCTCATAGACCAAGAGAGTGTAATTCCCAGGGTAAAATCAGGTTTGATTTTATAGGTGTTAGCCCCCTGGTAATCTCCATCACATCCTCCATGTAACCTGCCAGCATCTACTTCTAAAATCCAACTATGCGGTGCATGGGGCAAGGAGTTAAGTAAGGTCAATCCACCTTTGAAATACCAAGTGGGGCCATACCAGAAAAAAACAAAAGATTTTTATGGAACTGTGGCTGCTGGGCTGCTCAGATGTTTACCTACTTACCCTACTCCATGCCCCACCCCCTATTTTACCCCTCCCAACAGGCTCCCTGCAGTTTAATTTTTAAGGGTTACAATTCTTATAATAGTGTGCCTAATGAGTCCTCCTATCTTAGCTGCATGTGTGTGCATTCATTCATTCATTTACTTATTCATTCATTCACTCACTGACTGTATTTGAAAAGTATCTTTCCTACCCTCCTCAGTCTAAATATAAGTTCTTTGAATAGTATTCAAGAGAATCTGATAAAGAGATGGTGATTTAGTCTAGTCTGGTAATATAGAAGGCTCCTTCTCATATTGTACACTCTTTCAGGGTCTTCTTCTCTCCCCTTTCCTCTCACTTTTCCTTCCTTTCTCTTTCCATTTTTTGGTGTGTGCCCAGTAAACTTTTTAGATGTTTTTCATACATTTCTTATTATGGTCTCCTGTTTGTAATATAACAAATTATATGAATTACAATCAGTGCCCTGCAATGTACAGTGATAGGTCCCAGTTCTTCCCACTTTGAGCATGATACTGTGCCATATTTGAGCAGATTTAAATATATATGTATGAATGTGTATATGTATACATGTATATATGTATGTGCATATATATGTGTATATGTGTGTATATAAGTATATACACATATATGTATATTTCTGTGTCAATGAAACAATGCCAAATACAGCTAACAGGAAATCTAGTTAGTGAACCATTTTCTGGAGTATACCACTTAAAAGAACTCAAGCTAAAAGCTCAGAAACATATAAAACACTAAGTAAGTACTGTACGACCAAGGAACATTAAACATTGTGTTTCTTGGGCTTGTTTCCTGGGCTTTGACTTAGTTCAGAGGTTATCTTATCATGAAGCCTTCTTAGCTCTTGGGGAACATAGGGAGAATAGTTAATGTACATTGCATGTCTCCCTAAGGAAATTTGAGCTGGATGAATTCAGTCTAGCTCATAGTAAGCATCATATAAATCTAGATTAATTAGTGGTGAGATGGAGTACAAAGTCAGATAATTAGAAATTCCAAACCACAAATCATTTTTGAAAGTAGGCAGGTATAAATATTAAATACAGAAAACAAATGTATGTTCTTCCATTGAAGCAAAACAGACATTGCAGCCACTATAGAAAAATATTTTAATGCTTCCAGAATAATTAGCTTTCCTTAGCAAAAAGATTTGCTTTTAAAATAGCAACTAATGGAGGCAGCTAGGTGGTACAGTGGATAAAGCACTGGCCCTGGATTCAGGAGGACCTGAGTTCAAATGTGGCCTCAGACACTTCGCACTCACTAGCTGGGTGACCCTGGGCAAGTCACTTAACCCTCATTGCCCCACCCCCCCAAAAAAAGAAAAAGAAAAGCAACTAACAAAAAAAAGATTCCTTTAAAAATGAACAGTGTTGCTTTTGGTTGTAATTAAAATAAAATTTTGCCCCAAATATCTTTATTTGTTAAATAGAATTGAATTATCAAGAACAGTGAAGTTTACATATTAAAAAAGTTTTATCATAATCTTAAACTACCAATTTAATCTTCTTATTCTGTCATTCTGTTAATATAACTGTGATGTTAGCTTAAGAAACAAGTATATTATTGTATACTAATCTGTTTACATGTTGTATACTCCTCACCCCTGTAAATGTAAGTTTCTTGAGGTCAAGGACTGTTTCAGTCTTTGCATCCCCAATGCCTAGCACAGTGCCTTGTACATAGTAGGTATTTAATAAATGTTTGTTGGATTGGATACGTGTAATTTTTCAATATTAATTTTTATTGCTATAATCAAACACTGGGAAACACATATCCCATAGGCTATGGAAATTAGTAGGTTTTACTCAGATAGGTTTGGATTACCACAAGAAATATATTCCATTACTTTGCCATTAGAAAAAGAATCCATCATGGCTTCTAAAAGTTATTGATTATTCATGTGATGTATTTGCTTTTTTATTGGTAGTATTCTTACTCCTTTTTGTTGTTGTTAAACTAACTAGGGGCCTAATACCCACCCCTGGCTGTGCCTTACAGATTAAATTAGAGATCAAGCTTCTAATGCTAGATTTTGTTGTGAAAGACAAATAACTGCTGATTCATGCACACAAGCAAAAGGAGAAAAAGGTTGTGGGAGAAAAGTGACTGCCTACTGAATTATAAAGGTGACTCAGGATAAGTGGGACATAAATACCCCTGTTTTTCTTCATTTAAAAATTGCCTCTGGGGCAGCTAGGTGGCACAGTGGATAGAGCACTGGCCCTGGATTCAGGAGTACCTGAGTTCAAATCCGACCTCAGACACTTGACACTTACTAGCTGTGTGACCCTGAGCTAGTCACTTAACCCCAATTGCCTCACTTTAAAAAAAAAAAATGCCTCAGGGCAGCTAGGTGGTGCTGTGGATAAAGCACCTGCCCTGGATTCAGAAGAACCTGAGTTCAAATCCGACCTCAAACACTTGACACTTACTAGCTGTGTGACCCTGGGCAAGTCACTTAACCCTCATTGCCCTGCCTCATCCCATCATGTCATCCACTTTGAGGCCAGAACATAATAACTTGTTTATTGGATGGTTATAACATAGAAGGGACCAGGTTCTCCTAGTCTGTTGTTGAAGATATGGGAGAAAATGCTAAATGCCATTTAAATAATGAATATTAGCAATATAACTTATTTTGATCAATCTTTCATATAAATACCTTTTTAAAAGGATGATGAAAGTGATGGGGCTAATAAATGATGAAATTATTTAACTAGGATCTTGATAATTAACTTCAAAAAAAATCAATGAACCTAATTTGAATCAGAACAGAACTGGTGTGGATTAAAAGGTATACTGCGTGCCCATTTGATCATGGGACTTTAAAATATATGATATGCTTACAGAATTACAGAATATTATTTGGTCTCCCACTAAGCTGGGCACTTTTGTAGTTAAAAACAGAATTTTATTCTTATTCACGTGAGTATCTTAATAATAGCAAAATTTTATACAGTACTTTATGGTTTGTGAAGTATTTTACACATATTACCTCATTTGATCCTCACACCAACACTTTAAGATGCCTGCTACTATTATCTTCATTCTGTTGATAAGGAAACAGATTGAAAGAAGTTATAGGATATATATGTGTGTGTGTGTGTGTGTGTGTATAGAGTATATATATGTGTATGTGTGTGTGTGCATATATATATATATATATATATATATATATATATATATATATATATATATATATATAAAGTATATGGGGCAGGATTTAAACTCAAGACTTCCTGAATCAAGTCCAGCACACTTCCCACAGTACCACTTAGCTGCCTCAAATTCTAACTTATTTGGCTTTGGAGGAAGTTATATAGAGCTGACATTGAGGTGTAACTCCCCAAGGACCACACAATCACATAACTTAAGAGTTGAAAGGGAACCTACACAGACATCTAGGTCAATTGATACCTGGAAAAAAGCATCCTCTCTCCAACATACCTCACTCGTGTAATCCAGGCTCCTACTACTTCCTTCTGTGGCCAACCAGAAATAATCAATTTCCCCTTCAATATGACAAATTTTAATTAATACTATGATAATCCAATAATTCATCATGTTTTCTGCCATTTAATATCAGCACACTCTAAAAGGTACTTTTTTATATAAATTTAAAGATATGGCACAGTTTTTGATTGTTGGCATACCAAGGTAGGAAGAAAAAGATGTCTACTCTTTAATTAGATTATTATTTCTCTACTGAACCAGTGAACATCAGAAAGAGATGTCAGTTATACAAGTAACCTGTAGGTCCAGACTAATCAATTTAAGATGCTGGGATATGGTATGATTAATTTATGTGTGCTATCTATGGGTTAAACTCTTTTGAAAAGAATATAACAGACACTTCCAGTCAATATAGTTGCCTTGTTCTGACTGCAACAAAAACCTAAAATTCTCCCCAGACAGAGTAATGATCAAGAAATCTAATGAGAATCTACAGTGATTTCTTCCACTCCAAAATCTCACAAAAATTTGGCCAGAAGTCCAAGAACAATAAGAAAGAGCAGTACCGGCAAAGCCACTGCCTGCATAAGCAAACAAACCATAGCAGAAACATGTGAATCTTGCAAGGCTCCATGTTTATCAGAATAAAGGATCCCCCACGAGAAAGTCACAGGGCAGGAAACCAGACCCTGGAATCCCAGGGAGTAGCAACAACCAGTGCCATGAAGCAGTACTAAGCCCAGAGCAGCCCAAGTGCCCAGAGACCCTTAGATCTCCAGAACTCTGATGTGTGAAGTAATTAGTGCTCTGAAACCCAAAGGTCCTGGGACTAACCTCAGGACATAGAGATCAGTGTAGGAACCCAGGGGACCCAAGTCAAGATCAATTAAGACCAAACAGCCCACCCTAGAGCACAGAAGCAGGAAACACCTGGCTCTGGCACCAACCCTAACTTGGAAACTAAGGCTGGAGATGTGAATAAACCAAAGAAAATACCAACCAGTATAAAAATCTAAGTTTAGAGATCCCCATAAAGAAGAAAATAATTCAGGGCAGCTAGGTGGCACAGTGGATAAAGCACCGGACCTGGATTCAGGAGTACCTGAGTTCAAATCCAGCCTCAGACACTTGACATTTACTAGCTGTGTGACCTTGGGCAAGTCACTTAACCCCCATTGCCCCACCAAAAAAAAAAAAAAGAGAGATGGAAGAAGAAAATAATTCCATCAAATCTTCTAGTCAAGACTCAAAGAAAAAGCAGATTTTCCAAAACAGCTATACATTTTAAAAAAGTTAAAAGATTTAAAGCTATTGATTAAAAAATAAATAAAAGCACATCAGGAAAGAATTGAAAAGAAAATAAATAGCTTAGAAGAGAAAGAGAGTAAATCTTACCCAGGTAAAAGGTACCCTGAAAACTAGAATAGACCAAATAAAAATCAATGAACGTTAAAATGAAAGATATTGAATATTAAAAAACTAAGCTGAAAACCAGTCAAGGAGATACTTAAGAATGATTAGATTTCCTGAAAACTATGATTTTTTAAAATCCTAAATGTTATATTGAAAGAAATACATATCTACCAGAACCAGAGGATAAAGTGAAGATAGAAAGAACTAACTAGCTACTTCCTGCAAGAGACCTGAAAATGAAAAGTTCCAGAAATAATATGGCCAAAATTCAGTGTTCCCATGTCAAAAAACAAACAAACATAGCAATAATATAGAAAAATGTTCAAGTACCACAAGGATCACAAAAGACCTGGCAGCTTCTACCATAAACAAGAAGAAATCCCTTGAATACAATATTTCACAAAGTAAAATATATAGCTTTATAACCAAGAAAAATTTACCATGTAAAGCTGAGTATAATAATATGGGATTTTAAAAACTCGATTTTAATAGAATAGAGGACTTTCAATAATTATTGATGAAAAATCAGAACTTTGAAATGCAAACACAAGAATGAAAAATAATCTAGAAAGGTAAACTTATTTGAGAAACCAAAAGAAGCTATATGATGATGTAGTACTAACATTCTAATAAGGATAGAAGAAATAAGTATCACTTCAGAATCTTAATGTTTTCAACGGGTATAAAGGGAGTCAAAAGAAAAAATGAAAAGAAGTCCAAGGTAGGGGTGAGGCAGCTGGATTGGTTTTGTTCTGAGAGTTTTAAAAGGAGAAAGAGAAGAAAGAGCAAAAGGGATACATTGGTGTAGAAGGGAGGAGGAAGGTAGAACTTGACATTTTTCATAATTGTGATGTGTGAGAATAGTATACAAACATGGAAGGGAAGCAGCCATCAGAAGAACCTCACTCATCTAAAACTGACAAAGGATATCCGAATAAACATGCACAAACAGTTTGGTGTAGCAATACATACAACCACAATAGGCAAACAAGTGGAGATAATGAGCTATATTAAGAAAGAGCATTATATTGGGGAAGGATGAGTCACAAGCAAAACAACCTCCTGATTTGGAGCAGGACAGAAGGATTAAAAGGGGGGGGGGAAGAGAGATAAAACTGAAAACAAAGGGCATGCCCATCAATTAGAGGATAGATAAACAAATTATGTTATATAAATGCAATAGAATTATTGTGTAATTTTTAAAAATATGAAAGACTACTTCAGAGAATCCTGGGTGGTATATATAAACTGATGCAGATTAAAGTAAACAGGAGAATTATTTACACAAGGACAACTTTGTTAAGAAAACTTTGGAAGACTTAAGAACTCCAAAGCCAAGACCAACTATACCATAAGAGGACCTAAGATAGGGGCAGCTAGGTGGTGCAGTGGATAAAGCACCAGCCCTGGATTCAGGAGGACCTGAGTTCAAATCTGACCCCAGACACTTGACACTTACTAGCTATGAGACCTTGCCCCCCCCCCAAAAAAAAAGAGGACATGAGATGAAGCATGTTACCCACGTCTTGACAGACTGGTGATGGACTTAAGGTGCAAAAAATAAATAAATAAATTATTCTAGGCATGGTTATTGTATATATTTGTAACAAGGAAAATCCCCCCTCCCCTTGTTTTTAATAGGAGAGGGGATTAAGGAAATGAAAGGTTAATGAGCCTGATGCCTCACCTCCAAAAAAAGAGGGTCATAGAAAGCTTTTTTAAAAATACATAGAACAGAATGGAAGAAAATTCAGAAAGAAATATAGATAAGCAGGACAGTTTTAGAAGTAACACGTAGAATTTATTTTACACTTTAAAAAAACATATGGTCTGAAATGGAATTTCTTGGTTTCTTTGTCTTTTACTATGCACTTGGAAATGCTTGACTTTTTTTATATTTAAATTCAGAATAAAAAAAGTTTAAGCCATAGGATATCAAAACCAAAAAGTTACAAGATTTAACACTAAAAAAAAAATGGTCCTGCCATTGGAAGTATAAACAAGCTATTGACAGGATAATCTGTAGAAAAATATACCTATCAATCAATAGAAAAGTATTTTTTAAGTATCTGCTTTGTGACAGGCACCATGACATGGAGATGTCATGGCGAAAATGGGGTAGGGGGTTTGGGAAGGGGATAGGGGTTTGGAGTCCTTAGAAATTCCTCTTTAAAGAATTACACTGGGGGGGGGGGGCGGCTAGGTGGCACAGTGGATAAAGCACCGGCCCTGGATTCAGGAGTACCTGAGTTCAAATCCGGCCTCAGACATTTGACACTTACTAGCTGTGTGACCCTGGGCAAGTCACTTAACCCCCATTGCCCTGCAAAAAAAAAAAAAAAAAAAGAATTACACTGGGGCAGCTAGGTGGCACAGTGGATAGAACACCAGTCCTGGAGTTAGGAGTACCTGAGTTCAAATCCAGCCTCAGACACTTAACACTTACTAGCTGTGTGACCCTGGGCAAGTCACTTAACCCCAATTGCCTCACTAAAAAAAAAAAAAAATTACACCCTCTGGTTCCACTTATCTATGCGTGTCTGTCCTCTGGTTTAGTTTCTCAAGGAGAAGGTTCTTTGATGTGCCCCAGAGAACTTCTTGGGTGTTATGGGCCCATAATAGAGACATGGAGTTTAGACATTTGTCCTCAGATGAGGGAATCACTAAGAGGAACTTCCCAGTGTGAGGAAATAATTATTAATAATGGGTTTGGCAGGGGGTGGGGGCCGATTACTGGAAATAGTTTTCACACATTGCCCCTCAATTCATTAAACCAGTGGGCCCTGGATACAACAGATCTCATTATTTATTGGAGACATAGTGAAGATACAAATAGTGTTTTAAAGTCATTTCTTAAGAGGGAGAGGAAAGTCTACAGGGAACAAGCAAAAGTGTAAAATAGAAGCATGAAAATCCATTTTAAAATGTCTTTTCTCACTCATCTATTCTTCTTGTTATTAGTTTTACTATCACCTTGTTTGTAACTGTCTTTTCAAATATGAACTTCTTTGCAATATTGGGTTTTTTTCTTCCATGCTTTATATTTGTGGAATTTCCACTTGGGTACTCATTTTGCCTTATCTCTCACTTAGGGCTTAAAAGTCTCCTGATAGGTGCGACTAAGTGGCGCAGTGGATAAAGCACCAGCCCTGGATTCAGGAGGACCTGAGTTCATATCCGGCCTCAGACACTTGAACACTTACTAGCTGTCTGGAGCAAGTTACTTAACACTCATTGCCACCCCCCCCCAAAAAAAAGTCTCCTGATAGAAAGTTGTAACTTGCTAAATGCTTTTTTGAATGGTATTCATTTAAGTATTAGGTGAATTCTTCTCCCAAGGTGTCTAGTGATCCTAGTTCAACTCTTCTCTGAATGGAAGTTCAGGATAGTTGTACAGTGATAGAGACTGCTGGTCATGGAGTCTACACACTCTGGAGAGTGATTAGGGGAATGATTAGAAAGAGCTTGAGATTCACAAACCTAGAGGTAGGCTACCTTCAAAGCACTTTGTTTTAACGAGGAGGACCACCTCAGCTGAGGGAATAGAGGCAGAAGGCATGTGGGTAAGAGGAGTAGAGGGAGCTTACAAGAAATAGTTTTATTTTATTTAGTTAGGTTGTTTTTTGGTTTTTTGGTGTGTTGTTTTTTGTTTTTTGCAAAATATGAGTGAAGATTCTCAGCTTAGATGGGGGAACCCATGGGAGTTTTGAGGAAAAATGAAATATTTGGAAGAACCATCATGAATTGTGGGAAAATTAGTTAATAAGAAAGGTAGGATTTCCTAGAAGCAGTGAGAACCCAGTTGAAACTATGTAACAAATACGTAGTGGACCCTGTCAGAATAGTTATGTGATTTGCTCTGCTTTTGTTCAGCAGCATATGTATAAAAGTGAAGGCAGCAGAGGGTAGAAGCAATCCAAAGCTGAGGTTTGGCAAGATGCAATCAACAATAGATAAGGGGTCATGGATGGAGCCAAGATGGCAAGATGGCCTTGCAAAGATCTTTACATATAACTGGAAAATAATAAAATAATTTTATGATTATTTTAAAAAATCACACCCCCCCAAAAAAGAATTTGGATGGTATGTCTCAGACAAAGAATAAGAAAAAATAAACCTAATTAAAAGAGATAATCAGGGAAACTACATTTGGCTAAAAGTTACCATAGACAATGAAGTAATATCAAAAAAATTTACAGCAAGTTTCTCCAATAAAGACCTCATTATAAAAATAATAGCTATCCCCCAGTTGATAATTTGTCAAAAGATATGAACAGTTTTCAGAAGAATAAATCAAAGCTATCTATAGTCATATGAAAAATGCCCTAAATCACTCTTGATTAGAGAAATGCAAATTAAAACAACTCTAAGGTACCTCCTCACAAAAATGAGAAATGATGAAGAAGATGAGGAAAAAATTGGTAAGTAAACTAATGAATTGTTGGTGGAGTAGTGAACTGGTCCAACCATTCTGAAGAATAATTTGGAACTAGGCCCAAAGGGTCCCTAAAATCATGCATACCTTTTGACAACACCACTACTAGGTCTGTATCCCAAACAGATAAAATAAAAAGGGAAAGGACCTAAGGTACAAAAATATTTATAGCAGTTCTTTTTGTGGTGGCAAAGAATTAGAAATCAATGGGATACTCATCAGTTGGGAAATACCTGAACAAGTTGTGCCATGTGATTTTAATGGAGTACTATTATCCTATAAGAAATTATAGCGGGGCAGCTAGGTGGCACAGTGGATAGAGCACTGGCCCTGGAGTCAGGAGTACCTAAATTCAAATCCGGCCTCAGACACTTATGTGTGACCTTGGGCAAGTCACTTAACCCCAATTGCCTCACTAAAAAAAAAAAAGAAAGAAAGAAATTATAGCAATGGTGTAATGACGAACTATGAAATGCTCCAAGACAATTCCAAAGGACTGATAATGGGGGAAATGCTATCTACCTCCAAAGAAAGAACAGATGAACTCTGAGTGCAAACTGAAGTATAATTTCATACTTTATTCCCCAATCTCAAACCCAGGGAATGCATAACCTGTCTGCCTTATTATCTATTATTGACAGCAAGTATTCTCTAACTGACACTGCTCAAGGGCAACAGCTTTAGGAGAAAGTGATTTCTGAATACTGAAATTCACTTGCTTGGCTCACTATATTGATTTAATTAACTGAAATACTAACAAACAATATTTATGTACAAGTTCTCTCCTCTAGGATATACAGAGAGATGTTTCTTTTAGTGAAATGATCATACTTAACTCACTCTAGCTTCTTGTTGCTGTTAAAGTGGCAGTTTGTCAATGTAATGAGATGAGAAATAACCATAAATATCTTTTGTACTCTATGGAGGTCTTCTAGTTATTTTATAACAAAGTGTTTTAAAAGTTGTCAAACTTAAAGATGAGCCGTGTTTTTTTTTCCTTTTACAGGAAGACAAATGTTCCAAATTTACGGACCTTTTCTGTGTAAAGTGGCTATCATTAGTTGATATATTTAACAATAAACACACATTCCTTTCAAGGTAAAAGTGCCCTTTTTTCAATTTAAATAGTTACTTAACTATTTAAAAGAAATGCATGCTTTGTAGAGATGATAAAGGATGTTTGGAAATGGTTCCATCAACATATGATTTTGTTGCCAAAAATGATATTTGTGTAACTTGTAAAATTTTTCATATCCGCAATACTTTAAAAACTTGGAAGATTTTTCTAACCTATTTAAAAATTTTTCAATAAAGAATTTCAGTGGGCTTTGAACTGATTTGCTAAACATGTTAAAATGCAACACCTTTTGATTAGTTTGTGAGAACAGCTGATTGGCATTAAGGAAGATGAAAATATAGGAGCCAAATTTCAATAAAAGCCTTTGCATACTTACTAACTGGGATTTGAAAATAAATGTCATCAGTTTCAGAAGAATCATGATGAAACATGCTTTCTACCTCTGGATAGAGAGGTGATGGACTCAGAGAACAAATTGAAACATTTATATTTTTTGGACATGACATTGCACAGGAATTTGTGTGATAATAATATGAGAATTTGCTTTGCATATTTGTAATGGATTTTGCTTTTCTTGTTTTCTTTGCTTTTCTTCAATGGGTGGGAGAGGGACAGGTGACAGAGAGAGAATTCAGAACTGAAAATAAAAATAAGTGTTGGGATTTCGCAAATGTAGCCAATGAGGCACATCTTCCTTTTGGATCTTTGTAGCTATGTGAAGCATGTTTTCAGTTCTGATTGCCATTAAACCAAATGTTGAAATAAACAGCTTAGTAATAGTAATAAATAGTATTACATTACATAATTAATAGATAAAAATACATATATTGAAGGTGTATGCTCAAAACCTTTTTGGTGAAAAGGGAGGGTAAAAAGTGTGGAGACCATTGTCCTATGAGTCATTCCTAAATTGTCTCTGTTTCTATGCCAGCAAAGTGAAATGAGAACTGAGGCAATAAATGTTTGCTGAATAACTAGAAAATTGAAGTGTTTTGTTTTGTTTTTTAAAAACACTACCTACCTAGGATGCCACATGATTGTCAAATGTTTTCCTTGAATTACAAAGAGTTTGTCTCAAATCTTCAGTTTACTTTGCATATATAGTTTATCTCTAAGAAAATAATGGAACCAGTCATTTGAAATTACTTTTCCATACTAATGAGATTTTTCTATAATAATGAAAACTAGCATGGCATTTCCATTTTTAAAAACTGAAAATAATTTAGAAATATAATGGGTAACTGGCTGATAATGGGCTTAGTTCTTAGAGCATGTGTGTATTTGCTATTCCTGTCGTACAGAGCTTGTCCAACATTCTCTACCAGCTGCCAAATTGACATCTCAAACTTTGGTGAGACATTTTCTAAGGCCTGAGTGACTGATAAGCTGTGAGTGATTTTGTGATTTTTGAAAAGTTTTCTAGTTAGCTAAATCGATGCTGAGCCAAAACTGGGTGTGAACATAAAGGTCCTTTCCTAGAAGCTCTTGAGTGACGAAAACTACTTGCTGTGATCTACAAGGGTAGAGGAGTCCCCACCTTCTTTTATCTTGTGTACTTATTATTTCCTAATTTTAGGTGATTGAGTATTTGGAGAGGGAATTAACTAGTCTCTAACCTTTGGGGGGGAGGGTGCAATAAGGGTTAAGTAACTTGCCCAGGATCACACAACTAGTAAGTGTCAAGTATCTGAGGCTGGATTTGAACTCAGGTCCTCCTGAATTCAGGGATGGTGCTATATCCACTGTGAAGTTGGATGAGGAACCTCTGCAGCAGCCTGGTTACTTACCACACCCACTGTAGAAGTAGATTGGCCATTAAGAAAGGCAATGCATCATGGAAAGAGTCAGACTAGCTGAGGAAGGAAGTGTCTCAGTCTGAAATGAACTTGGTAGGGACTTTTTGAAGACACAAAAGGACTCCTGGGACCAGGAGTCTCAAGGTACTCACTGGCCCCATGGGTTCCCTACATGAGTGTTTCAATATTTTTGTGCTTCAAGTTTGAGCCCACTCTCCACTCCCACTCATGTACTCAGGAGGGAGAGTGTGTCCTTAGGTGGAAAGGAGGGGAAAGAGGATGTGAGTGTTTTATACCAACTTCTTAGGTTTTACCCTGTTCTTACCAATGATCAAGAAGGAAGGAATAATATGCTCTCTCTTGATTTAGAGGAATATCTTTGCACTTTACTATAATTTCTCAGTAGATATCCCTTTGTAAGAGGTAGAGTCAGGAAAACAACTTCCTGAGTTCAAATCTGGACTCAGACATTTACTAGCTATGTGACCCTGGACAAGTCATTTAACCCTGTTTGCCTCAGTTCCTCATCTATACAATGAAAGAAGTGAGAGGAAAATGACCCCTGCTCAATAATTCTCCAGAACTCAGTGGCAATGTGTCAAAGGCTCATTTATTTCCATTCTCAAGAGAATGGACACTTGCAAATAAGTGCTACAGCCAGCAAGTGTAGAGAGGGAGAGCTCATCGACCCCTTTTTAATCCCTAGTCCCTAAGGAGAAATGAACCCTCCCCTCATTCATCACTGGCCGATTACTTAAGGGTTACAAAAGCTAGGTAACAGATGGCACAGTGGATAGAGCACCAGCCCTGGATTCAGGAGGACCTGAGTTCAAATATGGCCTCAGACACTTGACACTACTAGCTGTGTGACCCTGGGCAAGTCACTTAACCCTCATTGCCCCGCAAAATTAAAAAAAAAAGAAAGCCAGGTAACCAGAGCTCAGGTATTCTTGGTTTTTGTTTTTGTTTTTTTTAATGAGGCAATTGGGGTTAAGTGACTTGCCCAGCTAGTAAGTGTTAAGTGTCTGAAGCCGGATTTGAACTCAGGTACTCCTGAACCCAAGGGCCGGTGCTCTATCCACTGAGCCACCTAGCTGCCCCCAGAACTCAGTATTCTTAACCCTAATTTCCATAATTATTCTTTGGGTTCTCAGCCAATGGGGGAGGTGACACAGGGACATCTCTTCAATCTTCCCTTATATAGGACACAGCCCAGAAGAGGACCTCATTAGACCAGCTCAGGGCTACTTGAACCAAGTGATCTTTTTGCTGGGGGGCGGAAGGGGACTGAGACCTTTGTCCTTAAACACGTCCAGAGGAGTGTAATTTGAATGGTGATGGTTATATCCTTATTGAGAGGAGACCATTACCCATTTCCTCACAGAAGGAAAATGGCAAGCCATTCCAGTAGTTTTGCCAAAACAAACAAATAAAATGGAGTCATGAATTATTGAATACAACTGGGTAAAAAAACTGAACAACAACAACAGTTAATTGATATTGTGAAGATACCAAATGAGGGTTCATGAATGGTAGTAGTATTAAAATATATCATCCCTCTAGTTTTATGTCTAAAGCTCTGAGGGAGAATTGGTAACTTCTCTCTGCAGACACAATTTGTTAGTGGGAATGAGTATTGGGAAAATGAGCCTAGAAGAGGTGCTATACAAATATTAAAGAGACTTTGGTCCAGGATTATAGGGGGAAAAAACTTATTCTATAAAGTTATGGAATCTTTGTTGCCTCATCTATGAATAAGGGGTACCCCTGGGAGTTGTTTATATAACTTCAAGGGAACACTTGTTCCCTTTTTAGGGAGCTCAGTATTTCATAAGATAGACATTTTTGACACCTCTCATTATTACATTCTTTTTTTTTTTTTTTTTAGTGAGGCAATTGGGGTTAAGTGACTTGCCCAGGGTCACACAGCTAGTTAAGTATTAAGTGTCTGAGGCCAGACCTGAACTCAGGTACTCCTGACTCCAGGGCCAGTGCTCTATCCACTGCGCCATCTAGCTGCCCCACACCTCTCATTATTAAAAATATTTCCTTTTATTGAGCCCTTAAATCACTCATATTGAAATCACTCCCTTTTTTGTCAGTGATGTGGTACTTACATTCCTATGTTCCTTCATGCCTTTCAAAGCACTTTCTCATTTTAGCACAATGCCTGGCCCATAACAAGTGCTTAAGAAATGCAATCTCTATCTTTAGATCCATACAATCCTGTAAGGTCAATAGGCTAAGTATATTTTACTTTTTGTAGATAAAGAAATAGAGGCCAGAGATGTAAAGTCAATTGTCAAAGACCAGTTAGCAAGATAGTGACAGAGCTGGGATTCAGCCAACCCCTGCTCCAGCATGCTTTCTACTATGCCACACTGGTTGGACAAAATTAGAATCAATTATAAAAACTTTGGAGGTTATTTGATTTTTGCATAAGTTAGCAGTGAACAGAAATAATTAATCATCATAGTTTTAATTTGTACCTATATTTCTTTAATAGTCTGATATGTAGGGGCCAAATTTTAATTGGGGAGCATTAGCTAGGTGGCTCGCCACAATATTGGGGCAAGGAAGGAGACCAACAGCCTCCCTCAAGAATAGAATATGGTTTATTAACAAGAATAAACTTAAAAACACAAGCAAGATCAGTAGAATTAAGGGAAAGGAAAAAAGATGGGGGAAGGGAAATGATACAACATGAATAATACCACGGCCCAGGGATCAGCTGAATGTCCTGTCGATTTCCAGCTTCAAGCTAGACTGGCAAAACTCCTCTCTTCTCCTTCCCAGCAGACCCCAGGCTGACCACACACACAGTCCCAAGCCGATTGGCTGGCAGGCCTGACTGACAGTCACATGACTGCCCTCACTGGGCTTCCAATCATTTTAATTTTGCCAGGTCCATATAGACGTCGGGGAGTGGTGATGCTGTGAGGTGCCAGTGCCATGGTGACAGCTACAACCAGTGGGTGGAGCACCATGCTGTTGTGGAGGCACAGTGCCTGAGCTAGTGTGCCTGCCAGGGTTTTTAAAATTCTTTTTTTTTTTTTTTTTTTTGCAGAGCAATGAGGGTTAAGTGACTTGCCCAGGGTCACACAGCCAGTAAGTGCTAAGTGTCTAAGGCCATATCCAAACTCAGGTCCTCCTGATTCCAGGGCTGGTGCCCTATCCACTGAGCCACCTAGCTACCCCCAGTTTTTAAGATTCTAGTCAAAAGATGGGGTCATAAAAACCTCAAATAACAATTAATTCTTTACAGATACATTAATAGATCTGTAATCTTATCAGGGTGAGTACTCTCTCCACACTCTTACTATATGCAATCTAATACATGTTTTCCCATAAATCTTTCTCAGGGGATCCACACAACATGCTCAGTGACTTCCTCTACATCTCTTGGACGGATACCAATTGAGCACACATGCTATCCATCTGTTATCCCTTGCTACCCTAGAAGGACAAAATGAAAAGCTCTGTTGGTAAATGATCACAGTGGAATATAATCTTTCATAGAAAAGGTATATTGTATCACTTCATTATAAGTGTAAAAACAAAATAACACACTGGTTTATTCTTTGATATATTCACAAATCATCTAATATGCCTATATAGAGAAAGCCTTGACTGCCCCATCTTTTGGACCACAAAAATGCATCTTTCCAATTCCTTATTTCCTAAATTATATAATAAAAAAAATCTCAATGTATATTATGTATGTCCATTTTTTAAAACTCTATAGTTAAAAAGATTATTACATTAGCAAATATCAATTTATATCAAAACAAACTTTTAAAATTGCCATATTAACACACCAGTTTAGGGATCCAAATGTTTTTGTTTCTTTTTTCCTGTTAAAACAAAGTGTTCCACTGAACTTTCTGTTTAGAGCAGAGGTGTCAAACTCATGGCCTGACTGCTTACAGCCTGCGAAACTCCTTCTAGAGCCACCAAATAGATTAAAATGTAATTGAGAAATGTTTATCAAAATAAGTTAAAATATAATACAACACAGATAATCTGAATGTGTGGTATTCTAAGTCAATATGTACCCTTCAGGGATCTCTTTCAATATGACTCTTAATTCCACAGGTTTAAAGGGTTGTCAAACTCAACCAAACCAATCCAACAAAAAACTACATCTTTTTTTTTCCTTCATAGCCATCCCAAGTTTTTCTTTGTAATAGGCCAAGTCTCAAGTCAATTTGGAAGTTTACATTTGATATTGAAACAATTGACACTCACTGAGACATTTAACAATTATCAAAAGAAGGATTATTCAGCCATCGCAGGAAAAGGATGTTCAGAGGAAGAAACAGATAATCAACCATGACATGGTATTAATTCATTGGAGCATAACTCCCTGCCTTTGTCATCCAATTTAAAGCCTAAGTGAGGAACTCCTGACTCCTCCCACCTTGGCTTTTTTGTACCTACTCCGAAGATAAGCTGGAGCCTTAGTCACCTCAGTCAATTAAACCTTAAGGATGACTTCAATACCTTTAAGGAGCATTGCCAAACCCCAAGTAGTACTTTAGGATATTGATCCTAGCAAAATCAGGTAGATTCCTTCTTCTAGCCAGAAAGCAAGCTACCTTCCAACAATGCCATCCTTTGGTCCTCTAACTTTTTTCTCTAGTAAGTAGCTGGATAATGACTTCTGAGTACTGGACTGAATGGAACCCCATTAGTTCCAAATTACACTAAGCAAAGGTCTTAGCTTTGCTGCATCCCACATCAATTCTTACTCTGCAGGAGCCTGCACACAGTTCCTATTCTTCTTCCGACTTTCTCTGAGACCTGCTGGAATTAGAGATAGAGAGGGAGAGGGAGAGAGAAAGAAAGGGAAAGAGGGAGTTATAGATAGCAATAACAATAGAAATATGTGTGTCATATGTGTGTAATAAAATTGTGCTCGGGGCACCTGGGTGGCGCAGTGGATAGAGCACCAGCCCTGGATTCAAGAGAACCTGAGTTCAAATTCAGGCTCAGACACTTACTAGCTGTGTGACTCTGGGCAAGTCACTTAAACCCCAATTGCCTCACCAAAAAAAAAAAAAAAAAAAAAAAAAGGAAAAAAAATTGTACTCAAAATTCAGAATCATAAAAAAAAAATCCCAGGGTGAGCTTCCTCAATCTTATGTAATTAAAACAAGTGTTCCTTCAAAGGAAACAACAAAAAAAAATTAGAGAAAAATAAATAATCCAAAATATTTCAAATGACAAACCCAATGGATAGTGGTAGCACCCTGCATTTGATGAGTGTTCAAAATGACACTTGGGGTGATTCATTAGCAATAACAACTCACTATTTATTTGTGTCCTGCCTTCTGTAAGGCTACAGAAAAACAAGCTTTCACTTTAATAAATCAGTCAATTAACTAGTGAACTAATAAACCAAGGAGAAAATGTGGTATATAATTTGGCCACCAGGTGGTGCTACCATTTAGCCAAGCAGTTCCCTCAGAGTGTATCTATTGTGCATGTGCTGACTTCCCCAAAGTTTTTAGTATACTCATTGCTCACCAAAGGATGCTCATCTTTACCCACTCCCCCACTCCTTTCCCCTCTTCCCCGCTTCCCCTCTCCTCCAGAGTGGGAGAAGGGGCAGTCAGTAGCAAAACACTTTTGAGGAGCAATAGGGCAAAATAAGATAGAAAATAAAGTAAATATGATTGGAAGGGAATAGGATGGAGGGCAAAGAATGCTCATCTTCAAGCTCCTCGATTACTAGCCCTTCTATCACCACAAGATCACATGTGAAAGAAGGAAACTGGAATATTGCCATGAATTATGACAATTATGTAACTCTCCATCTGGCTCATGCCCCCCATACACACACCACACACACACACACACACACCAATTATCTAAGAAATGTCCTGTCTCTATTGATAAACTTCATTCATAAGACTCACATTGTTCTTGGTGTTCACATAATTTACTAAAATACAGTCAAGTTAAAAATGATAAAGGAACTGTCAATCCTGATCATCTCTAACCAAATCTCCTCCCAGCTGGTGGTTTATGGGAAAAGAGAAGGGTAATTGGGTTTCATCGCCTAACCTCACCAGTGGTTAAGGCTTCATAGCAAAGGTCATTCCCATCCTGCTCCATCTCTACTTCTAGTTGCTGGTTTGTCTTGCCTCCACAATACTTGTTTTAATCTTCAGCCCAGGTTTTCTGATTTGAACAACAGTTCTTTAGGGATCTGTCTCAGTTTTACTTTCCCTGTTCTGTACCAACAAGATTCAAGTGACTGGTTGTGCCAACTAGAATTCCCTTCTCCCCTACTCTATTCCACATTTCATGGAATAAATGGAATAGGTGACCAGCAGTCTCTCCTTAGGTCAAACTCATGAACAACTGAAAGGAAGAAGAACCATCTTCCCTTGGCCTTCACTAAAGATCTCACCATATCACCCAACCTCTACCATGCTTTGTCTTTGTCTATTAGATACTGACAGCACCCACAAGAACATTTGTCACAGAACCATGCGACATCAATGCAGCATGTGAAAGAGAAAACTAACTTGGTATCAGGTAATAGAGTATTGTATTATCAATTACATTGAGTTTATAGTTTGTAATCATAGAGAGAAATCCCTAGACAAAGCAATATATATAGTAGCCTAATTAAAAACATCCCCAAAAAGAAGCTATTCACAACTGATTTAGGAGGGTCTAGTTTGGTCTGCCTTGCTATTGAGCATAGGCTAGTCACTAATTCTCTTTATTGAACTGAAAATTTTTATGGGCATGGTTCTTCAGTAAGTCTCAAATACTGTACATTTTAAAATGTCAGTCAAAAAGTACACATCAGTACATGTAATATTTCCTCTTATATGTTTGAATTTTATAGTAAACACATCTACTATATCTTGCTGTTTTTGTTCTTGTTGGGTCATTTTAGTTGTATCTGACTCTTCCTGACACTATTTTGGGTTTTCTTGGCAAAAATACTGGAGTGGTTTGTCCGTTTCTTTTCCATGTCATTTTACAGATGAGGAAACTGAGTCAAACAGGGTTAAGTGACTTGCCCAGGGTCACACAGCTAGTAGTTTCTGAGACCACTTATGAATTCAAGAAGATGAGTCTTCCTAACTCCAGGCCCAGCACTCTATCCATTGTGCCACCACTATATTGGCAGAGGACTCTAATTATGTGTGAGGTTGAAGCAAAAAAAAATTATAACTAGGATTTTTTTTGCACCTGGGCCAAGGGTCAGGAAAAGTGTCTTCATTTGGCAAGGGATAGGGGTTGAGAGAGACCCCAGGACACCGGTGCAAGGTGGGGAGAAGAAGCTCAATCTTGCAAATCAGCTGAGAGTTTAAAGTTCAAAATAAGAAGTTCTTTACTAAGATCATACTATGTACAAAGTACTGTATTAGGTGCTGTGGATAAAAGGCCCTCAAGGAATTCACATTCTATTGGGGGAATATAACATGAGAAGAGATAAGTACATACATAATTGCTTGAAAGAATGACAGCACCAACAAATAGGGGGATCAGAAAGACTTCTAGCAAGAGCAGTCACTCAAGGTATCTTGAAAAAAGGTGGGTTAATTTTAAGAGGTACAGGTAAAGGAGTCACATTCCAAGGGATATGGGTCCAACCTGAGCAAAGGCAGTGAAACAGGAGGTGGAATTCCAAGTTTAAGAAATTTTGTGTTGGCCAGTTTGGTTGGAACATAGAGTACATGAGGAGGAGTGTGAAATGAGCCTGGAAAGGTAGGCAGGATACTGACTGTGAAGGGCTTTAAATGCCAAGCTGAGGAATTTATATTTTATCCTAGGAAATGTAGTTACCAAAAATTCTTTTTTAAAAATTCATCTGTATTATGAACTTTATAAACATCAAAAAACATAAACATTTCAATATACAAAAAAGAATAGAAAAAGAGGATTATGTATGGAATTGTGTGAGTCTATTCCAAAGTTTGTTTTGTATATGTATACTAAGCTTAACATGATGATAACAAAAATGTCATGGTTGACCGTATTTCTTTCTGAATTTCCTTCTGCTTTCTTCTTTTTTAACATTTCATTGGCTCTCTTTTCTTTCTTCTCTGATTTTTTTTGTTTCACTATCCCTACCCACCCACTCTCCTCCAAAACTCTATCTCCTTACCCACCCACCCCTAGCAAAAAGACTTCTCTTGTATTAAATAAGTATACTCTAGCAAAGTGAAATCATACAGTGGTCATATCGAGAAATGTATCTCTCATTCTATACCTATGAGTCATCACTCCTCTGCCAAGAAGTAGAAGTATGCTTCATTAGTTTTCTGAAGTCATGATTGGTCATTGCATTAATAAGAGTGTCTAAGTCTTTCTGAGTTGTTTTGCCTTACGTTATTGTAGTCAGTGTGTAAATTGTTCTCCTGGTTCTGAATGAAGGGAGCCTCATTCTGTACAAGTTCATACAAGGTCTCCAAGGCTTCTCTGAATCCATCCCTTCAGTTATTTTTTATGGTACCATAATATTCTATTATATTCCTATACCATCATTTGTTCAGTCATTTCTAATATTCACTCCATTTCCAATTCTTTGCCACACCAAAAATGTTGCTATAAATATTTTTACACATTTGGGCTCTTTCTCTTGGAGTATATACATGGCAGTGATATAACTTGGTAAAAGGACATCACAATTTAGTGACTCTCCTCAACAATCCCACAACTCCCCTTCCCCTCCCCCCAGCCTTCATTCGAGGACACTTTACTGGAAAAAAATGAGGATGCTGATCAAGAGCTCCCCCTTCTCCCTTTCTCATCAGCTCGAAACCTCTTTATGTCATCCCCCTACTCTCTCCTTTCCCCCAGGCTCTGATTATGAGATGGCCCTTCCTTTACTGAGTTCAAACCCTCTACATGTGTTATTTTATCCCCCCCTGAATTCTTCATCAGATTACCAATAATCCCTTGCCTCTAATTTTCCATTTTTTCCTTTCCATTTAGTTCTCTTCCTACTGCCTTTAACATACCAAGCATTCCAAATATCTTAAAATTTCCCATAACCTTAAAAAAAAGTCTTCACTATACTCTATCATCTCCTCAAACCATCATTCTATAATTCTCTTCATTTTCTCAGTCAAACCCCTAGGAAAAGCTTCCATACTCATTGTCTTCATAACCACACTTCTCACTCACCCTTCTGCAATATAGCTTCTAACTTTTATTACTCAACTGAAAATGATCCCTCCAAAGTCACCAGTGATCTGTTAATTGTAAAACCAAATAGTCATTTCTCAACTTTTACCCTTCTTGACCTTTCTACTGCATTTTATACCATTGGCTACCCTCTTTACTTTCCCCAATGGGTTTTCATGACACTATTCTTTCCAAGTTGGATGCAGTCATTTTGGAAAAGGGTATGTCTCATTTGCTAAATAGTTTAACCTATATCCTTTAAGTAGAATATCTAACCCACAGTCTCTCAGAAGGAGATGGAGAGAAGCATGCCTCAGAATTGGAACTCTACAATAATGTGTCCCTGAGTACGGGGATGGCTGACCGAAGCCCAAAAGATATTGGAACCACAGGACAAAACCCCAGAAGAGTCAGTCAACCAGCCAACAAGCATTTATTAAGAGTTTATTATGTGGCAAGCCCTGGAGATACAAAGAAAGGCAAAAACAAGAATTTCTGCCTCAAGAGAGCTATGTGATAGAGTACCAGGTCTGAAGTCAGGAAGACCTAAGTTCAAAATCTGTCCTCAGACATATACTAATTGTGGAGCCTGGATAAGTTGCTTAAGCTCTGTCTGCCTCAGTTTCCTCAACTGTAGAATGGGAATAATAATAGCACCTGCTTCCCAGGGTTGTTGTGAGGATCAAATGAGATATTTGCAAAGCATTTAGCATAGTGCCTGGCACATAGTAGGCACTTAATAAATATTTCTTTATTTCTTTCCTTCCTTCCCATATAAGGAAGCTCATATTCAAATGGAATAGATGTCATAAAAATGTACATACAAGATATATGCAATGTAATAATGTAAATGCAATGTAATAAGCAATATGCAATGTAAATGAGGTAGTGTAAAGATATAGGTACTAGCAATAGTAGAGCTGAAAGGGAAAGAGAGAGAGGAAAAGCCTCCTACAGAAAATAGAATTTGTTGGAAGTCTTGAAGGAAGCCATGAAAGCCAGGAGATAAAGGTGAAGAGTGAGATCATTCCAGATAGGAGGAATAATCAATGCAAAAGCATGGAGGTGGTATTCCATGGCATGCTGTGTGCAAGGAAGAGCAAGAACAATGTCACTAGATTGTAGAACATATAGAGGGGAATGAGGATAAAGCACAGGAAAAGTAGGAAGGCTCCAGATTGTAAAGGATGAAAAACAAACAGAACATTAAATTTCATTCTTAGAGGAAATAGTCACTGGAGTCTATTAAGTAAGAAAATAATTTAGTCAGACCTGCACTTTTGGACAATCACTTTGACAGCTCAGTGGTGGATGGATTAGAATAGGAAGAGAGTTGAAGCAGGAAAACCAATCAGAAGGCTATTTAGATAGTACAAGTGAGAGATGAGGAAGGTCTGCTCTGGGGTAGCAGCTGTGTGAATGAAGAGAAAGATGTTGTAAAGGTATGAATGACAAGACTTGACAACAAAGTGGATATGAGGGGTAAGTGAGAAGGAGGAGTCAAGTTGTGAGATTGGGTGACTAGATGGATAGTGGTGCCTTCAACTGTAATAGGTAAATTCAAAAGAAGAGAGAGGGTTTGGGGGGGGGGAAAGGGGGAGAAGATAATGAGTTCAACTTTGGACATGGGTTTAAGATGTCTATGAGAATCAAAAGTCAGGATAACACAAGACCTAGCAGCTTCTACATTAAAGGATTGGAGGACATGGAATATGATATTCTGCTGGTCAAGGAACTGGGATTACAACCAAGAATCACCAACCCAGAAAAACTGTGTATAATCTTTCAGGAGAAAAAAATGGGACTTCAATGAAAAAGAGAACTTTCATGCATTCGTGATGAAAAGACCTAAGCTATTCAAATACAAGACCCTAGAGAAACATAAAAAGGTAAACAGGAAAAAGAAATCATATGGGATATTAAAAGGCTAAACTTTACATTCCTACATGGGAAGACAATACTTCTAACTCATAAGAACTTTCTCAGTATTAGGGCAGCTAAAAGGAATATACTTAGACAGAGGAAAAGGTGTGAATTGAATATGAAGGAATGATATCTGTAAAGCATTTATTTTTTGTTTATCCTTGTTTTTTGTGGGGCAGGCAGGATGGGGTGGCTTATGTCTAGGGCTGGATTTGAGCTCAGAGCCTCCTGGGTCCAGGGCTGGTGCTTTGTCCACTGTGTCACCTAGCTGACCCATGATGACATCTTTAAAATAAAGTTAAGGGATAAGAGGAATACACTGGAAGAAAGGGAAAGGGAGAGGTGGGAGGTGGTAAAGGAGCTCACATAAAAGAAACAAGAAAAAGTTTATGGAGTGGAGGAGAAGATGGAGAAGGAGTGGGGGAGTGAGTGAGCCTTACTATTATCAGAATTGGCTCAAATAGGGAATAACATAAACACTCAAATGGGTATATTAATATATTTTGCCCTGAGGGAAAGTGAGAGGGGAAGGGGTAAAGGGGGGGGAGAGGTGAAGGAAGGGAGGGCAGATTGGGGGAGGAGACAGTAAAAAGCAAAACACTTTTGAGGAGGGATAGGGTGAAAGAAGATAGAAAATAGAGTAAATATCAAGGGGAGAGAATAGGATGGAGGATAATACAATTATCAATAGTAACTGTGTGAGCAGCTAGGTGGCACAGTAGATAGAGCACTGGCCCTGGATTCAGGAGGACCTGAGTTCAAATCCAGCCTCAGACACTTAACACTTACTAGCTGTGTGACCCTGGGCAAGTCACTTAACCCCAATTGCCTCACCAAAAAAAATAGTAACTGTGAAAGAAATGATGAGCAGGATGCTATCACAAGTAATTATGAAAAATACAAACCATCAACAGAGGAAGAACTGATGGTATTTGAATACAGATTGAAGTATAATTTTGTTTGTTAGTTCCTCTTTCTAAAGTTATTCTATTTTCTTTCACAACTTGACTAATGTGAAGATGTTTGGCATAACTGCACATATATGTCTTATAATGAACTGCGTGATTCCATAGGGAGGGGTAAAGAGGGAGGGAGGAAGAAAATTTAAAGCACAAAGTTTTAAAAAATCAATGTGAAGAAATGATGAACAGGCAGATTTCAGAGAAACCTGGAAGGACTTACATGAACTGATGCTGAGTGAGATGAGCAGAACCAGGAGAACATTGTACACAGTATCAACAACATTGTGTATTGATCAACTGTGATAGACTTGACTCTTCTCAGCAATACAATGGTCTAAGATAGTTCTGAAGGACTCATGATGGAAAATGCTCTCCAAATCCAGGAAAAAAAAGAACTATGGAATCTAAATACAGATTGAACCATACTGTTTCTACATTTTTTGTTTTCCTTTTTTGAGGTTTTTCTCTGTTGCTCTGATTCTTCTTTCACAGTATGACTAATGTAGAAATATGTTTAATGTGACTGCACATATATAGCCTAAAAAATAAAATAAAGTTAATTAGTTAAAAAGAAAAAAGATGTCAATGAAACAGCCAGTTCTAAAGTCCAAAAGGTGATACAAGATTGCAGCCCAGGAGAGAAAGTGGTGGTAAATCTATAGGTCTGGGAATCATCTGCACAGAGATGAGTAGATATATAGAAGCTGATGAGGTCACCAAGAGAGATAGAATAGATGGAAAAGAGAAGAGGGCCAAGGAGAGAGCCTTGAGGGATACCCACAGTTAGTGTGAATGACCTAAAGGAAGATCCAACTAAGGATACTGAGGATCAGTATCACAAAAACCTCAAGAAGAAAGAGGATCCAGGAGAAGAGGGTGATTGACAATGTCAAAAACTACAGAATGGATACATGATTTAGACATAAGAGGTGATACCATAGGTAAATTAGGAGAGAAAGGAATAGTCTACCTATCAGATCTTTGGAAAGGAGAACAGTTTTTGACCAAACATGAGATAGAGTATATTATAAAATGCAAAGTGGATGATTTTGATTATATTAAATTAAAACATTTTTGTACAAACAGAAGCAATGCATCCAAAATTGGAAGGGAGGCAGAAAGCTGGAAAACAATTTTTGAGGCCAGTGCTTCTGATAAAGGCCTCATCTCTAAAATATATAGGGAATTAAATCAAATTTATAAGAATCCAAGTCATTCCCCAATTGAGAAATGGTCAAAGGATATGAACAGGCAGTTTTCTGATGAAGAAACCAAAGCTATCTATTCCCATATGAAAAAATGCTCTAAATCTCTAATGATTAGAGAGATGCAAATTAAAACAACTCTGAGGTACCACCTGACACCTATCAGATTGGCTAAAATGACAAAAAAGGAAGATAATAAATGTTGGAGAGGCTGTGGGAAAATTGGAACACTAATGCATTGTTGGTGGAGCTGTGAGCTGATCCAACCATTCTGGAGAGCAATTTGGAATTATGCCCAAAGGGCGATAAAGCTGTGCATACCCTTTGACCCAGCAATCCCACTTTTAGGTCTTTTGCCCAAAGAAATCATGGAAGGGGGAAAGGGACCCACATGTACAAAAATATTTATAGCTGCTCTTTACGTGGTAGCAAGGAATTGGAAGTTGAGGGGGTGCCCATCAATTGGGGAATGGCTGGACAAGTTGTGGTATATGAATACAATGGAATACTATTGTGCTGTAAGAAATGATGAGCAGGAAGAGTTCAGAGAAACCTGGAGGGTCTTACGTGAGCTGATGATGAGTGAGATGAGCAGAACCAGAAGAACATTGTACACAGTATCATCAACATTGAGTGTTGACCTACTGTGATGGACTATATTCTTCTCACCAATGCAATGGTACAGAAGAGTTCCAGGGAACTCATGATAGAAGAGGATCTCCAAATCCAAGAAAAAAAAAAGAAAGAAAGAACTGTGGAGTATAGATGCTGATTGAACCATATTATTTCTTTTGTTTTGGGTGCTGTTGTGTTTTTTTTTCTATTTTGAGGTTTTGCATCACTGCTCTGATTCTTTCTCTTGTAACAGGATTAATGCAGAAATAGGATTAATGTTATTATGTGTATATATATGTGTGTGTGTATATATATCTATATGTATATGTATAGAGATATATAGATATAACCTATATCAGATTACCTGCTGTCTAGGGGAAGGGGGAGGGAGGGGAGGGAGGGAGAAAAATCTGAAATTGTAAAGCATGTATAAACAAAAGTTGAGAACTATCTTTACATGTAACGGAAAAAATAAAATATCTCATAAGAAAAAAAAAAAAACTACAGAAAGGTCAAGAAAGATGAGGATATAGAAAAGGTCATTAGATTTGGCAATTAAAGGATCACTGGTTACTTTGATTCACCTGAATGATGAGGTTGGAAGACAGATGAATCAAGTGAGAAGAGAGAAAGTGGAAGCACTGATCATTAATGGCTTTTTCAAGTTTAGCCATGAAGAAGAAGAGAAATATATGACAATAGCTAGCAGCCATGGTGTCAAATGAGAGGTCTTTGTTTTTGTTGTTGTTATTTAAAGGATTGGGGAGATGGACTGCTTTGTATACAGCAAAGAAGCAACAAGTAGACAGGGAGAGATTAAAGATTACCAAGTGAATGGGATTGATAATGGGGGAAGTCTGTGAGAGAAGACAAGATGGAATGGAATCACTTGTGCATATAGTGAGGTTTGCCTTGACAAGGAGAAAGACCACCTCTTAAAAGAGAGACAAGCATGAAGGATGAAATCATGGAGGAAGATAATCTAAGTGATATGAGATGAGGAAGAGAAGAGTAAGAGAGAACCCTCAGTGAATGGTGTCAATTTTTAGGGGGGTAAACTATGAGGCAAAGTTCTTATCTGAAAAGGTGTGTGTATGTGTGTGTGTGTGTGTGTGTGTGTGTGTGAAGGTGTGCCATGGGAGGCCTCAGGAGAAAGAGAGGGAACAAATTAGGCAAGTATAAAAGGACTGCCTTGTGATATAAATTTGTAGTGGACCCAATCAGCACAGTTTTGTGACTTACTGCAGCTCTGTTCAGCAGGAAGGTGGTAGACATAATCCAAGGTTGGGGTTTATAAAGGGATAATAGGTTAGGGGATAAAAAAGCCAGGGATTTGAGCATAGAAGATAGTGTTTCTATCATTCTCCAACTTCAGTCACCTCAGAGTAATTTTTCATTACTGCCCTTCACATACTATCTATCTCATCCAAATTGGTCTGCTTGCTCTTCCCAGAGCTCTGCATACCATCTCATGCCCTCATGCCTGTCCATAGTCTAGCCCTAAGGAACAGTTTCTGGACCAACCAGGACTGGAGTGCTGACCATCTTCCTTCTCTTTACCCAAACATTCAGTGAAGACCAGGTTCAGTCCCAGGCAGACTTCCTCCAATGAAGGATTTCCTTTTTTCACACTAATTGGCTTATTAAGTTTCCTATTACAGCTTCCTGGTTTGGCTCACAAGTCTAAGTGTTTCCCAAAATGGGAGAAAGTAAAAGATAAATTCAGTGAATGATATAAATTGTGTATGAGAAAAGTACTTTTTTCCTACTCACACAAGAAAAGCCAAACATAGAGAACTCACAAGCACACACTAAGCAGAATAGGATTCAGTAACTCAATGTAATTACTGGTACAATCTGCTAAGAGCATTGTTCATCCGAGTAAAAAGTAATTTATTATTGAGTAGGCTCTCCATTCTTACTTAAATCCAATGCACTGCAAGTCATGACATCATCCCTGTGTCACGGTCCTCTTTGAGAATGAAGGACAAACAACAACCACCCTCTCATCTGGAACCTCCTCTGAACCTTACACTCAGCCACTTGCATAATCAATTGCTCCTGCTTCTGTGGCTGTCCCAAGCCAGTGCTGATGATTAGTCCTGCTACCATACTCTTGGATCTCCAGATCTTTTCCTTCCCTCACTTCAATTTTAACCACAATGCCATCTTGTCCCAAAGCAAAATATTAGGGGTGGGTCTGAAGGAAGGAGGATGACCCCTGGCAGTTTACAGAGGACTACGGGAGCTGAATAAAGTCATCATGCCCATCACTACTGCTGTTTCTGACCTTATCAACATCATACACCAGGCAGCCCAGGCCCAGAGCAAGTAGTATGGGGTTATTGACCCCACCAATGCTTATTTCTCTATTCCTGTGACTGAGATGAATTTAGGAGTAGTTTTCCTTCATTTAGGAAGGAGTCCCATATGCTCTTACTGTCCTTGCCTTGAGATACCTGAACTCTCCCTTAAACAACTACATTTTCCCCTTCCTGAGGGTATCAATACATCTACTTTATTGATGACATATTATTAACTACCCTGGATGAGGCTACAGTGGTGGAAGCCATATATCAGATGGTAGACAAGAGATAGAAAATCAGCCCTAAGAAAATCAAGAGTTCAGCCCTCTCAGTTGTGAGAATTGGAATGCCACCCCCTGCTGAGAGAGACATTGTAAGAACCAGGCCTGAAAAGAAAACATGTGATTTAATGTCCAGAAGTGGCCTAGTGTCCAGAAGTTACTGCCTGTTAATCCTGTCAATCAGTGCTACCAGCCAATTAGCTTGGAGCTGTGTGTGTGGATGGCCCTGCTTCCTGTTTCAGAGAGGGCTTCTGGGAGAAGCTGCTGAGAAGCGGTCTCTTTTCATCCAGAACTGGCTTGTGGTGGGAGAACTTCATGTGAGCAGCAAGGTAAAGGGAGGTTTTGCTCTCTGGCTATCCCAAATAGATCTAAGCTAGGGTTTTCCATTCTATAAGAGAGGTTTTCCTCTCTCCACTAAATTCTAATATACTTAAATAAATACTTAAAAGCCTAAACTCTTGTTGAATTGATCAGTAAATCTTAGCTAGTTTCTCCCCCACACTGGGGTCAGGTTAGGCAACCACACATTAGATTTTAAACATCACAGCTAGAATTTTAGGCTTTACATGGTCAAGTGCTTAAGAATACTGTGGGTGGAAAAAACCCAAAGGATTCTGAGTACAATCCAGAATAAGTCACTGACACTCATTTCCCCAGGATCTAGACCCAGAGCCTTATTAGAATCTTTGAGTTTTGGAGAATTCACATTGCCCTTGTGGTGTGTTTCTGATGACCCCCATTTATCAAGTCACCTACAGGAACATCTAAGAGAGACTGTCTAGCGGTCTCTTCCTAGGTCCCATATGATCCTGCAGGGCCCATATTTCTAGAGGGGCAGCAAGGTGGTACAGTGGATAGAGTAGGGGTACTGAAGTTAGGAAGATTTGAGTTCAAATCTCACTTCAGACACTATTTATGTGACCCTGGACAAATTACTTCACCTTGGTTTGCTTCAGTTTCCCCTATAAAATGGGGATAATATTGGAACCTACTTCCTAGAGTTGTTGTAAAGATCAAATTAGGTAATATTTGTAAAGCATTTAGCACAGAGAGCCTGGCACATAGGCACTATATAAATGTTAACCACATCTATAAGGAACAAGTTAAATGGAGCCTTTGGTAGGTGCCAAAAAATTAGCCAGAATCACTGACCTGTAGGGAGCACGACAAGGACAACAGTCTAGCAAATGAGAGGTCAGACAGATCAGAAGAGAATCAGGAGAGAACAGGGTCACAAAAATGCAGAAAGAGTAGAGCTTTCAGGAGAAAGGGGGTGGGGTGGGGCAGCAGTGTCAAATGGTACAGAGGGCAAGAAGGCTAATTACAATTTGTGTAATTACCTACCTACACTTTAAAACTTGGAACTGCTTAAGCACAAGAGTTTAAAAGCATTATCTGAGAAGGGGCACACAAGTTTCATTAGATTGCCAACTAGTCTCTGATTTGTGGTCAGAAAAGGAAGCAGAAAGTCAGAAGGTAGCATTAGGTCCAGGAAGTTCTCTCTCAGGCTCTCCCGGGCAAGCTCAGATCATTCACTATGTGCTTCTTTTGCAAGTCACCACTTTCTATGCCTGTGGCATGGGAGAGAGGAATCACCTCCCCTTCTTTCTTCACTTTGGTCTAGAAATTTAAGGGAGAGAAAGGACAACCTTATCACAGCTAGTTTACTCTTACAGGGTATGGGGAAATAGCATTCATCTAACAGCAGTCCCATCCCTACTAACACTTGCTTTTAAATTATCTCAAAGGTGGCCCCAGTCCCTGGATACCAATTCAAGAAGCCAGGGCACATGTCTACCTCCATGAGAGGCTTCTTTCAGACTTTTGACTTTGCCAAATCTATGCCCTGAAATCTTATCAAATTGACTGTGAGGCTCTCATTGATCAAGGGCTTCCCTGATTGCCCCTATTATATTAGCCTGAAGGGGAGGAATTGAATATCTTTAGGGGAGAGCTAAAATGAAACACATTCTAACAGAAAGGAAACCCTTTTTGTGTCATTGGACCCCTTAACAATAAAATGAAACTTGTATACCCCTTCTCAGAATAATGTTTTTAAATGTATAAAATAAAATACATAGAATTACAAAAGAAGCCAATCATATTGAATTAAAGGTGTAATTTTCCCCATCCAAGCTCACTGAGCACCTAAAATCTATCCACAGGCTCTTGGGAAGTCTGTAGAGCCCCAGGTTAAGAATCCTGGCTCTGGATAAGCCATAAAGGAATATTTAAACTCTTGGGAAGTTCCTAAGATTAAACACAGGTCTATATAAGCCCAAAGCTTCAGTTCTATGCAATCAGTTAAATTTAAAATAAGAAAATTGTTTTCTAAAATGATCTTTTCTTGAATCATTTTTAAGAAATGGAGGGGCAATAAATCCTTCTATCATGTATCTCTTTATCTTTTCCTACATTTGCATAATCATCTGAACACATGTAACACATACAATTGTGTTTGGGGGGACTTGGCAACCTGGATGGGGGGGGTGGGGAGAGACTAGTTCACCCAAAGAATTGGAGGCTCATCACGAACCTTATAAAATAAAAAGATATATTAGGAGAGGAATATATGGCCAGGGAACAGATCACCTTGGTGACTGCCCTGATGGAGTAAGAGAAGACTGGTCTTTTGTATTTTTACCAGACAAAAGGGAGGAAACAAGCATTACAAAGACCTAGGAGTGAATTACAAAACAAGAAGAAAAACAAAATAAACTGGAGCCAGATAACTAAGTGGGGAGTCTTTGATAATGGGGTATCAGTAGAGTATGCAGCATCCATCCAGATCTTGCATATCATCTTGTAGACCTTAGCATTGCTTATCAGCATACTGGGGCTATGCTCTACCACACTTCATTCCTGAGGTGGGAGAGAGCTGTTTTCCCCTTGGCCTAGGGGGTTTGAATCTTTTGGATTTCTTGGGGTCCCACAACAAGTGTACAATCAATGAGATTTTTAGAAGCTAGATATTTGGTTAAAGTCAAGATGGTTGAAGCGCATTTTTACAAAACAAATGTTCTATAGGGTTAGGGAAAAGGAAAATATCTCTATCCTTTCAAGATACATCTTAAAATTCTCATGGGCTCCCAGGGGAGAAGGATAAATGTTTAACAAGTCTAACAGTTGGTGGAAGGTAAGGATTAATTCATATTTCTAACAAAAAATTATAACATTAGTTATATTATATTAGTTATTTTCTCTACATTTTATAGTACTTTTTTCATAAAGTTTTTAATGATGAATGCTGATTCAATTTGGATCAAACTTGTCAGTTTAACCAAAATTATGCACTCTAAAATTATGTGATCATTATTCCTACATACTGCTATCTAGCTTGCCAATCTAATATTGGAGCACAATGCTTGGCACATAATCAGCACTTAGATGCCCATTTCCTTCTCTTCCCCTCCCCCCATCATGCCTGCTCCATTCAAACTAAACTGGTCTGCTACTTCTCCCCTTTATAGAACATTTTTTCCCCTTCCTCCATGTCTTTGCACAAGTGGTCCCCCTGCACTCCTTCATTACCTATACTTCATAGAGTCCCCAGATTCCTTTGAAGAATATCTCATTTGCTATCTCCTTTATTTGTGTAAATATCATATCTCCCCAACAGGATGGAAGCCCCTTCAGGTTAGAATTTTTTAGCTTTTGTCTGTATTCTCAAGTCTGGCATAAAACAGATAGTTAATGAATGTTAACTTTATTGGATACTTAACAATACATACTTAGGAAAGCCATTCTCTAGTTTTAGGTACACATTAAAGAGAGAAAGATCTTGTTTGGGATTGATGTAGGAGGTGAAAAAAGGGTTAACAGAAAAACCTAAGACCCAAGCTCTAATTCAGATATTAGCTCCAAAAGGGAGTTAGACCCCAGTTAATGGATAACTTAAAAGTCAGCATACTAGGTTCTTGTACCCACAGAAATCAGTGCCCATAACAGGAGCAGAGGAAGAGAGGCCATGATGACCTTAGACTAAATGACAAGGGTATAGAAATTCTAATGAAAAATGGAGATATTTTGAAACTAGCCATGGGAATCAGAGACATGCACAGAAAAGGCCAAATTTGTCCCCAGATTCACCTAATGACATGTAAACCCCCCAAACTCACCTCCACTGAAAAAGGTACCTGCCTCGGGGTCGGCTTAGGACCCCAGGAACTCCGAATTAGGATAAGCCCTCCCTTGAAACACCCCAAGGTGGAGAATATTATAATGAGAAGGACAGGCCCTCCCTTGTACCTCCCCAAGGTGGAGATTATTATAATGAGACTGATAAGCAATTTATCCATACTATTCACTATTTGAGAGATACCTTTCCACTATTCTGATTCTCTCCCTGTGATCACCCACAGTATTGCAATAAAACTTGGGAAACTGAGTCACTGAGCCTTGTAATTTTGGGGGGATGACTCACGATCAATTTGACCCCAAATTCCATCCCACATAAGGATGACTGAGGCATGACTTTGTGTCTTTCTAGTCTGATGGTTCAGGTTTGGGAATGGAATGAAATGAGACATATGTAGACCAGATAGTACATAACACAAGAAACTTAACAGTTGCACAGAAAGGATATTTATAACATTAATTCAGACCAACTGTCAGGTGGGTGTGTTGACTCACAGGGTGGTAGGACTTATCCTCCTAAAGAATGAGCCCCTTCTCTTCTTATGCTGATTTTCTTATGCCTAAAACTAGCAGGAAGCTATGCCAATGGTTTGAGCCTTAGTCATCCGGATCACTTAAGTTTTATTGCCTTTTTAAGGAAAAAAACTAGCCTCATTTACTTAAGTAGATATTGTTCCTATCATAGCCTCAAAAGTCCCTTCCAGCTCTAAATCTATGAGCCTAACATCTTTTCACTTACTATTTTCCAAGTCGGTTGTTTTGATAGTAGAAGTCTCACATGTTCTAAATATTCCATCTCTTGATTCTGCTGTATTTCGTTTTGTATCATTGCACTTTTGTGTCTTTCTCCTCTATTCTTCTTTTTTCCAAAGGTGTACATTTGATGGAGGAGGCTAAAAGGGTTAACAGATATCAATAGTAGCTAAAAGGATTAATAGAGGATCTAAGTTTTTATCAATGGTAACCTAGAGGGTTCAAGTCTCTATCAACCAACAATATCAACAGAAGCTTAGGAAAGGTAACTAGGGACCATTAACCATTAATAGCCATTAACATTCCTAGATGATAGTGTCATGGGGTGCAGAGCACCCCAGAAGTTCTCTGGGGCACATCAAGGAACCTTCTCCTTGAGAAACTAAACCGGAGGACAGATAACGCCTGGAGAGATAAGCTGAACCAAATTGGACTGAGCTAGCTTTGGATTCCTACCCTTCATTCTGGTCTCCCTTACCCTGGAGAGATAAATTTGGGTGTGGCTGCGGTCTTTGTGTCCTGAAGAGGGATCTGTAGCCACCCCTCACCTAATGCCCCCCCACCACCACCAGTGGGGGATGGTCCTCCCTCACTAAGGGAACTTTTCAGGAGCAGATGGTCCACCCCCATCAGTCCTCTATAAAAGTACCTTCCAGTCTCCTGTTTGGGGAGATTTGGTACCTCTGAGCCATGTGTTTTGTGCTAATCTCCCCATGAGAAGTCCAAGGATTTCTTTCATGGTTTCCCTCCCCCCACCCTTCGCTTCCCTTGCTCCTAAATAAACTACCTCCTTATTCTAACTACTTTTGTGTGCAAGAGGGTATAATTCTTTAAAGAGGAATTCCCAAGAACCCCAACCCCTGATCTAACCCATACCCCATTTTCCACCATTACAATAGGACACCTAGAGACCAGATCTTAAAGAGATATCCTAAACAGAGAGACCCTCCGGCTCTGACAAGTCTAAGCATGTCTTTATGAACATGCACAGAAAAGACCAAATAAGTTCTTAGGTTCACTTTATGATGTTTAAACCCCTAAAACACATCCCTAGTGAGAAAGGTACCCACCTTGGAGGACATCTTAGAACCCCAGGAAGTCCAAATTAGGATAAGACCTCCCATGTACCTCCTTAAGGAGGAGATTAAGATAATGAGAAGATAACCTACTTATTCTCACTATAAATATAACCATTTTTTCTCTCCCTATTCAAGACACCTTTGGGTGCTTCTCCCTGTGGTCATCACGGTATTCTAATAAAACTTAGGAAACTGAGTCACTGAGTCTTATAATTCTTTGGGATGCCTCACAATCAATTTGATCAATTTAATCTTTCCCTACTACACATTGAAATTGCCCAGATTCTGTCCTAAGCTATTTTGTCTATGCCTTACCCTCTTCCTTAAGTTTTTTCATTAGTTCTTCCAACTTCTCTCATAGTCCTTACTGCTATTATTACATACTATCTTCTGTTTCTAGTTGTAATTGTTGCAGAATTATCATTTTTTTTCTGAAGTTATACCTTGGGATCATCCTACCCCATAATAATTCTGCATTCCTTTAGTTTTCCATTCCTTGGTCATTTCCTTAGGAGCTTCACTCTTGAAATTCTCCATATAGAGAGGTGGAAGATTCTTCTTGAATCATTGCTTAGAGGTTTAGGGGTATGTAACAATTGGAATGACGCCACCTACTGGAGACTTACTGTAGAAAAGCTCCACCATGAGGTGAAGGTCTCTGAGGGCAAGACCATGCATCTTTTCTTTGGTGTCAGGAAGTGACATTTGCTTGTGGGAGGAAGAAGGGGGAGCCTGGCGCTCTGACTCTCTCTTTCCTGAGGACTCAGGTGGAAAAGGGAGCTAGAAATGCACTCTCCCTTTAATAGATAGATGAATGTAGGCCTTTCTCTCTCTCTTTACCAAATTCTTATTCTCCTTAATAAATGCTTAAAAGTCTAAAGCTTATAATTTATTGGCGACCACTCATTAGATATTTTAGACAGTATAGCTAGAATTTTAGCCCTTAACAGATGGCTGACCATGAAGAGGAAACCTGAACCTCAGTCTTCTGATCTTCCGGTTGTACTGGCTGTTTTTTCCCTTTAAATTTTCAAATGGGTTTTTTCAACTCCCTAAATACCCTATTTTTGATTTTAGTCTGTTTAACCAGACAAATGGGAGATAAGATCATGTTAATGCTTTGTTTTTGTGGATTTTCTATTTTTATTTTAATTTTTGTTAGAAGAGCCAGAAAGGTCCTCACACAAGGGAATATAGATATACTCCATGCCTTTTCAGAGAAACCTCTGACTCCTGCATTTTTTTCAAATTCTAATGCTAAGAGGTTCTCTAATTTAACATGCCTGGAGGCAATAACCTAGTCTAATCCCCTAGCAGTGGGGGAAGGGGAAGCCAGGCCTGAGTTCAAAATCAAGTCTGATTCAAATTGCCTTGGTCCCTCCCCTCCTCTCTAGACCCCACCTTCTACCCCTCCCTTGGCCAAGCCCCTTGATTCCCCTGCCAGAGAAGTCCAGAGATCTAATGCACATGTGCAGCTATCTCTACCTGCATTTTCAGGCCTACCCCAGCTGAACCGTGCTTCTGACTCAACCTTAGAAAGCCCTTTAAATTCCAGATATGCTCGTTTTGTTCATAATTTTGCTAATCTGCTTTTGTCTTTAATTAGTAACCTTATAAAGCATTTGTATGGTGAAAGGACTGACAGACAATATAGACGAGTTAAAGAAGACAAACTTAAGCTGAATAAAAATGACAATCATCATTATAGTTCAAGACTCCACTTCTTTTGCCATGGAAGGGTACATATTTTACAGAAATGTGGAAGTAAGCAGCAAGGTATTGATATGAGTATTGGGGATTTTAGATATCTGAATCGAAAGTATTCTAAATTCACTCAGAGTATTAATGTCAGTTCAGAGGTTATATAGGATTTCTATGTTATTCCATCTACATTTTGAAATTAATGGTATGAGTCTATTTTCATAGAGATTTTCATGCTTTTGAGATTGTTTTATACTTAGTTTTTAAAACAAGGAGAATATTTATTTATTTTTTTTTATTTTTTTTTTAGTGAGGCAATTGGGGTTAAGTGACTTGCCCAGGGTCACACAGCTAGTAAGTGTTAAGTGTCCGAGGCCGGATTTGAACTCAGGTACTCCTGACTCCAGGGCTGGTGCTCTATCCACTGTGCCACCTAGCTGCCCCCAAGGAGAATATTTATAAAAGCTTTTTATAGTCATGTGATCAAGTTTATATTTTATAATACTCTTATTAATATTAAGTTCATATTCATTTAGATTTCCCTAGTTTGAATTTCATTGTCTTTTATTATTCCATGTGTATTTTCTTCTATTCATTCATCTATCTAATTTTGAAACATTGCAAGATGGTTTTGATTTCATAATACAATGTTAATTCTAGGAGTATTGTGCTCCCATATTCTGAGTTATTTGTTTTTGTTATTTTTTCTCTCAACTGATTATTTGGTTGAACTCTATAAAGCATTTCCCTGGCAAATTGGTTGTCATGGCAAGTGTAAATTGATTCTAGATGTGTTATTTTTGATAAGCCTATTCAAAAAAAAAAAAGAGGGGAACATTTGTAAAAGTTTTCTTTGAGATTGTGTTGTGCTTTAACTTGTATTTAAATATGTTTCAATTTTTCACAAAAGTAATTGTATACTTAGTAAAAAAAAGGTATTATTTGAAATTGTTGCATAATTGTATATTATATTCTGAGTCAAGGTAAATTCACATTTAAATCCATATGAGACTTGGATTATGGGAATTTATCATTTAAGACATTAATTGCCTTTATTCTGAGTTATCAGATGCCAGTTGGCGAAGATGCCATCCAATCACAAGAGGAATACATGCAAGAGCAGACATTGAACTGTCACACGAGGGGAGACATGCATGAAGTCAAGGTATGGCCGAGGGAACAGCTTTTGACAAATGTTGAGATTGGATTCTCTTGGTTTGATTTTTTTTTTCTTTTTCCCCACAATATTGTACAGATGGCTGGAAGTTTTGATCCCACCCATCTCATTCTTCACCTGGCTTCTATGCCCCCTCCTATATGACTGATGCCATGGACATCTTAATCCCATGCATCTGATTAAGTCTGACTCAGTTTCCTCCAATATGTTCCAGGGCATGGACATATATTCCATCCACCTATTTTAAGCCTGGCATACTGCATGGGCAGTATATATTGGTCAAGTGTGGGAATGCTCATATCCCATAATTTCTCTGTTTTTTTATGGTAACCCCCATAATTATCTCAGGTGTCATGATAAATATAGTGTTGGATTTGACCTTGACATCAGTTACCAATTATATTAGATTTTCAAATTTCTCAAAATGGCAAGAGGATAATTAGGAAGACAGTGCAAAAAGTGATGAAACAAAGATTAAAATTATTTTTAGAAATAAATATTGCAGCAATTGTCTTCTCAATTTACCCTCCATAAGAGGGGACTATAGTAATATTAAGTTTTAAAGAATGTTTCAGTTTTGTTTTATTATATGTTTCATATGTAACAACTAAGATTCTGAATTCCCTTAGACATGTTTTTGAGAACTTTCATTGTTTGATTTGATTATTGACAAAGCTATTTTAAAGTTGTGTTAAGATCAATTTTGTAGGAAATTTTCCTGGCATCCACACATCAACCCCTGAAAAGACTTCCATTCCATGACTACACCTACAGGGTATCTGAGAAAAGACTTTCAGAGACTTTAAATGAACAGTTTTGTTTTGTTGTTGTTGTTTTCTTTTATCTTTCTCTTATAATATATACCATCTGTTACATGTACTCTCTGCCCTCCCTTTGAAAGACCAATGTCAAAGAGCCAGTTCATGAGGACAAAAAACTGCCCCTCTGGACAAAACTTTCCTCTCTCCCTTTTCTATATTGTTATTAACATATTGTTAGTTAGCATAGGATATTATATTCTGCTATTTTTGACTGTTTCATCAAGGAAACACCCCATTTCTTAAAGAAACAAAGTGGGTACTGTAACGATTGGAATGATGTCACCTGTTGGAGACTTACTGTAGAAAAGCTCCACCAAGAGGTGAAGGTCTCTGAGGGCAAGACCATGCATCTTTTCTTTGGTGTCAGGAAGTGACATTTGCTTGTGGGAGGAAGAAGGGGGAGCCTGGTGCTCTGACTCACTCTCTTTCCTGTGGACTCTGGCGGAGAGCAGAGCTAGGAATGCTCTCTCCCTTTAATAGATAGAGGAATCTAGGCCTTTCTCTCTCTCTTTACCAAATTCTTATTCTCCTTAATAAATTCTTAAAAGTCTAACTCTTGCTAAAGCTTATAATTTATTGGCGACCACTCATTAGATATTTTAGACAGACTAGCTAGAATTTTAGCCTTAACAGGTAGTTGGTGAAGGACTTTTGTGGTTGTCCACCCCATCCACAGCTAAATTCAATCTTTCTTTGGTTTATTAATGGTTATAGTCCCAGCCTCTTGGCCCAGACTTGGGCGGTGGAGCAGAGACCAGCTTCTGCAAAAGTACCTGCAAAAGACTTAGGTTTGCAGGAAGGAAAGAGTTGGAGTAGGTAAAATATGGAGCTGATACTACAGCATTCCAATGGTTCTTTTAATGAAGGGATTACCTTAAGTGAACTTCTTTTGATTGTTCTGCAGTTCTTACAGTATGGAAGATGGAAGTAGAAATGGAAGTAGAGAAAGCATGGTTTGGCTGGAATTTTGTATTGATCTACCTTATTAACCATTCTACCCACCCCCAAGTTAAGTTAGCTTTTCCTTAAAAGACATTGAAACTGGGGGCAGCTAGGTGGCACAGTGTATAGAACACTGGCCCTGGAGTCAGGAGGATCTAAGTTCAAATTCGGCCTCAGACATTCCATACTTACTAGCTGTTTGACCCTGGGCAAGTCACTTAATCCCAATTGCCTCATCAAAAAAAAAAAAAAAGACATTGAAACTCCATAAGATGTAATTGGCTCGGGGACTAAGGTCTAAGACATTAATGTAATTTACTGTTCACTTGACTACAAACATAGACAGAAAGGGGAGGAGAAGGGGAAGGTTGAGCTCTTCCTTCAAGCCTCTAATAGAAGTCTAGCAGGATGATCAAAAATGATACAGGATGTGGCGCAGTGGATAGAGCACCGGCCCTGGAGTCAGGAGGACCTGAGTTCAAATCCAGCCTCAGACACTTGACACTTACTAGCTGTGTGACCCTTGGCCAGTCACTTAACCCCCATTGCCCCACAAAAAAAATTATACAGGAGATCAATGCTCAGCTAAATCAAGGGTTAAATCTTTCTGGATGACCTCCTGCTAGGGATAAGTAAACTTCCTTTCATTAACTGTTAGATGGACTATGGGTGCCACATTTCGATCCAATTTTTAGCCTTTATAGGATGAGCCTGCATTAGGCTCCACCCACAACAGCATGCCTTCCTTAAATGCATATAAACAAATGTGAGGGTCATGGACTAGGGACCTTGAGCTTAGAGCCACAGTTGTGTTATTGGAGATCAGGTAGAATAATATTCGAGTGCAGCCTAGAAGAGCTTAGGTTCAGGAAAGAGACAAGAAGGCACAATATGATGGAAGGGAACATTCAGGTCATCACCAACCCTCTCATTTTACAGATAAGGATAATACTGAGGACCTGAAAGGCTTGCCCCAGGTCCTGAAGGTGGTAAGTGTAGCAGAGTTAAGATTCAGATCCAGGTCCTCTGATTCCAATTCTATTGCTCTTCTCCTATACCATGACATTAATGTTGTTATGGGCCTGGGGTACCTCAGAAGTTTTCTGAGGAATTCAGGGAACTCTCTCCATGAGAAGCTAAACCAAAGAACAGACATACCTAAAGCCCAGTCTCCCCCACCTTTGGGGGAGATAATCCCATTAGGCATGGCTGCTGCCTGAGTGGCACCAAGGGGACAGAGATAACTCCAGAAATTCTCCCATTCAAGCCTTCACTCAAGTTTTCCCCACCCCTAAAGGGAACTTTCCAAAGTCCAAAGGATTTCTCTCTTGGTTTCCTTTTTCTAGTACCTAAATAAAAGATTATTTTATTCTAATTGGATTTGTGTATGAGAGGGTGTAATTCTTTAAAGAGGAATACCTAAGGACCCCCACACCAACCATTTCTGCTGTGACAATGTCTTATTTAATTTCTTGGTATATATAAGAACTAGATGGAGAAGCCCTGTTTCTCTGGCCTGGAATGTTTAATGCTGCCTCATATTCCAGGGATATGCTTAGAAATTCAGTTTTAAGAATATTGCTCTAGGGGACAGCTAGGTGGCACAGTGGATAATGCACCAGCCCTGGATTCAGAAGTACCTGAGTTCAAATCCAGCCTCAGGCACTTGACACTTACTAGCTGTGTGACCCTGGGCAAGTCACTTAACCCTCATTGCCCTGCAAAAAAAAAAAAAAAAAGGAATATTGCTCTGGTCAGGGACTGGAGTTACAGCTTAATTCCCCTTTTTATTATTTCTCCTTTGGCCACTAGACTGCTTTGGGTGGACTTGAGCTCAATAAAAACAGACCCAACATTCTGTGGGAGAGAGGGGAAGGAAAAAAGAGGGAATGTTGGAGGAAAGGGGATAGGATGGGGGGTAGGATTTAATGAAAAATAGCAATCATATGAATTGTCAAGTAAATTACTAACTCAATAAAAACAAATATTTGTGGTTATTTCTAAACAAAAATAATTTCTATTTCTCAAAACAACTTCACTTGACATACTACAGATAGGTAGAGATTCTATACCTTGGAAAAAAGAAATAGAATTTAAAATTACCTTAACCATTTATAAAATTTCCTACAACAGGAAAAAATGATGTAGAAACACATATAAAGTGGAACAATTAGACATAACAACTCAGCCATCCAATTCTAAGATGGATCATCATTGGTTGTACACAAATACAGATGAAAAAGTTGTTGAAGTTACAGTTAACCACAAGATAAAAATGGATCAGCATTATGCTGCTTCAATGATATTATATAGTACTTAGCACTGTGCCTGGAAAATAGTAGGTGCTATGCATATGCTTATGCTCTTCCACATTATAAAACCAAGAAAGAGTTCTGCTTTGGTCCATGCTATATCACCTACTCTAAAAATGACATTGAAGAATGTGGAGGTGATACAGTAAAGCACATCAAAGATGAATAAAGGGGGCAGCTAGGTGGTGCAGTGAATAAAAGCACCAGCCCTGGATTCAGGAGAACCTGAGTTCAAATTCAGCCTCAGACACTTGATACTTACTAGCTGTGTGACCCTGGGCAAGTCACTTAACCCTCATTGCCCTGCAAAAAAAAAGAAAAGAAAAGAAAAGAAAAGAAAGGAAAGATGAATAAAAGGGTGAAAAATATTTCCTATGAGGAAAAGTTTTATGATTGAGGGTGGTGAGCCTAGAGAAGAGAAGATTAATGGATGATTTGATTACAGTCTTCTGGTATATGAAGGTTTTTTTATGATGGAATTGCCAACCATCTGTTCTCTAAGTCTGTGGAAAACTTAATTAGAGAAAATGGATTTAATTTAAAGCATGAAAGATTACAGCTCAATATAAGTAAGAACTCATGCTTTGATAAAACACTGGTATAGTTTCTACCCCTGAAGATCTTGAAGAGATTGGCTGGGAGCCAAACCAGCTGACATCTTGAGATCCTTCCAGTTTTATGACTCGTTATGTTCTAAGTGATCAAAACATGAAATTTTGCCTCTTGGATCCTCTTTCTGCTGCTCTGACAAAACATATTCAATTAGCATCTTGTCACAAACATTTGAAGGTAGATAAGCACTATAATATAAACCTGATAATGGCAATGGTGAGGAGCTTCCAAACTCAGGCCCTAGTAATAGTGACACCTATTTAACATGGAAGATATCTGAATGGGATAGGATTGAATAAGATTACAGCAATAAAGCAAGGAGAGGAAATCATGCAAGGAGGGAAGTCCATGGCCAAATAACAAATGTTCATAACATGCATTGAGCATTAATTTGTCATTGTTGTTAGGCCTTGGCAAGAATATTGGGAGAAGAGAATATTCCTTTATTATAAATCCAAGGATAAAATGGAGAGTGTATTCTAGGGATGGCAGAGTTTCAGCTGGAACACTGGGCTAGCCAGTATAATGAGAGGAACCAGGAATGACTATAATTAAGGAAGGTTTGGAATTAATGGTCACCCCCTGAGGCTTAGGACAGCTGTCTATATGCTTTGCAGGATGTGTAGGTTTAGAATTGAGATATTATCAGACTAAGAATACTATAGGGATGTCCTTCTAAAGATGGAAAGCAATGTGTTTTTTTAAATATGCCTATTAAAAAGGCAAATTTAGTCTAGCTTTTAAAATATGATTTTGAAAATGGCAAATTTGTTTTAGATGTTAAACCATAAAAATTTGGGGAATAAATTTTATAATTTCAGAGTCTCCCAATGAAAGTTCTATAATTATATATTGATACCTTTTTTATTATATAGTGTAAGGTCCACTTGCTTTTCCCTTGCTTCAAGGTTTATAGGAGCTTCTGGGTATTTGAAGGATGATGATTCAAATAATGTTGTTAGAGTGATCTCAAAGGATCTTGAAGCACATTAGCAAGCTGGTCATTACCCTATGGGTATACTAATTTCTTCCTAGTAAAAACAAAATCAAATATGCTGTAAATATGTGAGATCTCTATGGAGATCATCATTTTATTGCTTTGGAAGTATATCTTCATTATATACCATATTCCCCAAACCACTATAATTGTCTTATTCCTATGCTCTAAGTCTCAGTTGTTGTCTATAAAGGGGAAACAAGGATTTCAGTTGTCCTGAATCATTTGCTAGAAAGTTTCCTTCTGGGAACAATATATTTACTATTCACTGCTTCAATTAGATTGAATTTTCATTCATATTATAAACAGTTTGAAAAGAGAAATGCACATCAGTACTTGACAGTCATTTAGAAATTTGTGTGGTGCTCCAAAAATGATCATTAGAATTTGTATGATGCAAAGTACCCACATAGGAGCACTTTGGGAGAAACAGAATTCTAATGTTTTGAATTAAAATGGATGTGAAAAAGGGTAACTGACACATGGCACAACAGCATGACAAAACAGCAACTGATTTAATTTATCAGGCTCACACAAATCTAAGTTCTCAGAAGTTATTTTAAAGATCTAAGAAATACTTTGAACTGGGAGGAGAGCAGGAAGTAAAAAGAGGAGGTTGGAATTTATAGTGGACTCCTCTCCCAACTCTACTTGACTTGTACTTACATTCTATGATTGGATCCACAGAGGGGCTATGCAACCTTGGGCTCTAGAGCTAACTTTGTGTGTTCTTACTTCTACTGTTATAACTCAAAGCCCCCAACCATGTTCTTCCCATTAACAATCAGATAATGGATTCAATTAGCTCTTATAACAAAAACATTTACTCAAATGGCATAGCAAGAACAGTAACAAATTATCCCACCATAAACCTGGTCGGTACACTCTCACAAAAACACAATAGTAAGCAGATAACACGTAGCCAAGTCAAGTCACAACTCCAGTACTGCAGTCTTGATGCCCTTTCTCTTGCCCAAGAGTTCTTACAAAGCTCACTACAAGTCACACTACTGCTCAGATGGATTGGCATTTCTGAGGACTAGATCTTTGCAAGGCACAACATTTCTTTTCTTTTAATCACGAAAGTATTTTATTATTTTCCAATTACATATAAAGATAGTTTTCAACATTTGTTTAAAAAAGAATTTTAGTTCCAAATTTTTCTCCCACACTCCACTCTCCCCAAGACAGAAAGCAATCTGACATAGGTTATATATGTACAATCACATTAAACATATTTCTGCATTAGTCATGTTGTGAAAGAAGAATCAGAACAAAAGGGGAAAACGTCAAAAAACAAAAGTAGAAATAGTATGGTTCAATCTGTATTCAGAATCTACAGTTCTTTTTTCCGGATGTGGAGAACATTTTTCATCACAAGTTCTTTGGAATTGTATTGGATCATTGTATTGTTGATCATCACACAATGTTGCTGTTACTGTGTACAATGTTCTCTTGGTTCTGCTCACTTTGCTCAGCATCAGTCCACTTAACTCTTTCCAGGTTTTTCTGAAATCTGCCTGCTGATCATTTCTTATAGCACACTAGTATTCCATTACATTCATATACCACAACTTGTTCAGCCATTCCCCAATTGATGGGCATTCCCTCAATTTCCAATTCTTTGCCACCACAAATAGAGCTGCTATAAATATTTTTGTACACATGGGTCCTTTTCCCTTTTTTATCTCTTTGGGATACAGATGTGGTAATGGTATTACTGGGTTAAAGGGTATGCACATATGTCCCATTGCCCTTTGGGCATAGTTCCAAATTGCTCTCCAGAATGGTTGGATCAGTTCACAACTCCACCAACAATGCATTAGTGTTTCAATTTTTCTACAACTTCTCCAACATTTATTATTTTCCTTTTTTGTCATATTAGCCAATCTGATAAGTGTTTCAGAGTTGTTTTAATTTACATTCCTCTAATCAATAGAAGGCACAACATTTCTAATGGACTAACATCTCAGTTGGGTTTCTTCCTCCTGGGGTATGATATCTTGGCTGGACAAACCAATCTGAAGAGTTTCTGTAGTAGGCTGCCTCAGTACTTTGCCCAATAATCACCAAATAGCTCTGGTGTTCAGGGTTCTTCAGAGGATGCAGAATGATCCTGTTAAGGTCCTCACTAGATGCAAATGCTACTGAAGTGGTAATAGAACGATCCACTTTTAAAAGCAATTTGCCTCTAGATTTTGCAGTCTCTATTACTTGCCACAGTCTAAAATAAAAGAGGCACACTCACAAAGTACAAAGATTGTTATTCTCTCAAACTGATTTAAATGTTACTGTTAACATTTTAGTCATTATAGAAAAGGAAAAAAAAACATGGTTTTATCAGTCTTATTTCTATACTTCAATGGATCTAATAAATGTGAGAATTCCCTCCAACAATATGAATCAGCCCATCAGGACCTTCTCATTCTGCATATCTCTTGTCCATATCTTCTCATAGACCCTTCATAGAGACCCAGGAAGTTCTCATGGGACAGGGTCTCCCTTAACTTTCTTGATATTTAATAGATGACAATGGAATATGTGGATGGTCCATTAGTTATCCCTTGTTCTCATAGCATATTTGTCCTACCTCCTTTTCCACTCACACATCTTTCTGATAATCTTTTATGCTACTTTTCTTGCACATTTCTTCAGTATTAATATGTTGCACCCAATCGACAAGCATGTGTTGTTCCAGTCCCTGTGCTTAGTTTTGAGTAAGCAAAGACAAAAATGAAACAGTCTCTTCTTCCAAGATGCACACATTCAAATGAGGAAGATGGCATATGTCTATGGAGGTATATACAAGGCAATATTAGAGGGGAAAGCACTAACATACAAGAGGTGGTACTTAAATTGTATCTTGAAGGAACTTAGAGATTCTTGGAGGCTGAGCTATGACAGGAAGATGTTCTAGGAAGCTAGATAGTATTCGACCTGGAGTCAGAATACCTGGGTTCAAAGCCAGCCTTAGGTATTTACTAGCTATTTGACCCTGGACAAGTCATTTTACCTCTGTCTGCTTCAGTTTCCTCATATGTAAAATGTGGATAATAATAGTACCTACTCCCTAAGGTTGTTGTGAGGGTTAAATAAGATAATGCAAAGTGCTTTGCAAACCTCAAAAAATTATATAAATGCTTCTTCTTCTTCTTCTTCTTGTCGTTGTTGTAGTTATAGGAAAGGTCAATAATTAGTGCAAAGGCTGTCCTTCAGACAGATGCTAAAGTGTTAGATATGTAGAACAGCAAATGGCCAGTATAATTGGACCATAGAGAAAGTAGAGGTGGGAAATATATTAGCAGACTGGGAAGATAAAAAGGAGACAGATTATGAAGAATTTTAAATGCCCTCTAAAGGAGTCTATATTTGATAATAGAGATAAAAGGAACCCTCTGGAGGTCATTGAGTTGGGGGAGGGACATGGTCAGACTTTAGGAAAATCACTTCAGTGGCTATGTGGAGAACAGAGAAGAGTGAGATTGCAATCCACTTATGCCCATCAGACACAATGTTGTTTCCCTTTGAGTGATCTGCAACTTTAATTCTTAAGAGACTATGGTTTCCCATGACTTTCAACCATACAGCATCACACAGATAATACCAAAAAGATGGGGTTTGTTTTCTAGAAAATTTTGGAGTTGTTCAAAGTACTGCACAATTTCCCTAAGCCATTCAATTTTTGGATTAGTTCATTGTCTATTCATAGCCTTTTATAATGATGGTGAGCCAGATCTATAAGGTATATATCCAGTTACCTACTGTCATCTTGATAAAAGACATTCTTCATCCACTTAGTTTTGTGGGGCTAGGTAAGGCAATATTTGTTGAATGATCTTGAGTTTCATTTAGGAGGTTATGCAATGTTCCAAGTCTTGATGCAATCAATATATCATCCACAAACAAGAGCATCTGGAGGACCTCATTCTTTATAGGAGATTTCTTCTATGTGGATTATATTATGATCAATTATTATTCTTATTTGCATAATGATGAAAGGAAATGTTGAAGATTAAAGGACAGTAATAATACCATCAAAGAAACCACAAAGCTACAAACTACAAGAGGCAATCTACATTTATAAATGGAGAAACCAAAGTAAGATGAAAATTATATTAACTATTATACAGTTAATATGGAACTAAAATAGAACCATAATAAACTATAATAATGCAATCCCTTTCAAAGTAAATTCTTTGATTTTGATTTCTGCATAATGATCATGGTGTTTCAGTGGATTTCCTTGAGCAAATGAGAAGATTGAGTGATGAATTATTTCATTATAAATCATTTTCACATATCAAGGTGTATCAAGATGTCACTGCCCATAAAGGAAATGTTATATATTTCTCTAGGTGATTCCTTGAGATGGTGACACTTATTCTCCAAATAGGAAGTTCATTTATTTCCTGTTTTTTTTTTTTAAGAAAAAGGATATTACATAAATACTTAGCAGTCAGTGAAGGAGGCAAGCTTATTAAGACTTCCTATGTATTACTTTCTTTTTTTGTGAGGCAGTTGGGGTTAAGTGATTTGCCTAGGGCCACACAGCTAGTAAGTGTTAAGTGTTTGAGACTGGATTTGAACTCAGGTCCTCCTGAATCCAGGGCCAGTGCTTTATCCACTGTGCCACCTAGCTGCCCCTATGTATTACTTTCAAACTGTAAAAAAAGTTATACAGAATTTGAAAATATGACAGGACAATAATATTCATTACAATTTATATTTTATTTTATGCTTATACATATGCGTTTTAAAGTGTGGAAACCAAACACAACTGAAAATTATTTCAACATGGAACCGGAGTACTAGATAGTTCAAAGGCCTCCAAACCATTTAGAGTACATTTTGAAGATCTAGGGATCTCCTGCCCCGCCCCTGCCCCACACACACCCCACTTACAAATGAATCCCCTCTAATTCTATTCCTGGATAAAGAAGGGGTAGTCAATATCCACTCAAAACCATTTATCATAATCTCCCACGGATATGTTTCTTTTCCTAGAAAATGTTAACAAAGCAAAATGCATTAAATATTTAATTAAATATATTTCATTTAATTCAATTATCAAGATAAGTTTCAGGAAAGATGTTGTCTATTGTGAGGAATCAGAGTGCCACCCCCTGCTGAGAAAGACATTGTGAGAACCAAAGTGAAGCCACCCCTGAAAAGAAAGCATGTGACTAGTGTCCAGAAGCTACCTGGTGTCTGGGAGTTACATCTATTCATAGACTGCCTGTAAGTCATGTCAATCAATGGACCAGCCAATTAGCTTGGAGCTGTGTGGGGGGACTGCCCCTCTTCCTCAGGAAGCTTCCACTGGAACAGACTGAGGATCGTTCTTTTCAAACCGGCGTGTGGTGGCATGTGGTGGCAGTTCGTGGTTGAAGCAGGCTCATGGTGGAGGACTTGAGGAAGAACCAGACCAGGCTGGAACTCTAGGCTAGATAGGCCTTTTCTTAACTTTCTGAACTCCATGTGTTCTCCTTTTACTAATACCTAGTATACTTTAGTAAATGCGTAATGCCCAAAGACTGGTGCTGAAGCTTCTAATTTAAGGTGGCCACACATTTAGATTTTAAACATCACACTATATACACAGGGATACAGTCTCCCAACCAGTTGGAGAAGAGACAAAGATAGGGAATACATGTGCCCAGTGCAACACATATATCAGAGAACAGATAGGGAACACATGTGGCCAAAGTCCACCCAGGGAGGAGGTATATGTGTGACCAAGGCTCACATGTGTCTTGGGCAACTGACCCCTCCCTCTGCAGAGGCATGGATGACCTCTGGTGATGTCATTAGAAGAACTGCTTTTTCCACTAAGGTAGGTTCTTCTGCTTCTCTGTTTCTCTGCCCTACTGCACTCTGCTAGGCATTTATGCTCCTCTCTGCTGGTCTTCACTGAAATATTATAGGGTAAATTGAAGAAGCTAGTGTCCCAGCCCTGAAAAGCTCACAGACCTAATGTACCCTACTTTCCACCAAAGTCTGGGGCAGTTAGGAGTGATGCATATTGTGGAAAACATGACTTCTCATTGCCTGAAATAATGCTGAATGGAATGCTGCCATCTGCCTTAAGGCACTTCAGTTGGTTCCAGACTTGTGAGAGACATGAGAAAAAAGGATCTCCTGGGAATTAATGGAGACAGATTTTAAATGGTGAACCACCACCCTCCAAGCCATAGAGAGGTATGGAAGAAGAGGTATCATGTTCCTGACCTCCATAGCCTTCTATTCTACAGACTACTTAATGAAAGAGGAGTAGAATCATTGGATAAAATATTATTTTCTCTCCCAGTTTGAGCTAAGATCTTATCTTGCTCCCAGATGATGAACAGATTTACTCTTGTGTATTTCCTCCTATATTCTTATGGGCAGAACTTCTACTTGCTGCTTTGCTTAGATAAATGGGTTTACTTGCTTTTGGCTTTTTGTGGTGGTCTTTTGTATAACTAGTACTTGGTGGGAAGAGACTGTGTTGATAAGTGTGAGCTACCCTTCCCTTAAAAGTCATAAGGGAAATGGTTTTCCTTCTGAACCCAGACTCATAGGCCTATACCATATTGAGAGATAGCAGATGGGTATAACCCTGGTCCAATACATCTCCTGGAGACTGATGGAGTGATTAACCAGCCTCAGCTATTCCTGACTTCGCCTGCCCCTCACCCAGCTGGCAGTGCAGACACGGTCCTTCTCCTACTCTTTTCAAAGTCAGGCCAGACTCCAAATCATAACCACTGATGCCACCCACGAGTCACTTCTATCTATGTACTCAGAAAACCCACATGCATAACTTATACTAATTTTTTTTTCCAGTTTTAGGCTTTATATAGCTACACCTAAGCATCTAACCAGGGGTAGCCCTTAATAATGCAGTCATGTTTTAAATGGGTTCTTCTGTTGCTTTCTCTGACTCTCTCAGTTTAACCCTTATCTGTGTTATTATCATAAAATTGTACTTAATTCTAATTAAACCCCTGATCTGGGCAAATTATTCCCATGGACTCCACTCAAATAAAAAAAAAATTAAGAAGGGTAAAATTGTGATGATGAGAGTCTTCTCAACATTTCCTCATAACCACATACATCCCCCACCCCCAACCCTTTCATGCCCTAGTTTTCTATCTAAATCTTCATCAATTGACAAATAATATAAGTGATTTCAGTTGGAAAGTTAACAACAAAAATATATACAAATAAATAAATCTCATCAAATAAATAACAAATAATCTGTCAAACAACTGTCTTTGAGAATTTGAGCTATGGCTAATTGTGAGGGCCAAAGTTTGATATACAGAGCGTTATTTGGGTGACTTGCCTTAATATTGGGGTCCCAGAAATATGAAGGACCTTTTAGGTTTAAACCTACCCTCTGAACAGCCCTTTTTAAATATTTCTCCCAGGCCAATAAGAAAGGAGCCTCTAAGCTTTAGTTCACAAAAGGATCAGATTTTATTACTTGGGACTTAATTAAACAACAAAGGTGAAACTAATAAAAATCAAACATAAGGAAATAGGAAAATAGAAATACAGATAGATGTTGATAACTCTAAGCTTAACCCAGAACCTTTCCAATTTAGCTAGTTCAAAGGAATTTAGGGTTTTTCCATAAGTAACTCACCAACCACTGAGACAGAGCAAACACATACCACCGCAAGGGGAGTTGCCAGACAGAGCACAAACACATGCCGCCAGCTCAAGGCCCAGCAGGAAAAAAAACGAGAGAGCTCGCGTACCAGAAGTAGCCCACCTCCCTACTGGGAGCATTCAATCTCCCCTCCCCCCAAAGGGGAGGTCCTTCAAAAAGCTGCCTTTGTAATCTCAGGGTGGGCCAGGTGTGGCCCCTCCCGAATGAGTTAGCTAAAAACAGGAATATTAATCTTTACCACAAATCATTTTTACCACAGAATCATGAAATTTTCATGTTAGAAGGAACTGGTCTAACTCCCTTCTCAGCCAGACAGAAGAACTGAGACTCAGAAAAGTTAGTGAATCACCTAAGGTTGCACACTTGCAGATCTCTCACTCCTAGTCCAATACTCATTACATAACTGACATATCAAGTCCTTTTAATTTCAAGAACTAAGATGTATGTTCCTTTTTTCATTGTTCCCACCCCCCAATATATATATATATACACACATATTTATTTTAATATTCAAATTAATCTGTGATTTCATTGATCTGAGTGTTTTCTCCAATGATGAAAATTACAGCCTATCCATGCCTACCCATCCTATTGTAACTCTTATCCATGTCCTCTCATATGTTGCCTTACTTTCCCCCGAGATATCAAGGACACCCCTGGGGCACTTGGACTGCCCAATTCCTATCACTCACTCTTGCCATATGACCAGTCAGTCTTCCCCTATCATACATTTCCCTGATGTCACCTTGTAAATGAGTGTAATACATAATTAGATAATTCCTATTTGGAAGAGAGCCTTTAAGAAAGTTTTTTGCTCCACTGAATCAAATATTTTTTCATAATTTATAGACAGTAAGAACCCTAGTATCTTATATTGCCTGTATCTTTCAATAAATTCCATAATGATCACTATATAATCCATTGTATGCTACCACTTGTAAAAGTTTGCCTCTTCTTACTAATACTTATAGTAGACATACTTGATGTGTGTTTGGATGTGTTTCATAAAGATTTGGTATAGGGGCAGCTAGGTGGCACAGTAGATAGAGCACCAGCCCTGGATTCAGGAGGACCTAAGTTCAAATCGAGCCTCAGACCCTTGACACTTATTGGCTGTGTGACCCTGGGCAAGTCACTTAACCCCAATAGCCTCACCAAAAAAAACAAAACAAAACAAAAAAAACCAAGATTTGGTATAGATGGAAAAGAAGTTATCTAGGTTAGCAATTATTGATGTTCTCTAGGTTGCCTTTTCAATGTCTATATGTTGCGAGACCCTTTTCACATCTTTAGTGGACATTGTTCATAGAGCTCAAGGACTCAGAAGACCCATTAATCTAGAAAACCTTTAAGTATGGGTCTGATGTGTGTTTTCTGAGGACTAGTCCAGTCAAGTTCAGACAAAATTATCAGTGAACTGGCTACAGCATAATAAATTTTTCGACTATAGCAATTCTCAAAGACCAATTGCTAAGATATAAAGGGATTGCAATTAATGTCATCTTAATAAAATTACTGATCCTTGAAGTATTGAAGACATTTAAAACCCCAATTGCACTTTGTGCCATCTAGTGAACACAACTAAATGTTAGTGTCTGTGACCACAACCTAGTTGAATAGAAAGCCTCATTCTCTTTAAAAACATATTTGTTTTCAAGTCATGAGGAATATAGCTAGAAGTGATTCAAGTTTCTTCCTAGCTTCATTGAACTCCAATCTGTTTATGCAGAAAGCATTCCATTGAAATCCTCATTGCTTGACAATCACACAAGCAAATGCTGGATGTTCACAATATTGGGAGAGAAAAATCCTTATTTCAATGATATGAATCAATGATCCATTTCATCCTTTTTTTCCTGTTCTCATGTTTTACTGTCCATTTTAAGTATTTTCAAAAGATCTGGGAACTGTGTTTCATTTTACTGCTTTTTTCTCCTCAGAAAAACTCTGATTAGGGGAGATTTTATATTAAAGAAAATAAAGCATGTCTAGTGAATTTTGTTTATAAACCAGTATTTTCAACCAACATAATCATAAAGACATTCCATGAACTTCAACATTTACAAATGACCTGTGTTTTCACATAAAGAACTGTTTTGCTTTCAAAAAGAAAAACATATCAACATGTATTAAAGGTCAAATGATCTTCAAAATTGTTGTATAAAAAGGTCAGGCCCTCTAAGAGGCAGAGTGTATGAAATTGTCTCTACATTTTTTCGTTTAAAACTTGGATAAATAGATCTTGTAAGGAGATAGGCAAAAACTGAACTTGGATGACTTGAATGTTTTTCCATCAGAGTTGTAACTAGGCCATACTAACCTTGGAACTCCCTGACCTGGTGGCAGCTTCCCTAGAAAATGCCTCTCTTCTCCAATGGAGCCAATGCCGGCCAGTTTCCCCACACAGAGAAAGTTTGAGGGTCAATTTAGTGTAGTTTGTGTAAGGAATCATTTTATACTTCTTGTCCTGAATGACAAAATGCCTGATGAACGCTCTGCTTATCAGAAAAATGCACATTTTTCAAACTGTTAAAAAGAAAAAAACTAGAATATTCCATGCCTGAACTGCAGAGGGGATGGAAATGAAAAGGATCTTTTCAGGAATCATAGCTGGTGTCAAATATTTAATTGTGCCATGCTAGAACCTAAAAATAACCAGGAGGTCAACAAGTTCCGAATCAGAGATGAAAAAGCAATAGAAAACTGAGAGTCAGGGACATATTTTAGTTATTTGTCAAAAAATTTTTTTTCATATTTTTGTCAAAATTAAATATTTAATAGAAACTTAATGTTAGATATCAGTACAAATACCTAAGCTTATCTAGCAATGATTTACATTTATATTAATTTCAATGCACAATGTTTCATAATACTTTTTCAGTCTTTTCCTCTGTTTCCATTATGATTCTTTATCCAATTATCTTCATTCCCTTTTTCTCATACTTTATGATTATAGTATATATGACATTCTTCTGATGCTGCTTTTCCTTGGCTATTTTTTTTTCAGTCTTTCCTAGATGTCCTTGCATTCTTCATATGTGTCCATCTTAAATATATTAAAGTATTTGATTACATTGAGAGGTTTCCTGGCCTAGGAGTCAGGACAAGTTGGATTCAAGTCCCATTTCAGATCCATACTGACAATAGGGCCCTTAGCAAAATCCCTTAACCTCTAAGTATTCTAGGCAAGCCTCTAAGACATTAAATGCCAGAGAAGGTGCTAACCTACCTCAGTAAAGGGAGTGTCTTCACCTAGGACTTCCCCATGCAAGCAAAATCACAGATCCAGTGATTTCATTACACTAATGTACCTGTCATCTACTAGATATGATTCCAGATTATTCCTTCCCCTTCATATAGCTAGTAGGATACTGCCTACCATATCATTAACTGATTCAAAATTGATTTGTCTTGGAAAAGGAGGACAGCTGACCTTGAGATCTGGCAATGTTTGAAATGCTGAAGATCCATAATGTTGACTCTGATCTTCAAGAGGGCAGAGCTGAAAATGTCTAGATCCTAAGAAGAAGGAAAATGACTTAAGTGTGTATAACCTCATAGCATAGCTGCATGAGGCTGTAGGACACAAACTTGTGGAAACATTTTTCTCTTGACTCTGTTCTCCTTCCTGACAATCTGTGAAGCTATGTGCTTGGCCCTCTAGCTCTCCAGAAAGACTCTGTTAACTCTCTAAGTCAAAGGGCGAAGCTCTCTTTTTCTTTTTCTTTTCCTTCTTTCATGGAGGACATAATATTATGAATGTTGGATTGTGAGAAATGAAGACCAGGAACCCCAGGGTTTGGATTTCAACTCAAAAGGACTAAGTCCTAAATCTAAATGAGCTGGTCCATGTTGAAAGTGATGCAGTTCATAATGAACCTCTCCACTGTATGGAAGCAAGGATGAGATGAAAAATCAGGAGCACAATGAAGATGGTTTCACCTCTTCTACAATTACCAAACTTCACCACAGCTAAGAGTCAGCTATAGGAAGGTAACTAAAAGGTCACTGCCATCTTGCATGTATCCTGTGCTAGTCCAGGGTTGAAACCAAAAACTGTCTGGTCCTGCCATACACTTAATCTTCCCAATAGCAGGGACTTTTCTGTCCCTGGTGACCCCTGGGAAAAGAGGACTTACCAAATCTTTGCCTTATATTATAGTCCTCTTCCAAGGGAATGCCCCACTTTTCCACAGGACTGGGTAGATGATTCCCCTTACCCCCATAACCAGAAAGCAAACCACCTCCCAACAAAGCTTTGATCCTCTGAGTATTTCCTGAGGTAGAGTTGTCCCATGACATGGTATCAATGTTCCAAATTATAGTAAAAACAAAAGGGAGGGTGATTAAATTGGTCCTGCCTTTGCAGTTAGCTATAATGGGGCCCTCTCTTCTGGGCCTATATCTTTGCCCACATTGCCACTGCTGGAGACACTTATGAGTAAACAAATAAATGTTAATGCTAAAGATCTTACTTTCAGCGTTGTGGATTGAAAAAATAACAATCTCTTAAATCATTTGTGAAAATTGATGGTAAGTATAACATTTGCTTGAGAAACTACATGTTATTTTTCAGCTTTATTGATCACCTTTCATTTTAATTTTTAGCTTCTAAAAATGTTTGAAGATGTTCTATTCTTTCTTTAGCAGGTGTTTCAAGCAAAATCAACAACAATCATTTTTAGAAAAGCAGTTGCCACTCATGTTTTCATTTTTCATGAAATGGTGTTATTCCTTTCCAAACTATTAGTCAGTCTGGCAGATTGACTTCATTATTCAATTTTAAAATAATATAAAAGTTCTTTTTCCTTAAGGGAGTTTAGAACTTTCTCTTCAATTATGATGTTTATGATAGTTTCAGTAAATTAATTATAATTCCCTAGGGCAGGCAAATGTTTTACACAATCAACTCTTCAGGACATATTCTGTTGGTGTCTAGTGGATAGAATGCTTACTTGGAGTCTGTAGGACTTAGATTACTATCCTGCTATTGATACCACGCCATAGCTCTCCTTCCAAGGAGCAAGTACCTTTTAATTTCCTGACTATACTCACTGTCTGCAGTGATCTTAATCTGACATTGCTTCCATTTCTGCTCCCTCTATTTGTCAGGAAGTGATGGGACCAGTTGCCAAGATCTTAATTTTTTTGATGTTAAGCTTCAAGCCAGGTTTTCCATTCTCCTCTTTCACCTTCATCAAGGGGCTTCTTCATTCCTCTTCACCTTCCACCATCAGAGTGGTATCATCTGCATATCTGAGATTGTTAATATTTCTCCTGGCAATCTTAATCCCAGCTTTTGATTCATCCAGCATGGCATTTCACATGATATAGTCTGCATATGTAAGTTAAATAAAGTAATAATATACAGCCTTGTCATACTTCTTTTCCTATCTTAAACTAATAAGTTGCCCCCATGTTCAGGTCTAACTGTTGCTTCTTAGCCTGCATACAGGTTCCTTAGAAGACAAGTAAGATGATCTCTTTGAGGACTTGCCATATTTTGTTGTGGTCCACACAAAGGTTTTAGTGTAGCCAATGATATATAGGATAAATTGTAGACAGTCAACTGAGGGAAGGCATTGAGGGGGATTAGGGAAAACTACTTGTAGAAGGTAAAGTTTTACAGACTGAAGCATACTATTTCTCACTTTCACTTTTTTATTCAAGTTTTATTGTACAAAATGACTAATGGCAAAGTTTTACATAATTGCACATGTATAACCTATAATCTGATTTCTTACCACATAAGGGAGAGGAGGGAGGGAACAAGGGATAAAATTTGGAACTCAAAACTTTAGAGAGTATTTATTGAGAATAAAAAAATAAAGAAATGTCAGAGAAACCACACACACACAAAAAAAAGGTAAGGTTTTAGTTGAGCCTGGAAGGAAACCAAGGAAACTAGAAGATGGAGATGAGGAGGGAGAGAATTCTAGTCATAGGGGATAGCCAGAGAAAATGCTCATTCTTGTGAGAGAAGGAGCAAGGAGGCTAGTGGATCAAGCAGTTTCTATGAAGGGAGTGAACAAGAAATGTTTAAAGATAAATTTTAAAACATTTTAATGGGAATCAAGCAACTGAGCGGAACAGGTTGAAATGGTCTTTAGGGTGAGAGTGCCTTTGGCATTCCCAAATGAAAAGTACAAAATTAGTCCCCAAATGCTGTTACTTATGTAAACACATTTAATAGCTTTTGAATAACAAGAACTTTAGTCACCCAAAGATAAATCAGTTTTTTGAGGATTTTCAATAACACTACAAGAAAGACCCCTTAAATGACCATAGAGTCTGCATTTAGAAATATTTTTTAAAATAGTTTGAAGGAAAAAGTACTTAGATATTTGTCTTTCTAAAATTAAGACTACAGAGAATTTCAGATATATAGTATGTTAAACTTACTTTCGTTGAGCTCTGCTAAATTGTTCCATATTTGTGAAGGGCATGAGGTGAGCCTTGGGGCTCCAAAAATATATTTCCTGTTCTTTCATTGTGGACAGTAAGGTAACGCAGTGCATAGAGCAATGGATTTGGAATCAGGAAAACTGATACTTATGGGTTCAGATCTGACCTCAGATACTTGCTGTGGGACCCTGGGCAAGTCACTTAACTCTGTTTGCTTCAGTTCCTCATGTGTAAAATGATTTGGAGAAGGAAATGGTAAACTATTCCAATATCTCTGCCAAGATAACTTCCAAAATGGGGTCACTGAGAGTTGGACATGACTGAACAATGACATTCATGCATACCACCACAATTAACCTAGAATAAGATATAATCCTAGAGCTTAACAGAACACATTCAACTCAATAAGCATTTGTTAAGTATCTACTATGTGTCAGGCATTGTGCTGGGGCAATTTTAACAAATGCTACTTAACTGATATTTCTTTCTAGCAAGAGAGGATTAAACTACTGGAGGCAAAGAGAATATACATGTGTGTGTGTGTGTGTGTGTGTGTGTATATGAAATAATTTTAATATAACATAAAAAATAAAATTTAATATTAAATCCCCTGCATTTAATAAGAGCACATTTAATTGACTTAAATTGAATCTTTTGACCAATTCTGTCTGTCAGTCAATAAACATTTATAAGTACTTACTATGTGCCAGGCCCTGTTCTAAGGCCTGAGAATACAAAGGCTCACAGTCTAATAAGGGAGACAATGTGCAAGCAACTATGTACAAATAAGCTGCATACAAGATAAACAGGAAGTAATCAGCAAAGGAAAGGCTTCCTGTAGAAGGTGGAAATTTGGAAGGGGTTTGAAGAAAGTCAGAGAAACTAGATGAGAAAGGAGAGCATTCCAGGCATGAGGAATAGCCAGTGAAAATGCCTAGAGTCTGAAGATGAAACGTCTTGGAGAAATAGCAAGACTACCAGTATTGCAGGAGGTGGAAAGGTATAAGAAGACTAGAAAGTAGCTGAGGAAGCCTAGGTTATGAAGAACTTGAATGCCAAACAGAGGATTTTATATTAGATCCTGGAGGTGATAGGGAGCCACTGGAGTTGAAAAAGGAAGATGACATGATTACTCATCTTGGCAGCTGAGTGGAAAAAGGACTGGAGTGAGGAAAGGCTTGTGGCAGGCAAATCAACCAATAGACCATGTCTATTATAGATTGTCACTTGGGAAAGACTGGATATTCCTCCAGCTATGTAAATTGCTTTTTATTTCTTTAAGAAGTATCTTGTAATTGGATCTTTGTAAGTATTTCGTGTCCTTTGTTAGTTTAATCCTTAAATATTTCATTTAACTACATGCATTTTATAGATATTTAAAATGGGTTTACCCTATCTATTATTGCCTCTTGGGTTGTGCTATTATATACTGCTGAGCTTTTTCTTTCCTTTTTAAAATTTGTTAATTATTTATTTTGATTTCTTAAAAAATTTGAGTCTCAAATTCTCTCCCTTCCTTTTGTCCCTCCCTACCCACTGAGAAGGCAAGCAATATCATATCAATTATACATGTTAAGTCATGCAAAACATATTTCCATATTAGTCTTATCACAAAAAAAGTAAGAAAAATTAAGAAAATGAGAAAATTATACTTCAATTTGCATTCAGAATTCATCAGTTCTCTCTCTGGAGATAGATAGCATTTTTTCATCATGAGTCCTTTGGCACTGTCTTGGATCATTAAATTGATCAGTGTAGTAGCTAAGTCTTTCACAATGGATAGTCATTTCAATATTGCTGTTTCTGTGTACAATGATCTCCTAGTTCTGCTCACTTCACCTTGCATCAGTTCACATAGATTTTCCCATGTTTTTCTGAAACTATCACCCTTACCATTTCTTGTAGCCCAATAGTACTCCATCACAATCACCTGCTACAACTTCTTCAGGCATTCCCCAATTGATGAGCATCCCTTCAATTTCCAATTCTTTGCCACCACACACACACAAAAAAAGCTACTACAAATATTTTTTGCACATATAGGTTCTTTTCCTTTTTCTTTGATTTCTTTGGGATACAGACCAACTAGTGGATCAAAGGGTAAGCACAGTTTTATATCCTTTGGGTGTAATTTAAATTGTTCTCCAGAATGGTTGAACTAGTTCACAGCTCCACCTATTTTTTCTCATACCCCTCTAGCATTTGTCATTTCTGACAAAGGCAGTACCTCAGAGTTGTTTTATTTGCATTTCTCTAATCAATAGTAATTTAGAACATTTTTCATGTCACTACAGATAACTTCCTGATCTCTTCTGAAAACTTTCTGTTCATATCCTTTCACCATTTATCAATTGGAGAATGGTTCTTATTTTTATAAATTTGACTCAGTTTTTATACTCAGTATATATTTGAGAAATGAGGTCCTTATAAAAGAAACTTGTTTCATTGTCTGTGGTACATTTTAGCAAAATATAGTTTCCCTGATTATCTCTTTTAATTAGGTCTATTTTTGCTTTTGCTTTGTCTGAGATCATGATTGCTACCTCTGCCTTTTTTTACTTCAGCTGCAGCATAATAGATTCTGTTCCAGTCCTTATTTTAACTCTGTGTGTGTATCTTTCTGTTTCAAGTGTATCCCTTATAAACAACATATTATTAGATTCTAGTTTTTAATCCATTCTGATATCCACTTCCATTTTATAGGAGAGTCATTCACATTCACATTATGATTACCAGCTGTGCATTTCCCTCCATCTCATTTTCTTCTGTTTATCATTTTCTCTTTTTATCCTGTCCCTCCTCAAAAGTCCATTTTGCTTCTGACCACTGCCTCCTCTAATCCCTTGCCCTTTCTCTTATCCCCTTTCTTTCCAATTTCCCTGTTGGGTAAGATAGATTTCTGTACCCTATTAAGTGTGTACATGTGTATACATATATATATATATATATATATATACACATATACGTATATATTTACACATGTGTATATATATATACATACATAAACACACACATATATTTATATATTCTTCCTTCTTTAAACTAGTTTAGATGAGAGTGAGGTTCAAGCATTGCCCACTCACCCCTATTTTCCCCTCCACTATAAAAGCTTTTCTTTGCAAGCTGCTTTTTAGGTAAGAACAATTTTTGCATCCTACCTTTCCCTTCCCCTTTCTCCCAGTGCATCCCTCTTTCTTATCCCTCCACATTGTTTTGAGATAAACCCAGCATAATTGACTCACACCCATGCCCTCTGTCAATGTAGATTCTTTCTAACTACCCTAATAATAATAAAGTTCTTAAGAGTTACATATATAGTCTCATATAGAAATATAAACAGTTTAACTTTTATTGAGTACATTATGATTTCTCTTTCATGTTTACCTTTTTATGCTTTTCTTGAATGTTTAAATGTCAAATTTTCTATTAAGTGAAGTTCTTTTTTGTCAGGAATTCTTAAAAGCCTTCTATTTCATTAAATACTCATTTTTCCCCTGAAGAATTATACTCATTTTTTCTGGGTAAATTATTCTTGGTTGTAATCCTAATTCCTTTGCCTTTTGAAATACCATATTCCAAGCTCTCTACTCCTTTAACATGGAAGATGATAAAATCTTGTGTGATCCGCACAGAGGTAAGAGCCAGGCACCTATAGTAACTTAAATTAACCACTAACACTAAACTAACCACTAACAAAGTCTGTGGAAGTAGAATCCTCCATAACATGTTTTGGTAAATAAAACTCATTTGCACTTAGAGCCATTTTCATAAAAAGAATGAATCTCCTTTAAATAGTTAAACATTTTTACTGCAATTTTTTTTGCCCTCTCAAGCCTGGATATTGAACCCTTCCTCTTTACTCCAAAAAATATTTCAGTCAAGCACTGCTCAAATTATGGCAGGCTTTAAATTAGCATAATGTTTGATTTCATGTTCTCATTCAGTTTTATTGTTATCAAACACAGTAAGGAAACAATGACTCATCAAATAATTATATTCTTAGATATCATTTGTATCTGAAGAGAGTGTCATTTTACTTATAGGAATTAATTTGTTCTTTTCCTTCTCCTTTTTGACCTTTGGTTATCAAAACAATGGAAAAGAAGAATACCTATAAATTTGCCACATATAATGTTGCACCAGTACTCAGAATGTACCTGTGAGCCTAAAACCTTCCATTGTTAGGGTTATATTGCTGATTTGTACTCAGATGATCTTGTTCAAAGCCAATTGTATATCAATGGAAATGCTAATACTCAGTTTAAGTAATGCTCTCCTTAAGTAAAGCAGATGTGAAAGTAACTTGAGTGCTATTTATTTTTACCTCTTTCTATGTAAAATTTTTTAAGTTCTTTGCAATGACTCTTAGATGAGTTGCTGGACTCATCTTAGATTTTGTCTGCATTATTTCTACCTCTTTTTGCTATAAAGAGTCATTGTTCCTCTACCTCTATAAGCATTTGTTGTTCAGTCGTTTTTCAGTCATGTCAGACTCTTTGAGACCCCATTTGGGGTTATCTTGGCAGAGATACTAGAGTGGTTTGCCATTTCTTCTCCAGCTCATTTTACAGATGAAGAAACAGAGGCAAACAGGGTTAAGTGATTTGCCCAGGGTCACACAGCTAGTAAGTGTCTGAGGCCACATTTGAACTCAGAAAGATGCATCTTCCTGACTCCAGACCCTGGCACTATATCAACTGTACCACCTAGCTGCCCTGTGAATATTATAGCAATATCTTTTGGAGATAACAGGCAGCTTATAATTACATTTGACTATTTTCTTTAGTAGTAGTATACTGATAATGTGTAACTAGAAAAATGTGCCCATGACACACTTTAAAATCTAATCTGCATTATTAACATTTTCTTCATCTAGACAATTAACAAAACAATGAATCAAGCTCCAGTTTGTAGTATTTGTTTATTTCTGAGATGTAAATATTCACACCAAAACAGATTGTCCAGGATACCTTTTGCATGGCTTTCTACTTGCTGTTCTTGTTATTTGTAGCTTTATAATTCAGATTTGTGAACTAAGTTTCTTGTCCTGAAACTGGATGAAGTGATTTTCTTGTAGGTAGTTTGACTGCCTTTTTAGATGTTTCATGGTCCTCTGGACCTTGGAGGGGTTTTTTGTTGTTGTTGTTTTTAATGATAACGTGATCCAATTTGGATTGAAAACTCTTTGTTAGCCGTAGTATGGACTTTATTGATGCTTTTTATTTACTCAATAAGACAGAAAATATCAAATACAGTAGCTACTTATTGAATATACCTTTTAAACCATGAGCTCAGCAGCAACGTGTGGGTCAAGGTCTATTAAATCAGTCTTCAGACCATTGATTAAACCTCAGGCTTCTCTTAAAAAAAAAAAAAAGCCAGGATGTTACAGAGAAAGACATTTAATGGTTAGAGATTATGAAACAAATGATTCATGTCATTTGAAATTAGGTTGGCTGAAGAACTAGGAAATGCCATGGTAGAGCAGAATCCTGTGTTAAAAAGCAGAGAATTAGATGATTTGATTTCCATGGGTCATCTGGGATTAAGAATTGTATAAAGAAAGCTAGTTCTGCCTGCTCACTATTATATCTGCTTTACCAAGTTAAGAGGCCTGGGGGTGGGGGGAGATCACTATAAGGGAAAGAAGCATAAAAATATTTCTTATTAGACTTGTGTGTGATGATTGCATTAACCTAATGTAGCAGTAAGGCCTTCAGAGACTGGGAAGAATTCACAAATGATATGACCATTTGAAGCTGATAAGCAGCTTTGCCTTTCTATAACAGTTTAACTCTGATGAACAGGGCTTCAAAGTGGTAAGATATGAATATTTATTCATATCTCCATGTCAGCTTCCTCACTGGCCCATGAGCTCACCATATTTATTCCTACCACTGTACCTTTGCTTATGCTATTTTCCCAATCTAGAATTCTCTCCCTCTTCCTTTCTACCTGTTTAGGACTTAGGGGAAATCTTAAAATCAGACCACAAATGCACATACTCCCCAAATTGTTCTACATTTATATTACTTTTCCTTGAGCAGTTTTTATTTCTTCTGGAGACTATAGGATGCTCAGAACCTACCGGGTTATACATAAAATATGTGGGGGGATCAAAGCTGTAACTACACCTCCTTCTTTCCTCTGACACTGCCACCACTGTGGTCCAGGCCTTCAACACCTCCTTCATAGACCATTGTAATAATCTGCTGATTGGTCTCCCTGCCTCAAATCTCTCCCTATTCCAATCTATCTTTTACCCAGCAGTCAAATTGACCTTCCTAAATCAGGGCTAAGCAGTGGATAAAGCACTGGCCCTGGATTCAGAAGTACCTGAGTTCAAATCTGGCCTCAGACACTTGACACTTACTAGCTGTGTGACCCTGGGCAAGTCACTTAACCCCCATTGCCCCACAAAAAAAAAAGTCAGGGCTAAGAAAATGTCACTCCCCTCACCCCATTCAATAAATTCTAATGGCTCCTTTTTTCCTCCAGGATCAAATAAAAAATGTTCTGCTTGGTTTTTAAAGTCCTTAATAACCTGGTCTCTTTCTACCTCTCAAGTCTTCTTCTACCTTACTGCCCTCCACAAACCGATGTAGTGACACCAGCTTCCTTGCTGTTTCTTGCACAAGAGACTTCATCCCCTAACTGTAAGAGAAACTTCCTTTTTTTTAGAACTGCCTTAGTTGTTTTATAGTTTATAAACATTATAAATTGAATTCTATGAATAGTCTCCTTTTTTGTCATGGCTGCAGGGAAGCCAGAGAAGATAAAGGGAAAAGAGATGGAAAGGTCAGTTGTGGTGAAGCTGTTCTCGCATTTGTTTCATGAAGAGAATCTTTGAGAAGAAATTTGGCATCTATTTTGGGAGAAAGTAAAGAGTGTGAAGAAAAGTCGTCATCTTCTTTTAGTGGGAGGATTCAAGATGATTTGGTAACATTTCTCATAAATAACGTGTAAATATTTATTTATTTGCTTTATTGTTTATTCCATTGTTAACAAATGGCATATTCAGGAATGTTAGTATTGATTTAATCATAGAAAACTAAGTAATTTAAGAGAGGGACAGAGAGAGAACTAGAAGTTTTTCTAGTTTATTTAATAAATTATATTGAATAACTTGGGGTAAGAGGTTCTACCCAACTGATAAATGAATGAAAAAGAGGTTGTAATCTTATCAATAAGAAAATATCCAAACATACTCGTGGATTACTCCAGAACAGGCTCAGCAAACTATGACCTGAAGAATAAAATCCATTCTTAGTTCACAGACAATATATGTCAGGTTGGGTCAACCACTACTCTAGAGCTTGGGATAATAGGATTAAGTATGGGAATGAGTCAAGTGACAGCCTGAAGGGTAGCCTCCAAGTAAATTTGGTCAACCCAATGGAATCTTTCATATACAATATATGAGTGGTAGAAATTCAAGGAATTATTCTATGGGTACAGTACTAAAGGGAAATATAGAATTGACGGGAGAAGTATGTGTAGAAATGAGGGAGAAGAGAAATATTGAACTGAGGAAAGTTGGTAAATGTAGAATTGAGGGAAAGGTGTTTCTAAGTGATAGTGAAGTTCATCTTGTACAGGTCCTTGTTGCTATCCTTTATGGTCACTCTCCCTCCTCCCCAATATACAGAGACCCTGGATTAGACTGTCTCCTTGAATCAGCTTCCCAGTTTCTCAGACTCCTCAGTTTCCATGACTTCAAAAAATGTGCAAGAATAATAATATCCTAGAAAACCTACTCCTACCCTGTCACTTCAGCAACGGTCAACTGAATTTGCACAAAGTATTGGGATTCATAAAGTTCTGAGAAATGAGTCTGATTTTCTAAGGGATTAAGGTTAGCATATAGCAATGAAGAGGAGGTAAACTATGTCTCTTTTCCCAAAAAAGGAGCAAATTGGGGCGGGAAGGGGGTGGTGGGAAGAGAGGTCTTAGCAATAATAAAACTGAATTTATATAATGTTTTAAATTTTACAAAACACTTTATATAATTTGAGTCTCATAAAACTCTGTGAGGTAACTGATATTCACTTCCTTTTACAGATGAATTATTTCAAGGGTATAGAGGTAAAGTGGCTTGCCCACAGTTAGATAGATAGTTGAAGCAGAACTTGAATGTAAGTCTTCCTGGCTCCAAATCCAGTGCTCTATCTACCATGCTACTTTTCAATTAAAGTGAAAATTTGAAGTACTGTGGTACTCAAGTCAACAAATTAACACTTTTTATGAGCCGAACACTGTGCTGGGTATTGAAGATAACAAATGCAATGGGGCTTTGGCACATACCCGGGTCATCTAAGATGAAGGCACCCACTTGGGAGACACCAGGGACAAGTTTCTGGGAGAAGACATTGTGTGTTAGCTTACCATGGGGTTGTTGGCAGCTTCTTTCAATTGGCCTTGTAGCCAGAACAGTCTGTGTCTTTAAATCTACCTGACTGAGGCAGTTATTTTCTCATTCCACAGCATCCATGGGTAAAAGACTCATTCACCACACAGTAAGCCAGAGAAAGAGAAAGCCTGAGAGTCACCTTCCCTACCCTATAGGCCCTGTAAAAGGGGCTTAGGATCATGGACCAGGAAGCTCTAGCTATGGTGACCTTGGAGCCTAGTATTCTAGACCTGAACTAGCCCATCAAAGCAACCAACCCTGAGAAGACAAGGTACTAGAATGCAAGCCGAAGGAGTAACTTGGAACTTGGAACTTGTTGGAAATAAAGCTAAATGCAAACTAATTTATTTTTGTTTTGGGGGATTTTTTGGTGAGGCAATTGGGGTTAAGTGACTTGCCCAGGGTCACACAGCTAGTAAGTGTCAAGTGTCTGAGGCCAGATTTGAACTCAGGTCCTCCTGACTCCAGGACCTATCCACTGCACCCCCTAGCTGCCCCTGGAAACTAATTTAAACTGTGAACCCAATCCCCTTCTCCTTTCCAGGTACCAAGTTTGTATAAGGAGGATTATGTTCCTGAGGTGTTTGGGGTAAATATTTATATATTTGTTGTTCATATTATATATATTTATATATTTGTTCTTTCTTTGAAGTAAATATTACCTTGTAAAAGCACAAATTTGATGCTAAATGGAACTGGGGAGCACAGTACCCCTAAAATTGGGGGAACACAAGTGGTGAGGGCTTGAACCAATAGCAGAGACAAGAAATTCCCTGGACCCTGAAGGGTGCCAGCAAATCCTGGTTGGGGAGGTGTGAAATGTAACACGACTAGTTCTCAGGCAATGTGGGAACCAGGGAATCACTGTTATATAAAGATAGGCAAAAAAAAATTCCTGATGTCAAGGAGCTCTTGGTCTAATGAGTCAGTCAACATACAAACAGCTATGTATAAACAAGTTATATACAGGATAAATTGGAGATAACCACAGAAGGAAGGCACTAGCAGGAAAGGTTTCTTGCAAAGATGGGACTTTAGCTGGAACTTAAAGGAAGCCATGGCAGTCAGGAGAAGGAAATAAGAAGGGAAAAAATTCCTGGCATGGGAGAAGGAAGGAAGAGGTATTGGAAGAAATTTAGATGATGTAAAAACAAAAGAGACAAATACGTTTTTCTAAAATGAAAAACATATTTGTCTCTTTTGTTTTTACATCATCTAAATCTTTTTAAAATAAAAGATTTTTAAACGTAATAAAAAATCAAATCTTCCCAGTGAAAATTCAGGGGGGTCAGGGATAGAATGTTTTGTGCAAAAAACAATAAGGGAGCTTCAGTCACTGGATCATAGAATATACGGAGAGGAATATAGCGTAAGAAGACTGGAAAGATTCCTATCAGGCTTTAAAAGCCAGATTTGCTTTTTGATCCTGGAGGTAATAGGGAACCACTGGAGTTTATTGAATGGGAAGCAGGGAGGAGGTGGTGAAGAGAAGGGTGATGTGGTCACACCAACACTGAAGGAAGAGCAATTTGACAGCTAAGAATCAGTCTTCTCCTGAGAAGCCCTGCCCTTTCAGAAAGAGGAGTTTGGAGTCTGAGTTATTTAGGTTAGATGCCTATTTAATCAAATTCATTGGTATTCAGGAGTCATAGTGGTATGGTAGAAAGAGAATTGAATTAGAAGCCAGACATCTGCTACTTACTACCTGTGTGAAGTTGCATAAGTCATTTATCCTCTCGACCTCAGTTTCTTCATCCATAAAAGGAAAGGGCTAAAACTTGCCCCTCAAGAAGAGATTAGAAAATACACCTCCTTCCCCTCTTTGCAGAGGTGGAAGTACTATGTGCAATATCACTTATGCTTTCTGATATGATTGCTGCATTGGTTGGTTTTGCTAAACTGCTTTTGTTGTTGTCATTCTTTCTAATATTTGTCACCATGGATGGCTGGAAAGAAGGTGACATAGGAAATTAAGGTGACAAAGACAAAAGATATCAATAAAAAGATTCAAAATAAAATTTGGTGATTGAACTAAATGAACTGAAAATTTTCTTCAATCTTAATCTTGATCCTTTAATTTTGTTCATACAGATGTAACAAAGTTTTTTAGCCTGAATTATTTAGATAACCGCTTGCAGTTCTCTGATTTGCTACCCCTCTGGTGTGTAGGTCAGCCTTAATCCCTGCATAGGGATTAAGGATACAACTGGCTAGCACCACTTAGCTGTTCTCTCTGTCATCAAGCTTTAAGACAAATAGGTAATCAACTTCCAATTACTTTTTTGAAACACCTGAGTTGTCAGATTTTATCGTTCATAGTGTTTAGGGCAAACATTTGAAAATACCTTTTTCATAACCTTTGGATCCCAGTACTAGGCTTTTTATCTTTCAGAATTCACTCTTCTTACCAAGCTAAGGAGCCACTAAACTCTTTCGCACCCACCCCAGAACACACAAAACAAAATTAATATATGGATGGTTTTTCATATAATACTTGATTGCATAGCTGATTTCTAGAATATGATAGGAATTAACTGAAGGTTCATTGATTTTAAGAGGCTGTTTTCACAAATTGTTTTATGAGTAATACATGTTTATGTGTAACACCAGTGGGTGTAACTGTGGCAAGGATTGACTGCCTGTTATTCAACCCTTGCTGTTCCTTCTTCCCTTCTGAATAGGGAAAAATTTTATTTGTATTATGTTTTTAAAATGCAATTGTATCTTTTATTTTTACATCGTCTAAATTTCTCCCAATACCTTCTCCTTCCCTCTCCCAGAAAGCCCTCCCATATAACAACATTTTTAAAGAAAAAAATAAAGAGGAAGAAAGAAAAATCAACAAAACTAATCAATACATGAAAAAATTGGAAAATTTTTGCAGTGTTCCACACCTGTAGACCTTCTACCTCTGCAAAGAAGTTGTGGAAAGTATCTACTCATATCTCTTCTTTGGGTTCTTTGTAATTCTGCAACAGTTTTTGATTGTTTTGTGGTTGCTGACCTTTCCATTTACACTTTTATAATCATTGTGTATGGAGCAGCTAGGTAATGCAGTGCACAGATCATAGGGCCTAGAGTCAGGAAGACCTGAGTTCAAATATGACCTCAAACACTTCCTAACTGTGTGAACCTGGGCAAGTCACTTAACTCTGTTTGCCTCAGTTTTCTCATCTGTAAAATGAGCTGGAGAAGGAAATGGTAGACTACTCCAGTATCTTTGCGAAGAAAATCCCAAATAGGGTCACAAAGAGTCAAACAAGACTGAAATGAGTGAATGACAAGTTATTGCATATATTGTTTAATTGGCTTTGCTTACTTCACTCTATATCAGTTTCTCTAAGTCTTACTATACTTCTCTGTGTTCGTCATCTTTGTTTTTTCTTATAGCACTATAATAACCCATTACATTCATGTACCACAATTAGGTTAGCCATTTCCCAGTTGATGAAGATATAATTTGTCTCTAGTTCTTTGCTACCACAAAAGGAACTACTATGAATATTTTCATGGAGACTTTCTTCTTATCAATGACCTCCATTGTGTATCAGCCTAATAAGGGAATCTCTGTGTCAAAGGGCATATACATTTTAGTTACTTTATTTGAAAAATTCCAAATTGTTTTCACAAATAATTGTGCTGAATCACAACTCCACCAACAATGCACTGGCGTGCCTATCCTCCCAGTTTTTCCAAGACTAACTATTCCCACATTTCCTCATCTTTGTTGATTTGTAGGTTTTAAGGTTTTGATCTGCATTTCTCTTATTATTAGTGTACCTCAAAGAGAGGTAATATTGGGTATACTTCTAACATGTCCTTCCCCAATCTTTCTCCAAGGGAGATTTTAAACCCTGCTTAGAGAAGAAGCAGAAAGTTGGAGCTATAAAATGGTCACTTTGTTCTCCTCAGAGAGAGTAGGTATAGGGTTAGAATTATATTTTTCTGATCCCTTAAATATTATAGGGAATGTAATTGCTTTGACTCAAGCTAAATTCCAAATTGCTGTTCCATATTAGGGAAAAGAGAACCTCAAGTTTTATATCCAAAGTTTAATTTCCTTCCCACCAAATGCCAATTCTACAATGAATACACATAGCAAACAACAAATAAACCCATTATACAAGTCAACATCCAAACAACATAAGAGAAACTATACATAGGAGAATATATACTAGACAATACAGAGTGAAGGAGCTATCTCATGGGAAGCATAACATCTCAGCTCTGTTGAGAGAGTCCCAGATTTTACCCAAAGTAAATATTCCTGAAAATCTCTAATGTAGCAAAGCTGAAAATAAGGACATGGTTGAAGATCTATACATTGACTTGTTCCCAGAGCATTTTTCTCTCTTCAGTGACCTAAAGAGAGGTTACCATTGCCCTCTTCTCTTCCAAAGATGGAAGCCAGAAGAGACTGAAGGTCCCAAAGGGAGTGAAGAGTCTATATCTCTCTTCTCTTCTGAAAATTCCTACTTA